>NC_067484.1:59240243-59570438 GCF_947179515.1 Apodemus sylvaticus | reverse complement strand
TGTTTGACTCCTAGTTATTAATGTGAGGCACCTTAAATCACCCTCCTCTGTGTAAATTGCAGACTGGCAGGACTGCCAGCATATAACGAATTTTTACCATGTTTTTTTTTTTCTTTTCAACATAAAAGATTAAAAAAATCATTCAGCCAATTAAAACAATAGGCAAACATAAATTGACACACATATGGACACGTTTTGGTACACCAAAGACAGACAACAGACAGAGAGGGAACTTGATGTTTTAAAGAGACCTAAATATCTAAACCAGAACTCAGGATATCTCCAGTAGGATTCAGAGAGGAATCAGGACATCTTCTATTTTACTCTCCTCCCCAGGAGAGTTTTGAAATAGCTTTTAACCATTTTTTTTTTGATAGCACATCCTGCACAAGGAAAAACTGCTTTTCTGAACCCTGCTTTTTCTCTTGTCTAAGATTTAACTCCCAATCTTCTTTTTCTTCTGGGAATTCTGCCCAAGACTGGAAAGGAGGCACAGTGGAAAGCACTGATAGTTACTCCATAGTAACCTGCTTTTATCCCTATTGGGTTCATAAAAAGAGAAAGAGTTTTAGAGAACATGATATATGTTGGTATATGGAATGGGGGGGGGGAGTGCCTAGGTTACCACACAGACATGGTACAGAATAAACGTTATCCAGGACAGAGAATGAGAGTAAATGGCATAGTAGAGACAGAGAAAGGCAGAGAGAGTGTGTATAGAAATGTAGAGACTGACTATGACCAGGTGCATAGAGGTGGGAGGGGAGGAGAGCCCAGGAATTTAGTTGCAGTCCAGGACTTACACTCCGCCAATGAGTGGTTTTTACTTTTGATTTCTCCGGGCACTTCAGCTGCCTCTGACTTCCAAAGAAATAATTCTCGCCCAGAGAGCTCAGGTTGGACAACCTGGATAAATTCCTCAGGTGTGATCCAGCTCTCAGTGAAACATTCTAAGTGCCAAAGTAAAGGAAGCAGTCTGCTCATAGGCTGTGACCGTGGACTGCCTTTTTTCTAAAATTTTTAAGTCAAGGGGCTTGTTTTGATTCTGGCTTTTTCTAGATGTTTGTCTTTGAAATAAATCTTGAAGTTAGAGTGACCATTTGTCCCTTTAAGTCTCGTAGCTCCTTTAAGAGGGCTACTTGCTTTCTTTGGCTATCATTTGGCAGAGAGAAGATATTTTTCAGTGGCTCTTCTGCTGGCAGCTTTCTCCTCCAAGTGTACTTGCTCCCCAGGAGAGACAGTGTCAGCACCTGAATTATGACTAGATTTAAGAGTTTATAAAGAAGGATAGACTTTGGTCTTTTTGAGAATTAGTGAAAAATGGAGACATACAGAGAGACCATTTGAAATGTCTGTCCTCCATATCTGTCAGAGGCGGGAGCAATAAGAAAGCATAGGGACAGTGTCTGGATGAACACTTTTTCAGAGAACTAGATGCTGGAAGCAGGAAGAATTCTGAATAATATCATTAATGAGAGACCAGTAGTTAAAGGCAGTAACCAGAACATTTTTAGTTCCCGGACCAAAAATTGCATTGTAATTTCTTACTCCAGCACATGTTTTCTTATCTATGCGTCCTTCCACTGGAAACTGGGAAAATTTGTCCGAGATAATGCTTAAAACCCTAAGTACTTCTCAAAGAAGTACCTAAGATCTCCTTTTCTTAACCCCGCCCCTTGTGTCTCGAGCCTTAAATCAGGCTGAATGAATTTTGCCCCATTGTGTCTCACCTTCGAGATGAGCTGACATGGAGATTTTCCTCTGGCCAAGTGCACTGGCCTGTCAAATATGCCTTGAACTAATCTAATCTGGGAGCTGTATGTGAAGGGCCCTCCTCCTTTCTTTCCTATGGCCTTCTTCATCTTACTAGTTCCACAGTTACTTCACTGTTGGGTGCCAGAGTGTCCCGACCTGCAGGACAGTCAACAGTGTTCCTGGAGCTACCTAAAATGAAGGCAGAGGGGCAAAGACACAAAGAAACTGACAGCAAGTCTAATCCCAATTAAGCTGTCAAATTTTATGTTTTACACAAGCCAATATAAAGGGAAGATCACAATCCCCATCCCGCCCCTCTGTATCCCCCTCAAAGCAGTTGAGATCTACCACTTGAGAACAACTGTTGTAAAGGATCAAATGACCATCTTGGCCTACAGAGAGGGAAATGGCTGAGAGGATACTAAGCATTGCTGTAGATGTCAATAGAGGCAGCAAAAGATCAGCAAGTATAGCTAGCTACAAGTAGGAACATGATAGAATGGAAGAACTATTAAGGCAGTTGGAGTAGAGCCAGTAGCAAGAACAGGAGTCTTAAGATGCGGTCACATACACTGGCAGAATAAGATCCTAAGGGAGGTCCACTCAGGGCTTTTCAGGGCTTTTCTCAAGTTGGGCATTCAAGGCCCCAAACTGAGTGTCTGTGGTGCCACCCATTGACCTTCAGCTATAAATTTGCCTTGGGACTGTGTAATCAGACAGCAATATCAATCACCTTTGTGTGTTGTGCAGAGATTATGACAAGGGCTGGGGTTTATACCCTTGTGAAATATGCCATGTCCCACAGCGGCGTTTATGGCCTATGAGACAAGCATGATTAGACTACCCAGGCAGCAGAAATCCAATCCAATCCTTGTCACATCATGGGCCGTACTGAGGCAGGGAGAATGTGTATCCCTATGAACCAGTCAAGGAAGGATGAAGCATGTGGAGCCCTACCCCTGCCTTCTGTGCATTGACCAGGCACAGTGACCCTGTCCACATAGTATGAGTGATGGGGGAGTAATTAGTACTGCTCATCCAGCTACACTGTAGCAATGCCATTTCTTCAGTCCCAGAATATAAATTACAGTAAGAAAATGTCTATACTGGGGAAGTCTGGCTTTCATTCTCTTTTCTAGTAAGCCAAAAACTAAAGTAGAGAACTCAAGACGTCCACTGTTATCACATTCTCAGGGTCTGGGATAACTCACTTGAGGAGAATTCCAAGAATACTGGAAGTTGATGAGGAGAGAAGAAGGACTCAGAGAAATGAGGACCGAGACCCCATCTTTAAATCACCCAGACTACTCCAGTTTTGTGTGTGTGTGTGTGTGTGTGTGTGTGTGTGTGAGAGAGAGAGAGAGAGAGAGAGAGAGAGAGAGAGAGAGTTCATATGAACCACAGTAATTGAAAGCTGTAAGCATGCTCCCAATGGAGCAACCTTGGGCAAGCCAGATGGCTAGTTATCAAGTTGTTCTTGTATTAAGCCTTTTGGGAAGAACTTGTCTATAAAAAATACTATCATTATGTCAAATCCTTCCAATTTGAAACTTAAGTACTATAAAAATATGAAAGAATTATTGGTGGAAATGAAATTTTCTTTGACCAAACTTGTTTATAAGTCCTGTTTTCATACTTTGAATTCTGCCCACCATTGCTTCGGCACCAATCTGTTGCTATGGCTGTGCCTGGGAGTGTCTGAGGAAGCCTAGTCCTAAAAGTCCCAGGGAATTCATGAGATTTTTCACACCTTCTAACCATCATACATCGCTGGTACTCACCTACCTCCTTTGAAAGGCATCAAGATGGAACTGGCCTTTGTATGCTGTATGAGGCCTATGTTATACTTCTTAAAAAGTAGGTAGAGATTCAGAAGGAAATGCTGTTCCTTAAAGTTGGTCGGCCCCTCATTTCATTAGTTCAGCATAAGGGACAAACATATGTCCATAATCCTTGCAAATTTTTTGGCTTTCATCCTTTTCTACCTTCTGCCTCCAGAGTTTGCACATGTTCTATGAGGTTTGCAGCCAGCATTAGAAAGAGGTTTTACTTTGTTTCAATTTCAACTGTTAACAATTCCCTGGAATAGTAGGTACGGGGAATTCTTTCACAATCAAGGGAGTCCACATCTCTAGTTTCTCAAATACACTAAGCCCAAGAGCCTTTCACAAAGGACAGACACAAAATTAAAAAAATAAAATAAAACATTTGAACAGGGAGTTCTATACACTGCAAGCCCTGGTTAAATTAAAAGCAGTGGACAGCACAGCAGAAGGCAGAAAGGCAAGGAGGACAGAGCCCTGTGTCCTGAAGACCACAGCACAAAAGTCATTCTACTCCTTTCTAAACTAGCTTGTTCTGACCTGAATGTTCAGGTACAGTGACCACACCTCTGATGAGCTCTGGGGACTGGCCTGATGATGCTGGCTCTGGGGCAGCCTCTGATTCAGACATGCAACCAGAACCCAGGCAAAATAATCAAATTTTTAGATGCTTGCTTGGGCCATTTCTTCATTGTTTTCTTCACTGTGAATTGAGTACAATAGATATCCCCTTTCCCTTATCATCTATTCCTTTCACAGTTAATACTGATTGTGGAACCAACAGGGAGATAAAGAACTATAAAAAATGGTGGATGAGAGAGTTAGTGTCCTAATGTCATAGCTGAAACCTTCCAAGCTAACTGTGCCCCAATCAGAAGCAATATTTTACTTGTTGATGGTTGGTTTAACCCAGTTTTGACCAGGATCTTTGATATGTATAGTCTGCATAATATTTACTGAACTATCTATTTTTGAATCTTAGAAAATGTGGACTGACTGAAGACAGATGGAAAATGAGTGGAACATGAACTAAGTCTTAGAGAAATTAATTTGTGGTGTTATTTTGGGCAAATTACTTAAGCATTCTGAGCTTAGTTTACTCAAATGAAAGATGGAAAGACGCCTCAGAATTCTAGTTTTAGGTAGGACTTCCTAGAGACGATGGCAAGGAACAGAAGAAATGTCATTTCTATTACACTGGGCACCCTGAGAGGGAGGGGAGGAGCTACGTAGGGCAGTGGGAAGTTCACCATCCCGGGAGAACAGATCACCTTTCTTCCTGGCATGTGAGAGGAGATCAGCTGCACTCTTGCTCATGACCTTGGTGACATAGAGGGGATAGTTGTTCTGGCTGATGACAGTGATGTCACGGAACACAGCCTCATTTTCCAACTATAAATAGACCCAATCAGTAAAACATAGCTCCTCACCATTGACAGGTCCTGTCTCTATAACAGGTGCTGATAAAGTACTTTGATGAGGCTAAGAACCACCAGGAGGATTTGAATTTACATGACTTGGATCTGCCTCTGGGATTCCTGTTCTTACATTCCTGTGTTTCCCTCTTTCTGGGAGGAGGAGAATATCATAGGGTTGTGCCTAGGGCACTGCCTGTCATTGTACTTTTCTCCTCTCTTGTAGTTAGCATGAAGCACCCCTCTCCAACATGCCTCTATTCCCCAACCTCAGGGCAGAGTCTCTGGGCAAGCAAAATCCCATCATTCACAGGGGATGCTATTAGGAACATAATTTCTTCAAGAGATTTCCTGCAGCTATGGTGTCAGGAAAGGGTTAGGTCTACATAGGATTTCTTATTAGAATTTTTACCAAGCCTCAAAGCACAGCAACTCTTTTTATTACTGGTCACTTCAAGCCTACTACAATGTAGAGTTCATGCTTTCAAATATGCCAACTAGGCCAGCTGCACTTAATCCATGTGGGGAATACTGATTAGTTTACCCACACTTTATTAGCCAACGGTGATCTGGGAGTTCCGGCTCTCTTGATTGACTGAGAGTAAAACCTGGTTCTGTTATGTACAAGGCAGGGAACCTCTTGTAGATCTCAGAATCTCCCAGTGGTGCTGCTGCTCTCCTGGCTAAGTGGGAGCACCAAAGAGTCCTGATCTCTGGAGCCATTGTAAGGATGAAATGATTAATCCCTTTGAGACAACAGTGCCTGGACCAGTGGCTGTTGGTGTGATTGTTGGTCAGTTTCTGACCAATGCTAAGTCTGCCATTGCCTAAAACCTGAGCAAGTCCAGCTCCTCCTAGAGTACAGACACAGTGGTGATTCATCATGGATTCAGCAGCCATTTCTTTTCATATGGATATAACTTTCTGGATTAGCTTGCACAGACCAATACTAAAAAAAAATGCTTCAAATGGCTTATGGATGTCTAGTGGCTTCATAAAGCAAAGGAGTCACTCCATTGAATATATGGTTCAGTCAGCTTGAGGAACTGGGTTGACTGAGCTGGAATGTTCCAGATGGCTTTGGGGTGCAGGTAACTACAAGCACTCAGACACCGCACCTCGGAGAATATGCTCAGTGCCCATTGCTCTGCTTTCTGAACAGCATCAATTGAGATTATGTCTTGGTGAGCTTTGAGCTAAAAGGCTTTGGCTTTACCTAGGCTCAGGCCCCCTCCTCTTCATACCTTTGCTGACCACTTCAGCAGCCTCTATGACTCCAGCCCTGGCCCCTTTGATCCTGTTCCCTCCAGCTGACAAAGGATTTTCTGCACTTGGATGACATGACTATCTCTAGAATGTTACTTCGCATTTCAACTATACTCTAAAGAGCTGAATGCTCCTGCCGGGGCCTGCTGGGTTCACCAGAGCACACTAGAAGCAGATACCTAAAGGCTCCCACAGGTGACCGCTGGATTCCTTCCTGCGTTTTTCATCTGCATAGTGACTATGCCACACAAAGATCCAACAAAGAAAGAGAACTTCAGACCAATTTCCCTTATGAACATCGATGCAAAAATACTCAATAAAATTCTTGCCAACCGAATCCAAGAACACATCAAAACGATCATCCACCATGATCAAGTAGGCTTTATCCCGGGAATGCAGGGTTGGTTCAATATACGGAAATTCATCAATACAATCCACTACATGAACAAATTCAAAGAACAAAACCACAGGAAAAAATTAAATAAAATAAAATTGAGGGCTAAAAAAATTTTATTCAACTCCTATTCAAAATGGAACTCTTATGCTAAATAGGTGCAAGTGTCTCTCTTTTCTTGGAGTCCATCCCAGGGGCAGCTTATAAATGCAATAGCATAAAAGGTCACACACAGAATCAGGAAATATAGCTGAGTGGTTGGTGCAGATCCAAGCTTATTGTGGCTAAGTATACACAGCAGTTCTAACTGACTTCCGTTGTGATTGGCTTCTAAGAACACCAAAGTGCAGACCATCCTAATAAGAGCAGCAAATATATGTGAGAAAATTTTCTTATAGCTCTAATGATAGCAAAAAATGGCAGACTAGACAGAAAATAGTTACCTCATCCTTAGCATTCTTTCTGCAACTTGATTGAATTTGTTATCACCTAGGAGACTAGATTAGTGAGCGATACTTCTGGGTGTGTCTACAGATTAACTGAGGGTGGGCCAAATTCTTCTAGACAATTCAAACAACCAACAGAAAGCCAAGGGCCAGACAGTGGTGGTACACACCTTTATCCCACCACTTGGGAGTTAGAGGCTTGGGGATTTCTGACTTTGAGGTTAACCTGCTCCACAGAGTTCGTTCCAGGACAGCCAGGCCTATACAGAGCAAACCTGTCTCGAATAAAAACCAAACCACACCAAAGCAAACCAAAGCAAACCAATGCAAACCAAAGCAAACCAAAGCCAAGCAAACCAAACCAAACCAGACAAAACAAAACAAAACAAAACAAAAAAGAAAGCCAAATGCCCAGCACTAGGGAGGAAGAGGCAAGCAGATATCTGAGTTCAAGGCTATCTTAGTCTGCAGATCAAGTTCCAGGGCAGCTAGGGCTATACAGAGAAACCCTATCTCAGAAAAACAAATCTGGCATGGGGATGGTTGGTGTGGTGTGGCAGTGTGAACACATAGGAGGACGCCATAAGAACTTATATCACACACACTATGAAAACATCTCTTAACACCTCAGAGGCTGATTTTTCTATTATATCAACCTCCTTTTGTCTTCTGGCCATTCTCATTGATTGAATTCTAGAAATATTTTCTTTCAGGCTCTAGTAAGAGCCCTCCTCCCTAATGAGGTACATAAAGGTTAAGGTTTACTCAATTCTTCACAGAGTTAGAAAGAGCAATTATCAAATTCATCTGGAACAACAAAAAACCCAGGATAGCTAAAACTATTCTCAGCAACAAAAGGAAATCTGGGGGAATCAGTATCCCTGACCTCAAGCAATACTACAGAGCAATAGTGCTAAAAACTGCATGGTATTGGTACAGTGACAGGCAGGAGGATCAATGGAACAGGATTGAAGATCCAGAAATGAACCCACACACCTATGGCCACTTGATCCTCGACAAAGAGGCTGAAAACATCCAATGGAAAAATAAGGTTTACAATAAAATATCTTCTGCCTTATATCAACTATCTTCGGGTAACATGTGTTAACGCATAATGAAGCCAGTTTATCAGGGTCAAACTCTTAACACACAGCTTCCATGAGTCCATCACAACAATAAAGACTTCACTATTCTGGACAAAGCACAGCTGTGGCTTCCTTGCACGAATGAGGCAATAACCCTTGTTTTATTTTTGCTTGGAACATAGGATATACAGATTAAATATTTTTTTAATTTTTTTGTTTCTTTTGATTCAAATATGATTATATTACTTTCTCCCTTCCCTTTTTCCTTCAACCCCCTCTCAAATACATGCCTCTCACTTCCCCTCAAAAGCATGGCCTGTTGACATGGTTTTAAAAAATATTGTTATTGTTACATATATGTAATAGCAGAGAAATCTAATCAACCTGATGACCAGGAGACTCAAGTGTTTATTTCACAGATGTTTTCTGCTAAGTCAGCATCTCCCTAAGTAGCTATGGCTGGCCTTGAAATGAAAATGTAATAGCAGAGACATCTAATCAAGTTGAATCTTTTTGGAGGCACTCATATGCACATAATTTCAGGATTAACTAATTTGTATTAGATATCTATCTCTGAACTCATCCTGGGAGAAGCTAGTTTTTATTTTACCTGTAATTCTTTGCCTAGTGTTGAGGCCCTATGAGATTTTGTTCTTCTGGGTCATCATATCTACTAGTGTTTTTGCTTGGGTCTTGTTTTGATGTTCTAAGATGGTGTTAACAGGGTTGAGGTTTCCCAGTTGTTTCCTGGAGACACAGTCTCACGGCTGACTTCCTAGAGGATCTTACAACAATTTTGACTCCTCTAAGTCCTGTCAGTGTGAGAGCAGCTCTGTTGTAGCTATAACCACTGAGATAGTACTTCTCTGTCTTTGACCTGGTGCGGTTTTCTGATTGTCTCTGTCTACCGCAAATGGATATTTCCTAATTGTGCTGAGCTGGTTCCCTGACCAGCAGGAAGAAAGACTAGCACACCAGTTCCTTCCAGACAAAGTTTACTCAGAATGAATGTTTAGGTCCAGTTTGCTGGGTGTGCCACACGAATCTCCCTAGAGCGTGACTGACATACCCTTGCTAGGATGGCCCATGGTCCTAGACGACGCTTCTATCTACCATTGGCCAAGCAACATGGCGTGAGATCACGCCACTGAGTGATCCAAGCCTCAAGCCTTATTCGGACTTCTTTACTCCGGACGGCCAGGCTCCGGCAGCACCATCTTTAAGGCGCGGCCAGCTCTCCACAGTTCTCCCTTTTTGTTTTTATAAAAGGCTGATACCATTTGTTCAAACAAAACCCTTCAGGAGTGGTCCTGTAATCAAGAAAAGTTAGGCCAAGAAGTTGACCCAACTTACTGGGTGCAATGTGCAAGAGTCCCTCCAGGTGCAAAGGCTGGGCCACAAAGCAAATGGACACCATCCACAGTAGAATGTGAACAATGTCACGTGGGGTGCAAGGGCTGTCCTACGCTCGAGAAATTGGGGAAAGGAGCTTAGCGCTTATCAATTGCTGCCAGCCACGCCTGAGGAGAAACTCCTGCCTCAAGGGCCTGTGCTCTAGAGCCATCCAGCAGAGATAAAACACACCCAGAGCACAGGCCCCTAGCAGGGCAAGAGTCAACACTCCTACTCCTGCCCGCTCCTTTAGGTGAGACATTGCTTGAAGAATCCAAGAAGAAAATCCTTCAGCAAGCAAGGCATCCACACGTGGAGAATTAACCATGGTAATGGAGACACGCAATTCTTTCATGAGGCTGTCAAATGATCTGGACCAATTACCTGTATGATATCTAGACAATTTTTTAGAAAGATTTGCAGCTTGAGAATAATTATTATAATATACAGAGGTCACACACAATCCAGAAAACTTCCACTCACATCCAAATTGGGCTATCTGCCAGAGTGTATCTATTTGTTCTTCCACTAAGTCAATTCGCTGATTGACTACCATGAGGCCTCCCTTAATCTGCCCATTAATGGAGGCTTGTACATCGAGTGCTTGTGCAACATTGGCAGATAGATTATTTAACGCGGCAGCATTTTGAATGCCCTGGGAAAGAGCCACATCAGCCGCAGCAGCTAATTTTTCAGAAGATAGAGGCCACTGAGGAACCCACACTGGCTCCTCTGTCTTCCAGGTGATAGGAATATTCTCAGTGTCCCCTAAGAAAAACGCAGTCCTTCTTTATCTCTTTTAGGGGTTGCCGTTACTGGATGTATATCCCCCTGAGAATCTTTACCCAATCCTTGCCCAGGCTGCCATCCCATGCGCCACATCATCCGCTGTGAGGGCATTGAATATCCACTATTGGTCAATTGATATCCCATGAGTGTTAGCAGGTCTCTGCCCCAAAAGCTGCTAGGTAACTCCAGCACATAAGGTTGGGATTGACCACTATGTCCTTCTTCATCCTTCCAAGAAAGGAGGGCTGCGCTCATATTAGGAGCTTTTGCATACCCTTGGCCCTGCAGGGACTGAGCAGATGCCTGTACCGGCCAGGCGGTAGGCCAATCCTCAGTGGCAATGATGCTACGATCAGCTCCAGTATCTAATAAACCCTGGATTTTCTTGCCATTAACTATTAATTGTAACATCGTCCAGATGTAAACTAAAGAATATAGCATCATTACCTGTTGAGCCAAATCCGCGGATACCTTGGCGAGTTGTACGTGCAGCAAATGAACTATGGCAACTGGGCAAAAGTAAAACTTGGACGATTCGATCTCCTGGAGTGATGGCCGTAACCCCCCTTAGGAGAGGAGGCCATGATTTTAACAACCCCTTCATAATCAGAATCAATAACTCCTGGATGAATGATTGGACCCTTTAAGGTAGAAGAGGATCTCTCCAACAGCAACCCCACTGTTCCTGCTGGTAATGGACCTTTCAAGTCCGTAGGGATCAGCTGTACCCCCATCTGAGATATTAATAAGACTCGGGTGGTACACAGGTGGTACAACCCTGCGGATCCTGGGGTTGCCCTTCTCGGTATCTCGGAAAGCCCAGTTTAGTTCCGGGGGCTGGCGCTGTCATGGCCCCATATATTTGTGGGCCCTGGGGTTGAGGGCCCCTCTGCACGTTTTTTCGCCGGGGGCCACCATAGCCCTGAGTTAAAGGCTGGCCATGGATGTCCGTGACTGACCTGCACTCATTGGCCCATTGATTTCCTTTACAACACCTGGGGCAAATCCTCCTTTATTAGGACATTGCTTCTTCAGGTGTCCTTGCTTACCACAAGAAAAGCAAGCTCCAGGAGATCTTTTTTTAGTTTTATTATATGGAACTACTCCTTGCACAACAGCTGCTGCCAATCCAGCATTAGATAAAGGTCCTCCTATCTCGCGACATGCTTTCATCCAGGCCTGAAGTCCCTTCCCTTTCCATGGGGTAATGGCATTGCGGCATTCACGAGTGCACTGCTCAAAAATTAATTGTTGCACCAGTGGCATGGCCACATCGGCATCTCCAAAAATCCGATCTGCTGCCTCCATCATTCTGGCCACAAAAATCTGACAATGACTGGGTAGCCGCTTGACGAATTTTGGCTGTTCCCAGAAACCTCTCCTTTATATGGGAGAGACTTCCAGGCCTTCTTGGCTATCTCTCTCACCTGATCATACACCTGGATGGGAAAGTTAATCTGCTTGTTCAGCCACTGTCCCTTGCCCATGAGCATGTCATAAGTCCAAGCAGCCTGGCCATTAGCAACATTCTCCCTGGCTTGTTGTTGTACCAGTTCAGCGTATATGGACTTCCAGTCTAGATATTGCCCCATAGTCAAACATGCCTTAACTGTGGATTGCCAATAAGAGGGCATCATAACATTCCCAGATATGTGCTCAACGAGCACAAGGGTGAAAGAGGCATTAATGCCATATGCTTGAACTGACTCTGCCAAATTGTTTAGGAGCTTGATGTCGGGCAGTTCATGAGATCTCACTTGATTAGCATCTTCATAGACTGGGAAAGCCATAGCGGGTTCTCTCCACGTATTAGGGCAAAAGGTATGAGATGCTTGGGCACCCTCTGCTGATCCTAGGGACGATGGGCCAGTGGACACTTCCGCATAGGGTGGAGGGGCTGTCTGCAACACCCTGTGTCTCACTTCCATGTTCGCCCCCTTTAACTCCTTGTCTTGCTTCTCCTTCTCTTTCTTTTTTCTCCTTCGTTCTACCTTTGCTAGGAGCTCCTGTATAGCTTCTTCTAGATCCTCCATATCTAGCTCACTCTCAGAGATGCCATCTGTTCCTGAATCCTGCTCCCCCTCTATTCCTTTCAAGCTAGGATAAAGGCGCGGTGGTTTGCTAGGAGGCTCTTGAGATTTAACAGAGCATGTACCAGAGCAGGCCTCTTTAACCTGCTCTAAGGCCTCAGCTGTAGCCTGTATGGCAGGCAGGCAACTCTCACAAGTCAGACAGCTGCAGATAACTTTCCACAAACCCCTCACTCCCGTTTAAAAAGTTCTGAATAGTTTTGCCTTTGAACTTGTGGCAGCGGAGGCAAAAACAGCTGATTAAAGTTATTAGAACCACTGCCACAAACACCAGAATGACAATTAACGGAGGGATTCCTCCTGGCATGAACATAGTCTGCTGGCTGCTTTTACTTTCACTTTATGATGCCTCCTTCCAAGGACCTAAAAGGGATGAGGCCTCCTTCGGAGGACTTTCTAATGTGGGGCCCAACTTACTGGCCACTTACCAAGCGCTTGCTCTGACTCTCAACAGGTTCTGGAACTCCCGGGGACGTGAAGAAAAAAGGGTACCTGTACAGGCCACCAAATATGCCATGCTGGTTCCCTGACCAGCTGGAAGAAAGACTAGCACACCAGTTCCTTCCAGAGAGTTTACTCAAAATGAATGTTTAGTTACAGCTTGCTGGGTGTGCCCCCGAATCTCCCTAGAGCGTGACTGATATACCTTTGCTATGATGGCCCATGGTCCGAGATGACGCTTCGCTCTACCATAGGCCAAGCAACATGGAGTGAGATCACGCCACTGAGTGATCCAAGCCTTATATGGGCTTGTTTACTCTGGATGGCCAGGCTAGGGCAGCACCATCTTTAAGGCACCGTCAGCTCTACACACCTAATGAGGAGGGGAGATACATTTCTCTGTGGGTTTAATGACATTGTGTCATTTAAGAAAGCTCAGCCCTAGCTTGGCAATTTGGGAGATTTGAAAATTCTCCTTGTTTCTACCCCATGGAGATTGCATTTTCCTCTTACTCCTGTGGAAGCATACAGGAAAACTCTTGAAGATAGCAGATGCCTTCCTTTAGGTGACGTGGTATAATGTTCAGCTGTAGCTGAATCTAATAAATACACACTAGAAATTATCCAAATGCAAAAATGCCCTGATTCTTCTTCCTTATGGAGAACAGATCTTTCCAATATCAGGAAAAAGTGGGGTGAAGAGGAGGGGGAGAGCATCTGCACTGAGGAGCCACAGGGGGGAAACTTTGCAACCAAGAAATGGCACTACACTCCGAAATACAAGAAGCAGACTGGATTCCATGGCTGCCAAGGAAGAGCTAGGGCCTCTGGCTGCTGGGCTGAACACATGAGAAGGGGGAAGGGGTAACAGTTCTAGCACCCATGGGTCCATCCCATGAGAGCACTACAAACTGGGGACTCTGGGTAAAAAGATTTAAGTTTGGGTGTTCAGGAGTCATGGGAAGAAAGCATATCACTGCACTAAAACAAGTCAGAGTGAATTGTATACTTCGCTCACCTCCTATCTCAAGATATTGCTGAGCCTCTGAAATCACAACAGCTAGAGTCTGGTATTTTGGGACTTGAAAAGGAAAGGAGCCCCAGATACAGTATCTCTGAGTAAAGATATCTGCTGGGGGATATCAATTTGAGAGATTAAAATTGCTTCTACTGGTTATAAATTATGATCCATAAGCTAGTGGTAACATCCTGTTGAGCCTGAATCTGAGTGGCTCTTTTGATTTTTAAATTAATCATTTTATTTGCATCCCAAATGCTGTCCCTTTCCCAGTTACCCCTCCCACAGTTTTAAACTTATATTAGTCCCCAAATAACTGCACTGAGAGACCAAGTTTTCTTTATTTATTTTATTGAAAATGGTCTAGTGGCACATACTTTAAATCCCAGCACAAAGGAGACAGAGGCAGGCAGATCTATCTCTGTAAGTTCAAGGACAGCCTAAGCTACATGATGAGAATGGAAGGGGTCACAGAACAACATGAGAGCCTATATAGCACTCCTGTAGGCCTGACTGCCACAGTCACGGACCTCTGCTCATGTTCTGAAGGAGATTAGTTTGAATTCTCTTTGGCATCGAGGCTATGCAAAGCCTGTTTCTGCTTGCCTCTACAGTCAAGTGCCTGGCACCAGGTGTTCAAGAGATGCTTCAGGAAGGAACTGTTTTCCTCGCTGTGAATGTCATCAGATGAATGGAGATCTCCATCTCCTTTTCTTCCTGGTTCCTCCTAGCAGAGTTCAGGGCTGAGTGCATTTCTCAAAGCATGTCGGGACTGTGCATCCATCCAAATATGCAGTCCAGGAAACGGGTAGTGAATGGCTTTGCTTCCTACAGATAATCATTGTGGACCTTGAAGCTCTTGCTTTCATCATTTCTTTAGAAAGTTAATATGGTTCCTGAGAAGCCAGTGGATACCAACATGACCTAAATTCATTATTATGGAAGGTTCTGAGATGTGCTGTCCTGGGTCAGATTTCTGAAGAAATGCTGCCTTAGCACAGGCATAACATCACGTAGCTTTCGTTCACTCTCAAACTATTCTTTCTATTATAGCCTGGTTCCCTAGACTGTCAATCCTCTCCTTGTTTGTTTTACTTTTCATGACTTGCTCTACCTTTTTTTGTAGTTGTTATTTCTGGTGTTTTTTGTTCTTCTCTCAGAGACCAGGAAGCTCAAGTGTTTATTTTACAGATGTTTTCTGCTAAGTCAGCATATCCCTAAGTAGCTATGGCTGGCCTTGAAATGAAAAGTTGTTTCTCTTTCTTAATACTCAGATTGTGACTGATGAAAGGGTTAGGTTGCTCCTGGACTAAGATGCCATGCCAGGACTTCTCCAGAAATGTTAGTCAATGGAAATTTGGGTACCGTTAGGGGCACTTTTGAGCTTTTGCAGTCTCTGAATTTTCCTGTACTTAGCTCTTCTCATCTTAAACCACCGGTGCACTTCGGATTGTCCCATATACAGCTGTCTTGCAAGGATCTTATTTGTGATCTCATTAGGGTACTGAACTTCTTGAAAAGCTTGCTCAAGTGTGCCTTGCTGCCAGGGTGTAAGACCTCTACGTATTCGTGGTCGAGTGCGCCGGGGCTGAGGTTTTGGAACTCTGGCAACTATGGTCTCCAATCCTTCCAACTTTAGATGTCTGGGACTTTGATGGCTCTCTTGGTTTGACAAGGTGACATCACCACCAAGGTCGTTCAAGCTGACTTCTAACTTCTTATCACCCTGTTGATTCAGGATACCATGGTGCTCGGGGTTGTCTAGAAAGCTTAGTGCATGTTCTAGGAGAACGCTGTTCTCTTCAGCAGAAAGTACTTGTGGTTGTTGAACTCTGGCATCTAAGGTGTCCAATACCTCCAACTGTACATGTCTGGGGTTTTGATGACTCTCGTGATTCCAGAAGGCAACATCAACACCAAGGTCATTGAAGCTGACTTCCAGGTTCTTAACACCCTGTTGGTTCAGGATACACTGGTACTCGGGGTTGTCCACGAGGCCTAATGCAGGATCATGGAAAATGCTATTCTCTTCAGCAGCAATTACCTCTTGGTCATCTTTGATTTCCACCTCAATCTCAGGTTCCGCCATGTTGAGGATATTGGATGTAGAGTTATCTCTGAAGAGTTCCATTTCTTGAACTCTGTAGAAGAAGCCTTCTTTCATAGGTAAGGACGTGGTCTGCATAATCCAACAGTCAGTGTCTTTCTCTATCTGAAAAAGCAGACAATCCAGAGCTGCTAGTGCACCAAGCTGGACTTCTCCACAGTCTCAATCTGGCATAGAAATCTGAACAGAATCCTGTTGTACTGTTCTACAGTCTTTGGTCTTTGGTGAAATCGCAAGGACCTTGGTCCTACTTCCAGTGATGGAGCAGCAAACAGCAGGACAAGGTAACTGACCAGCAAGAAGGAGGGCAAGTGGCAGAAAAGCAAACATTCCTTCCATCAAGTCCTTTTATAGATGTCCCAGGCAAAAGGCCCCGCCCACATTTAGGGAGGGCCTCACATCAAAAGGTCAATTACAGAAAACTCCTTGTTATCTGGGCATAGTAGCACACACCTTTAATCCAAGAATTCTGGAAGTAGAAGCAACGGGATTTCTTTGAGCTCCATGGGGACTTGTGTATATTGAAAGTTCTAGATGGAAGGATGGAGGTAGAGAGAGATATGCAACAGAGTGACAGAGAGAGAGAGAGAGAGAGAGAGAGAGAGAGAGAGAGAGAGAGAGAGAGAGAGGAGCTGTGCATGACCTTGTTCAGGAATTTATTTTTGATTCCAGATGCAATTAAAAGAACGGCCAATAATCCAATCAAAATTTTCTAGACGTAAACTCTTTCAGTGACAGAAGACTTACTTAGCATGTAACTTTTAGATATTCCTTTCTTCACTTCTTATCTAACTAAATATATAAGTTGAAACTGCTGCCTCAAAATTAAAAAAACAATTGGAGAAGATATCACTCAAATTAGAAAGAAAGTTTTGTAACCAGATTTATGGTGAAAATTTGAAGATTCATTTTTGTTTGGTTGGGTTTTTTGTTTGTTTGTTTGTTTGTATGGGCTTTGGTTTTCTGAAACAGGGTTTTACTATACACTTTTGGTTGTCCTGGAACTCACAGGATCTACCTTTCTTCTGACTCCTTAGTGCTGGGATTAAAGGTACACACCATACTGACCTTGAAAATTAAGATGTGTTTTTGCGTTTTGTTCTGATTTTGAGATAGCCTTTTTTGTGTGGTCCTGGTTGTTCTTAACCTGGATTTGTAGACCATTCTGGCCAAAAACTCAGAGACCCTACAACCTCTGACTCTAGAGTGCTGGGATTAAAAGCATTTGCTACCACTGCCTGCCTGATAACCAATTCTTTTTCTTTTTTTTTATTCGATGTATTCTTTATTTGCATATCAAATGATTTCCCCTTTTCTTGGTCCCCACTCCGCACAAGTCCCATAGGCCCTCTTCCCTCCCTCTGTTCCTCCATCATCTCCTTCCCGCTTCCCTGTTCTGGTATTCCCCTATACTGTTGCATTGAGTCTTTCCAGAACCAGGAGCCACTCCTCTGTTCTTTTTGGACATCATTTAATATGTGGATTATTTCTTGGGTATTCAATGTTTTTAGGTTATTATCCACTTATCAGTGAGTTCATACCATGGTTGACCTTTTGAGACTGGGTTACCTCACTTACTATGATGTTCTCCAGCTCCATCCATTTGTCTACGAATTTCATGAATCCATCGTTTCTAATGGCTGAATAGTAAGTAGTCCATTATATAAATATACTACATTTTTTGTATCCATTCCTCTGTTGAGGGACACCTGGGTTGTTTACAGCTTCTGGCTACTACAAATAGGTCTGCTATGAACATAGTGGAGCATGTGTCCTTATTAGATGCTGGGAAATCCTTTGGGAATATGCCCCGGAGTAGTATAACAAGGTCCTCTGGAAGTGCCATGCCCAGTCTTCTGAGGAACCACCAGATTGATTTCCAAAGTGGTTGCACCATCTTACAATCCCACCAGCAATGGAGCAGTGTTCCTCTTTCTCCACATCCTTGACAGCACCTGCTGTCTCCTGAGTTTTTGACCTTAGCCATTCAGACTGGTGTGAGGTGAAATCTCAGGGTTGTTTTGATTTGCATTTCCCTAATGATTAATGATGTTGAACATTTCTTAAGGTGTCTCTCAGCCCTCCGAAGTTCTTCATGTGAAAAAATTTGTTTAGCTCGGTACCCCACATTTTAATGGGGTTATTTCGTTCTCTAGGTTCTATCTTCTTGAATTCTCTGTATATATTAGATATTAGCCCTCTGTCATATTTAGAGCTGGTGAATATCCTTTCCCAATCTGTTGGTTGACGTTTTGTCCTTTTTACAGTGTCCTTTGCCTTACAGAAACTTTGGAGTTGTATGAGGTCCCATTTGTCAATTCTCGATCTTAGAGCATAAGCTATTGGTGTTCTATTCAGGAACTTTTTCCCTGTGCCCATGTCCCCAAGGGTCTTCCCCATTTTATTTTCTATTAGTTTCAGTGTGTCAGGTTTTATGTGGAGGTCCGTGATTCATTTGAAGTTGAGCTTAGTACAAGGAGATAAGAATGGATCGATTTGCATGTTTCTGCATGCTGACCTCCAATTGAACCAGTACCATTTGTTGAAAAGACTATCTTTTTTCCACTGGATGCTTTCAGCTCCTTTGTCCAAGATCAAGTGACCATAGATGTGTGAGTCCATTTCTTGGTCTTGAATCCTATTCCATTGATCTGCTTGTCTGACTTTGTACCAATACCACGCAGTTTTTATCACTATTGCTCTGTAGTAAAATTTGAGGTCTGGGATACTAAATTCCCCTGAAGTTCTTTTACTGTTGAGAATAGTTTTAGCTATCCTGGGTATTTTGTTATTCCAGATGAATTTGAACATTGCTCTTTCTAGCTCTATGAAGAAGTCGGTTGCGATTTTGATGGGTATTGCATTGAAACTGCACATTGCCTTTGGCAATCTGACCATTTTAACTATATTAGTCCTGCCAATCCACGAGCAAGAAGATTTTTTCCATTTTTTGAGATCTTCTTCAATTTTCTTCTTCAGAGATCTGAAGTTCTTGTCATATAGTTATTTCACTTGTTTGGTTAGAGTCATTCCAAGGTACTTTATGCGGTTTGTGGCTATTTTGAAGGGTGTCATTTCTCTAATTTCTTTCTCAGTCTGCTTATACTTTGAGTATATAAAGGCTACTGATTTGCTTGAGTTGATTTTGTAGCCAGCCACTTTGCTGAACTTGTTTGTCAGCTGTAGAAGTTCTCTAGTTGAGTTTTTTGGGTCACTTAAGTATACTATCATATCATCTGCAAATAGTGATAGTTTGACTTCTTCCTTTCCAACTTGTATCCATTTGATCTTCTTATGTTGTCAAATTTCTCTAGCAAGGACTTCAAGAACTATATTGAAAAGATAGAGAGAGGGGGGGCAACCTTGTCTAGTCCCTGATTTTAGTGGGATTGCTTCAAGTTTCTCTCCATTTAGTTTGATGTTGGCTACCAGTTTGCTGTATATTGCTTCTACTATGTTTAGATATGGGCCTTGAATTCCTGTCCTTTCCAAGACTTTTAGCATGAAAGGATGCTGAATTTGGTCAAATGCCCTTTCAGCATCTAATGAAATGATCATGTGGATTTTTTTCTTTGTGTTTGTTTGTGTAGTGGTTTGCATTGATGGATTTCCTTATATTGAACCATCTCTGCATCCCTGGGATGAAGCCTATTTGATCCTGGTGGATGATCATTTTGATTCTTAAAGAACAAAGACACAGTACTTCCAGCCAGGAACAAAAAGCTTGAAATCACATCTAAATGCCTTGAAATTTTGAGTAGCCTCCTACCTCTGCAGACCTAATATTGGGAGTAAAAGGTAAGCCTGGAGCTATAAGCTTTTTGAGCATGGATTTTGATTTTAGCAATGTGTTTATGCCAGAGTCATGAACACTTGGGGTGTTCAAGCTATGCTGAAGAGAAGAAATGGATGTGAAGCAGAACCATGTTCACACAGATTACTCACTCCATGCAGTTACCCGGGCAATGATATCTGCACTCTTGGCATGAACTTGAGCAATGGCCTCCAGCTTTTCCAGGAAGGCGAAGATCTCATTGAGCTAAAACAGAAATAAACAGCATCACAGCATCTTTTAGCATCATGATAAAAATGGCCATTTATTAAAACCAGGACTTAACCTGTCTTAAAATGGATAGGAATATAGTCCAAAGAGATTTAAGAGGCTTTGTCTCTATAAAAGATTTGTCAGGACTTACATACAGTTTGGACCAGTATCTGAGGAACCTTCTCTCAGGCATCCAGATTGAATGGAGGAATTTTTCATTGAGCTTAGACATGGTACACTAGAATTCTTTTCAACAAGTGCTCCAACAGCCCCCAAGGGCCTGGTCAAAGCTAACACACATATTCAAACTATTACTCTGAGTCTTTCAAGACAAAATTACCCTTACTCTCCACCAAGTTAAGAGTACTATTTTCTTGCATTTCCCATGATTGATTCAGGTTTATCAAAACTCATTCACATCCATGATATTTCCTAGGAAAAGACAAACTGATACAAATATGACAGCCAAGCCAGTGCAACGGGCAGGAAGCCTACCTGATTCTATGAGGTAGATAAATGCACACTTTCACCAGGTTTATAAGAGTTTCAGAGACCAGCTTTCACTTATTCAAGCACCTTAGGTACCCAACCCATAACCTTCTTTAAAATGTAGTATGTACAGCAAGGTCTTCAAAAAACGACCTGGCATGGTGGCCATCCACAGGCAACCATAGTGGCTCATGTCCCAAAAGCCAGGGTCAACAGCAACAATAGGAAACCCATGCAGACCATCCAAACCAGACAGCCTAATGGGTTGTTACCTCAGTGTTGAAAACTTGATATAAATCCTAGTTGGCCGTGTAAACCATGAAGGAATTTACACCTTCCAGGCAAGAAAAGGAAAAAAGTCATGGAAAAGTCATGATTCGCTATCAACATAGTCGTCTCATGTTTATCATATATACATAAAAAACTGCACCCACTTCCCCACCCCCCACACACAGATAGAGAGAGAGACAGAGACAGAGCAGAGAGAGAGAAAGACCCTGAGCACATGGCTCAGATGCCTGTCCAATAGAGGTGAAGACATTTGTAATGCTTTTATCCTATCATGTCATTTCTTGTCCTGTAAAATCCAGAGTTTGTTAGTAGTGTCTTGGCAGAATGGTGTCGACCGTCTGCAGCTTTAGCTACTCTCAATTCCCAGCATTGCCAAAATTTAGAAGAGCAAAATTGATATTGTTTGAGGAAGCAGATACCAAGAAGTTACATTAACATACCAGCTGTGCAAAGACACTAGGGGTTGTAGAACATGAATGTTCCACCACACCATGATAACCTGGGAATGCTTCCCTTTGGGGCATCTGTTCCTCCAGCCTTGTAAATTGGAAAATAACACTCACCTCATGAGGAAGTAGTTCACCATTAGAGGAGCCTATGGTCTTTTAGTCCCTGTGAGGCGAGCATATGGTCTCCATGGGGTGGGTTTATTTCACTATTTGGTAAAATACTGTTATATACTATGCTGCAGGCTGAAGTGCCAAAGAGGAGAAAGAATACAATAAAAACTAACATTAAAAGCTACTTAAGGGCTAGACCTGGCGATGGGAAAAGCTTATCATCCTATTATTGGGTTGGCTAAGGCAGGAAGATTACCTTGAATTTTCTTTCTCTGACTTGGTGTATCCCATGAGTTTTGCCAGTAGCCTGGGCTACATAAAACTTATCTGGCCACCAGTAAGGCTTTGCATCAAAATAAAATTAAAGCCAAATCTCTGAAAGCCTTGTATCCTCCATAAAAACTATTTTGTAATTTGTAGAATGTATATACTTATAGGATGTAATATTTTCTGCCATGGAATTTACACTTTTCAAAACACACATACACAGCACATGTACACATGGATTTACACATACACAGCACACCTGCACAGTTTTTTCTAACTATATTATTTTCCCACCATTCTCTACAATTTGTTTGAAGAATAAAACAGGTGGTGGTGGCCCAAGCCTACTTTTATCCCAGCACTAAGAAGGCAGAGACAGGCAACAATCTGTGAGTCCAAAGTCAGCCTGGTCCACAGAGCAAGATCCAGGACAACCAAGGCTACAGAGAAACCCTATCTCAGAAAGAAAAAATAATCTAGTTTTCCATGTAAGAATATCCTGACGTTTATTAGAAAAGGGTGGATACTATCTACTCAGTGTGGCTGTTTGGATAGGAGTTACTCCCATAGGCTGAGTTATTTAAATGGTCATTATGGAGTGACAATGCTTGGCAGTGATTAAGATGTAGCCTTGTTAGGTTTAGTATGGCCTATTGAAGCAAACTTGTCACAGGTGGTGTGATTTGGAGTTTTCAATTGTAGATTTAGTGTTTTTCTCTCTTCCTCCTGCCTACAGATCTAAATGTCTAAGCCTCAGCTACATCTCCAGCCCCATGTCTGTCTGTGTAGTCCCATCCTTCCCAGCATGGGGATAAAGGAGTAAACCGCCAAATCTGTAAGGTGGCCTCAATGACATGTTTCAGTTTTATAAGAGTTGCTGTGCTCATGGTATATTCACAGCAAATAGCATTGACTAAGAAAATGTTCAACAGTTTGAAGAATAACTCTTTCACGTGTGAAGTTTCTAAGCTTTGAATGCAGTTTCTAAATTTCAAATGTAGAAATAAAAATTAGATATAAAACCTGGCTTCAGTCAATTAACAGAGAGTACAGATAGCAATTTGTGACTTGAAACTATGCCTTGTACTCTCATATCTAAGTCATCAGCATTATAGGAAAAGATCTATTTGATTTTCAACCACATCAATAAGTAGTTGGGATGGTGGAACTCAGTGTGGGTCATATCAGGGCAGTTTTCCACAATATTCTCATTTCCAAAAGCCTCCAAGTAATTCTTGGAATGACCCAAGTGGTGTAATTTCCTTAAAACAGCTGAATTTTTACTACTATTAAAATTCTCTGTGTGTCAGGCAACAGAGAAGGAGGATGGGGCTAATTGTTGTTTTGTGTGCTCAAGGATTGGGCAAGATTTATAGGGTGCAGGAAGGGGTAGAAAGGAAGAGGCATCCTTTGAGAGATAATCCTCTCTCCTCCAACTTAGACACATAATATTTCCCTAAACTTTTTGCACAGTGGCAAAACAGAACTGGTGCTTTGAAGCATCCTATCTGCTGCCATTCCTTCAACTGCTTTCCTTTGCACCACAACATCAACAGAGGCTGTTGTTTATCCATCTCTGATATTCTGGATCACCTTACAAAGCTAAGCACATGACTCATTTGCATAACTATGTGTGATCCTGTGGATGTACAGAGTCTAATGACAAGAACATAAGAAGAGACCAGAAGAATCTATGATGATAATGGAACCAAAATCATCATTGCAATGATAGGACGGACACACACACACACACACACACACACAATGCATTTTTATTACTAGCTATCAATCTATCCTTGCTTCTTGCATGTCTTAGACTTTCTTAAAGATGTGTCATTCTTGCATAATATTAACATTTGGTCTTATAAAACAGATAGAGGTTAGAATCATTTGTTCTCAGATTTGTTAGGAATGTGACCTCAGGAAAGATTAGTCCCCTTGCTGCAAGTTCTGCCTTTGTAGTACTGGTATTGATGCATTGTGCTGGGTAGTTTCATGTCAACCTGATTCAAGCTAGAGTCATTTTGGAAGAGGGAACACAGACAGAGAAAATATTTCTACTGTGGGCAAACCTGTAATATATTTTTCTTGAATGGTGGCTAATGTGGGAATTCTAGCTCACTGTGGACAGAGTCATCCCTGGGATGATAGTTCTATATGCTGTAAGAGGCAGACTGAGCAAGCCATGAGGAGCAAGCCAGTAAGGGGTGCTTCTTCAAGGTCTATACTTCCACTCTGACCTCCAGGTTCCTGTCCTGCTTGAGTTCATGTCCTGCCTCCCTTCAGTGACAGACTACCAGCTGTAAGATGTAAGAAACCGTTTAGTCCTTGATTTGGTTTTTGTCATGGTTTTTAATCATAGCAATAATTAACTCAGATGCCCATTAAGGTGGAAATCATCATCTTTGTGCAAATCTGTTGCCTATTAAATGTCATCCCAGGCAGTTATCCTGACTTCCTGCCTTTTCCTTTTTTCTTTTTTTCTTTTTTTTTTCTATTTATTTATTTATTTATTTATTTATTTATTTATTTATTTATTTATTTTGGCTTTAAAAACAGCTTTTATTTAGCAAGGAAATTACAACTGTGTACATGTCTTTTTTTTGCTTTCTAGTGTCTGACCTTGTCTCAGCTGTACTTGATCTGGGGAAATGTCTGTCTCCCTGTGCTTGCTT
Organism: Apodemus sylvaticus; assembly: GCF_947179515.1. Classification (NCBI taxonomy): domain Eukaryota; kingdom Metazoa; phylum Chordata; class Mammalia; order Rodentia; family Muridae; genus Apodemus; species Apodemus sylvaticus. The sequence continues at coordinate 59,546,090 of NC_067484.1, read as the reverse complement.
GTACAGTCTTAGATGTGATGATCTTTAAATCCATGAGCTCATAAATGATCTTCTTCAACTCTGGAACAAGTAAGAGACAGGGCAGTGGGATTTTATTTCTAAGAAATTCTTGACAAGGACCCTGCTAATACAACACAGACTTCACAATACATAAGTAAACCAGCCATTCTGTTCACTCTTACAAAGAAAAATGGCTCAAAAATATATTATGCATTCTTTTTTTTCTGTTTTTTTTAATATTTTTATTTTCTATATTCTTTGTTTTCATTCCAAATGATTTCCCCTTTACCAGATCCCCCCTCCCCATATGTCCCATAAACCCTCTTTTCTCCATCCCTTCGCCAATCACCTCCCTCCTTTTTCTTTTTCCTTATATTCCCTTCCAAGGCTAGATCAATCCTTTCCAGGATCAGGAGCCTCTCCTTATTTCTTCATGGGAGTCATTGTTATGCTATTTGTGCCGTGGGTTTTCAGGGCTTCTGGGCTAATTAATATCCACTTATCAGAGATTGCATTCCATGTGTATTCTTTCGTGCTTGGGTTACCTTGCTTAGGATGATATTTTCCAGATCAAACCATTTGCCTAAAAATTTTGTGAATTCATTGTTTCTAATTGCTGAATAGTATTCCATTGTGTAAATATAACACATTTTCTCTATCCATTCCTCCTTTGAGGGGCATCTGGGTTCTTTCCAGCTTCTGGCTATTATAAATAAGGCTGCTATGAACATAATGGAGCATGTGTCTTTATTGCATGCTGGGGAATCCTTTGGGTATATGCCCAGGAGAGGTATAGCAGGGTCCTATGGAAGTCTCATGTCCAGTTTTCTGAGGAACCTCCAGACTGATTTCCACAGTGGTTGTACCATATTGCAGCCCAACCAGCAGTGGAGGAGTGTTCCTCTTTCTCCACATCCTCGCCAACACCTGCTGTATCCTGAGTTTTTTACCTTAGCCATTCTGACTGGTGTAAGGTGAAATCTTAGGGTTGTTTTGATCTGCATTTCCCTAATGACTAATGATGTTGAGCACTTTTTAAGGTGCCTCTTGGCCCTCCGAATTTCTTCAGGTGAAAATTCTTTGTTTAGATCTGTACCCCATTTTAATAGCGTTATTTGGTTCCCTGGGGTCTAACTTCTTGAGTTCTTTGTATATGTTGGATATTAGCCCTCTATCAGATGTGGGGTTGGTGAATATCCTTTCCCAATTTGATGAGATAGTTTTAGCTATCCTGGGTTTCTTGTTATTCCAGATGAATTTGAGAATTGCTTTTTTTAACTCTGTGAAGAACTGAGTTGGGATTTTGTCAGGGATTGCATTGAATCTGTAGATTGCTTTTGGCAAGATGGCCATTTTAACTATATTAATCCTGACAATCCAAGCACATGGCAGATTTTTCCCTCCTTGTATTGCTGTTTTTCTCCCATTATCCTTTGTAAGGCTGGGTTTGTGGATAGATATAGGGTAAACTTGGTTTTGTCATGGAATATCTTAGTTTCTCCTTCTATGGTGATTGAGAGTTTTGCTGGATATCGTAGTTTTGGCTGGCATTTGTGTTCTCTTAGAGTCTGCATGAGATCTGCCCAGGATCTTCTAGCCTTCATAGTCTCAGGTGAAAAGTCTGCTGTGAATCTGATAGGTCTTAATTTATATGTTACTTTTTCTCTTACTGCCTTTAATATTCTTTCTTTGTTTAGTACATTTGGTGTTTTGATTATGTGACGGGAATTATTTCTGTTCTGCTCCAGTCTGTTTGGCATTTTGTAGGCTTCTTGTATATTCATGGGCATCTCTCTCTTTAAGTTAGAGAAGTTTTCTTCCATAATTTTATTGAAGATATTTGCTAGCCCTTTAAGTTGTAAATCTTCACTCTCATCTATTCCTATAATCCTTAGGTTTGGTCTTCTCATTGTGTCCTGGATTTCCGGGATATTTTAGGTTACAAGCTTTTTGCATTTTGCATTTTCTTTAACTGTTGAGTCCATGGTTTCTATGGTATCTTCAGCATCTGAGATTCTTTCTTCTATCTCTTGTATTCTGTTGTTGATATTTGCATCTATGTCCCCTGATTTCTTCCCAAGGCTTTCTATCTCCAAAGTTGTCTCCCTTTGAGTTTTCTTAGTTGTTTCTACTTCTGATTTTAGATCCTGGATGGTTTTGCTTAGCTCCTTCACTTGCTTGTTTGTGCTTTCCTCTAATTCTTTAAGAGATATTTGCGTTTCCTCTTTCATTACCTTGGCCTGTTGACCAAAGTTCTCCTGTATTTCATTAAGTGGTTTTTGCGTTTCCTCCTTATTGGATTTTGTATTCTCCTGAATTTCTTTCAATGATTTTTGTGTTTCCCTTGCAAGGGCGTCTAACTTTTGATCCATTTTCTCTTGAATTTCTTTAAGTATGTCCTTCATGTGTTCCTGTACCAGCATCATGACCAGTGATTTTAAATCCAAGTCTTGTTTTACTGGTGTGATGGGGTATCCAGGAAATGCTGTTAAAGGAGAATTGGGTTCAGATGTTGCCATATTGCCTTGATTTCTGTTAGTGTCTTTCCTGTGTTTGCCTTTTGCCATCTAGTTCTCACTTGTGTTAGTTGGTCTTGTCAATGCTGGACTCACCAGTGCAAGCTGCCTCTTCCCAGGTGGCCTTTGGTGCACAGCTTACCTCCTGCACTGCCTGGAGACAGGGTGCTGTTGCCCAGGCTGTTCAGATACCAAAGCAGACACCTGAAGGTTCCTGCTGGGGGCCCGCTGGATTCACCAGAGCACATTGACTACTCCCAGCTGGCCTCCCAGAAGCCCCTATTGCCTCTTGCAGGACCTGGAGATGTGTGTGGTGTTGACACCCAGGGTGATCTGGATCTGGAAGCAGAGCGATCTAAGGGCTCCCGCCAGAGGCCTCAGGACTGGAATGTAAGCTCCGTACCACCGGAGCAAGCTGTGTGCTCCTAGACTGCATCTGGGTGCACACCAGGTCTCCGGCACTTTCTGGAGACCGAGTGCTGTGGCCCAGGCTGTTCAGATCCCAACGTAGACCCCTGAATGCTCCTGTCGGCGCCTGCTGGGTTCACCAGAGCACACTAGAAGCAGACACCTGAAGGCTCCCACAGGGGCCTGCTGAATACCTTCCTGCATTTTTCGTCTCCATAGTGACTATTTATCTCATGAAGATCCTACAAAAAGTAAAGTTTCATAAAAAGAAAGTGCCTGGAACAAGGTAAAAGCCCCTCAGGCATCCCTCATGTTTCAGTTATCAGACTCCAATCAAGAGTAATGACTCACATGCATGGGAAGTTGTGGGAGGTGCAGACAAGGCCGCAGAGAGACAAGGCTGGTGAACTTGCTTTGGCTCACCTTTTGCTTTGCTAAGGTTCTGCACTTCCTACTAGACACTGTCATTCCAGTGTTTGATGTCCACATCACGCTATACAAAGCATAGTTGCAGCTGCTGTTAGCATCAGCCCACTTATGCCACTTTTCATAGGCCTCTGTCAGGTTAGACTCAGGTTCAGGCACCACATGGTCAACTGAAGACAGAGGGCAAAATGTGTGACTCAGACACAGCTTGGCCTCCCTGCCTCATTCCTGGTCCTTCCTGCTTAGTTGACTCCAGGACTTGGAACAAATTGCTAGCTTTCTGAAACCTAGGCTTTCTTTTCTTAAAAATGAGTGTTAAGTAAATAAGGAACATATTCTGACATTATTTTCCATCTAAGTTTGCCATTTGACTAAGTGAATAATGCATATATAAGGTGCTTCACTGATACCTGTTGCATGCTAAGTGTTCTGTAAGTGTTAACACCACTATACTCTGCATCCTGCTGATACATATTTTTATATAATTGTGGGTGTATCTGCATCAATTTGTGTCAGCTGCTGGGTGGAGTGCCTCAGAGGACAGCCATGTTAGTCTTCTGTCTTAAGCATACCTGGGTATCATTAATAGTGTTGGAGATTGGTGCTTGCCGGTGGGATGCGTCTTCAGTTGGGCTGGTTATTTGTTGTCCTTTCCCTCAGTCTCTGCTCCATCCTCCATCCCTACATTTCTTGTTGACAGAATACATTTTGTGTCTAGAGTTTGGTGGGTGGGTTTGTGTCCCTATCACTCTATTGGAACTATTGTGAGAGGCTGTTACCAGCAGGCGGGCAGTGACCAGTGTATAAAGTGCATAAGTTAACAAAAAAACTAAAACAATAATGGAGTTGTATTGTCAGATTTGTTGGTCAACTTGATAGAGGCTGGAGTTATTACAGAGAAAGGAGTCTCAGTTGAGGAAATGTCTCCATGAGATAATATTAGTATGGTTGCTCATCAGCTGTAAGGCATTTTCTCAATTAGTCATCAATGGTGGGAGGGCCAATTGTTGGTGGTGCTGTTCCTGGGCTGGTAGTCTTGGACTCTATAAGAAAGCAAGCTGAGCAAGTCAGGAGAACAATCCAGTAAGTCACATCCCTCCAAGAACTCTACATTAGCTCTTGCTTCCTGACCTGCTTGACTTCCAGCCCTGACTTGCTTTGGTGATGAACAACAGTGGGAAGTGTTAGATGATTAAAGCTAGCCAGGCAGTCCTGGCACAAATCTTTAATCCCAGCACTTGGGAGGTACAGGCAGATGGATTTCTGAGTTTGAGGCCAGCCTGCTCTACTGTCATTTCAGACAACTAGGGTTATAAAGCAAACCCTAGTTCGAAAAACCAAAATAACAACAACAACAACAACAACAACAACAACAACAACAAAAGCTATCTAGAGAGAAAAAGATGCTTGGTAATCTCCAAACTGAGCAAATTAAAAACAAAAACAAAAAAAAAACAAAAAACAAAACAAAAACAAAAACAAAACAGAAAAACAAACAAACAAACAAAAAAAAAAAAAACAAGCAGTCTCCCAGCTGCCTTGAGCCAAACAGGTGATCAGCTTGGACAGCTGATTTGAGTTTGTTTTCAACCGTTGACACACACCCCTTCTCTTAGAACCCCTCTTTAAGCCAAGGTTGGTCCTTGACAGTTATAGATGACACTAATTTTTTTAGAAAATGTTGTGGTTGTTTAAGCATTTATTCTAGCATAGAATTCTCCACTATATACTTTATTTGGATCAGAGTGTTAGACTTCCATTGGACACTCAGTTTAGAACACTTAGTGGGTATCTGCATACTTGGTCCACCTGTCTGGCCTTCCTAGGAATAAAAATGCTTGTATATCATTGGCAGCTGCTTGAACCTAATCCAGACCAAAGCTGTTTTCACTTGACCGACATTCTGAATTTCCCTTACATGAGTGAAATGAACTGGGACACAGTCCTGCAGAAGAGGCTCATTCTAGGCTTTGTTCAACGGTGAGTCAAGACTTCCAAGTCCAAAACGTACCCACATTCTTTTCCCATTACTCTGTGCACAAGTCTACCCTTGGTCGCACTTGATGAGTACACCAGTAAAATAACACCCTGATGCTAGGTTTACAGAGAAGAAAATGGAGGCATATGTAGGGTAAGTTGAAAACCCTAAGTCACATGATTGGCAAGTCACTAAGCAGGATGTCAACATATGAACTTCTAGGCTTTAGCCACACATTTTTCTATAAGTGGTTCTTGTGTTCCTAATAGTCATTTTCAGAAATATTCTCATAGAAATAGAAGTTTCCTTATTGCAAAGAGGTACTCTTTAATGTCCATTGAAATCTAAGATTTGGTTAATGGTTAAACTCCAGGATCATTCCTCCTCTTTTGTTAGTTTTATTGTACTGATCAATAGTTTTCCGGACTAATAGTAAAATTAATAATAATATAAATAAATTAATAAAAGTAAAAAAAAACTAATAGTGACAGAGAAATAATTTCCATTGGTTCAGTACCCAATCAAGGGATATTGTGTCTCATGGAATATTGCTGGGTAAATGTTAGGTTGGAGCCCTACTGAAGCTCCTCTCTCTTTTTCTTTCCTTGGTATTTAAATTAGTCTACAGGATTTAGGAATATTGGCAAGAGCAATATGCTCTGCAGAGGCGTATAGAGAGAAATCGGGGGTTTCTCTTCACGTCCAAGCGAGGCACTTGTCCTGGAGACATGGGCAACTGGCTGTTTCAATGAACAGCTGGAAAGGTGCATTGTTAATGTGTCAGATGAAAGCCTTGTGGAAGTTGGAACAGTGTTGTGGCATTCAAGTATGTCAGTGTCTACTCTAGTGAGTAAGAGCAAAGTGAGGTGACTATGGGGGACCCTGGGTGCCACCTGCCACAGACAACACCTTCCTTCTTTTAGCTTCTCCTCACACCCTAAGAGAACATCCACCTTATAGATCTTGGCCCTTTCTGTAAACCTGACTCTTTGCAGAATTTATCAAGTTTCAAATTCTTGGCCTCACATTCAGAAATCCTGATATTGAAACCTGGTTGTGGAACTTGGATTGTCACCAAGCAATGGCCATGATACTGGTCTACTGAGAATCCCATAATTTCAAACCTTAGCAATATTGTTTTAGTATGGTCTGATTCATTGCTCACCTAGGTATAGTTAGATATTTGTAAAATTAACTAAACTATACTATCAAAGAATGTAACAATGAATGCTGCCATTAAATGCTATAAATTCTGAGAGAGAGAGAGAGAGAGAGAGAGAGAGAGAGAGAGGGAGAGAGAGAGAACCTGTTATTATTCTTGGGCTACCCCATCAAGACTATTCATTACTCTCTCTGCTAGTCTTCTATGTTTTAGGAATGATACAGGGATCTGAGGACTGAGCCCTGCTTTCCTTCTTACAGAAAGGCAGGCTCAATTGTGATCCCACTTTGAACTGGAAGAAGTGATTTTGGAGTCTAAAACTCTTCACAAAAAAAGAGGCTCCTGGCAAAAAAGGAGTAGGAAATGAGGAAAAGTGACTCCTCTCAGGTAGATAGGCTCCCAACCAAGCTAAGGGAAGGGCAGTTCATTTCAGATCTGCTAAGGCAGTACATCTTAGAAGCTTGCACCTGCATGATGTTGGGGGCTTATAATAATAATAATAATAAGGGAGGCACAGCAACAGAGGACATTATGTTATTTGTCTTCAGCCCTGTGATGCAGCAAGAAGCAGCAAGCAGAAGAAAGTTTCCCAGGATTTAAAAGATATTGTCACAATTTCCCATCAGTAAGGTGTGGTTCAGGTTTCTGAAGGTACATGTGCAGGATTCCTCTCAGAGACACAATGGGTGGAATAACCCCTACAGTATTAGCAGGGAAATTGCAATTTATCTGCACCTACTCATGGAAGTTATGTGTGATTACATACACACACACACACACACACACACACACACACACACACACATATACACACACACACACACACAATATGTATGTCTATATTCTAGAGTTCCAAAAACATTGTACCTAATTCTGATAGAGCAATGATCCAACGTTGAGACCTATCTTAGTTAGGCTTTTAGTGCTGTGAACAGACACCATGACCAAGGCAATGCTTATAAGGACAACATTTTATTGGGGCTTGCTTACAGGTTCAGAGGTTCAGTCCATTATCATCAAGCAGGAACATGGTAGCACCAGGCAGGCATGGGGCTGGAGGAGCTGAGAGTTCTACATCTTCTTTTGAAGGCTGCTACCAGAATTCGCACTTCTGGGGAGCTAGGATGAGGGTCTTACAGCACACACCCACATTGACATACCTACTGCAAAAGGGCCACAATTTCTAGTCGTGCCACTCCCTTTGCCAATTATTTTGGCCAAGGTTATATATATATACATATATATAAGTTGGACACTTTGTGCATCTGGAAACAGGTATTCCTCTATATATGGTGCTCACTGAATGCTCTATGGTGTATGGGACATTTGAGGTCCCCATGTGTCAAGTAAGTGTGCCTCTGTTTCTTTGTCATGTTCCCCTTGAAGACATGCCTTCTTCACGTGCATCTTGATGCTGTTCTGAACGAATTTATTATTTTCAACAAAGAAAAGTAAGTAACTCTGGGCTGTATACCAGTGACTTAAAATGATATCATATAGGCAGATTTTGTTTGCAGGGATTTCATATATGTTATAGACCAAAGTCTGCCACAAGATAACCAGGATTCTTTGGTCCAGGAAGGCACAGGTCAAGGGTGATGTCAAACTGACAGGACCACAGGAGCAGTGTGAAATAAGAATGTATATTTCTGGATGTCTCCTAGTCCAGTCTGAAGGACTTTCGTCACCAGGATGAAGGGGCTTAAAAGGGGGGAGTATAGGTGATTAGGTTAGTGTGGCTAGCAGGCATTCTGGGCACCTCTGCCATGAGGGACCACAGACACACATACATGGTATAGAATAGAGTTTATTCAGAATGGGGAATGGGAGTTAGTGGTAGAGAGACAGGGGGGAGAGAGAGGGAGAGGGAGAGGGAGAGGAGAGAGAGAGAGAGAGAGAGAGAGAGAGAGAGAGAGAGAGAGAGAAGAGAGAGAGTGTGGAGGCCGGCCATGACCACGTGGAGGGGGGAAGAGCCCCAGGGGCAGAGAGGTGAGAGAGTGTGGGAGCACAGAATGCAAAGAGAGAGAGGAGGAGCAAGTAGCCCCTCTTATAGTGGGCCAGATCTCTGGGGCAGGGCATACCTGGCTATTGCCAGGTAGGTGTGGGGTGGAGCTTAGACAAAACCCCAACATACCCCAAGGTTTGGTTAATTAATTAAAGAAAAAGAAAAAAGAAAAGAAGAGATGGAGAATACAGTGAAGCAGGAATAGGGTCGTTGTTGAGATCTTGCTGCTTCATGCTGACATTGGGGCGACGTGTCTCTGCGGAACCTAGAGAAAGCGGTATGGGGGGTGATTGTCCAGTCTCAGGAGGACAGGCTGCTTCTTTGCTGTCCAGGGTTTGTAGAGCCATTTGAAGATAGGTCAGGAGAACAGGTCCAGTAGAAGATGTCTGCATTTGGAGAAGCTGAGAGGAGATTGGAGCATCTGATGGTTGCTTCTCTGGAGCTGTCCTGGATATGGCAAGGGCCTGGACTTAACAAGATGCTGGAACACATTAGTATAGTTAGGGAATAAGACTAAGTACATTTGGGAGAAAGGAAAATTTTCTTAAGATGTACAATTGAAAGCCAGGGGAATCCCACATTTGGAAAGGTAGTAAAGTGGGAACTTGGGCAGATGTACTTATCTGGATGGAGCCTACTTGGTCCATGAGCAGTAGATCTGGGTAGGTTTCCTGTAGCTAACAAGTTTATTAAAGAGATAACAACATAAGTTAACCACATGAACAGTCTTTAAGATGAGCCTTTGTGGATCAGAAGGAATAGAATTGAAGGTTGGGGCAGTGACAGAGCAAAAGAGGAAATATGAAGCATTTAATGGAAACAGAGTTTAGGTAAGGAGATAACTGTCTAGCTGTCAATGTAGTCAGAAGTCTGAGGAATAAACAATAACTTAGCAGTTATATTATTAAAGAATGACAGATTTCAGTAGCCAGCAGTTCTTTGTGGTCTCTGGTCTCCATGGCGGCTTTGGTTGTCAGTCTGGCTTTCAAGCACAGAAGATGCACAGCTTTTTCTGTGGAATGGATACCCATGCCATGAGAAATGGCTTACTTTTGTTTACCTAAGTCATTTGACTCAAGGTATCCAGTTTTGTCCACTGCACTCTTTCAGGCAGCATCCTGTGGCGCTGTCCATCTTTCTTCTGAGTCATCCTGGCAGAAGCTGTCAGGCCTTTGGGAATTCTGTCTGTCTTATATCTAATAACAAATGTCTGACAAGATTGAGCACAAGAAAGGAGAGCAATAGTTAAGAGAGAATAGGAATGGAGATCTTAAGTAGTTTGACAGGTTGCATAGGTAGAGGAAAGTATATTGCCTTGGTTAGTAAAGATGCTAGGATCAGAGTAAGAAAGGTGGCAGCAATGGATAAAATTGTGGTGGCAGAAAATGAGTTTGTCTAGGCAGATTTAGGCTTGTTAACATCAACTTGAGCACGCAAGCTATAGGAGCAAATGAGTTAAGGATGTGGGAACACAGAATAGGTGAGGTTCAGATTCTTTATCATTTACCAGACTGTTAATTTTAAAAGTATACAGTAGCACCCACTGGGTAGGGGAGGGAATTGTGCTGCAAACTTAGCGTCCTAAAGAGTGCAGAAACACCTGAAAGGCAGCTAAGCCAAAGAGTCCAGACCGTCGTGAGGACCCTTGGGAGCCAGGGCTAGAAAAGCCAGAGCTTTAAAAGCGGGAGGAAGCATCCCGCCTGGACCAGGATTTTCAAGGACAGCTGCAAAAGCCAAAGGGAGACTCAGGATCACTTCCGGATTAGGATACACCCGAAGGTGGGTCTAGAAGTCCTAAGCAGGAGTGTCGACTAGGCATGAGAGGAAACCCTTCGTTCCAAAAGAGGTTGGCCAGACTTCATTTGAAAGCTAAGGGTTATTTACTATTATGGTTAATGTTTATTTAAATTTTTAATCTGCTAGAGGGAAGAACTGACATGTAGCACACATCAGTGGAAGCCAGTGTAGACCGCTTGACTGTGGGACCCGGTCCCCCAACCTTGCTTCTCCTGCCTGTGCGTGGCTGCAAGACCAGTCATGGCTTGCTCTATTAACAGTAGAGGACATTGGGAGTGGTGGGACCTCGCAGTGAAGAAGAGAAAAGACAGGGTGGTAGGGAGAACCCATAGAGCTGTGAGAGAATCGGGTAGTAGAAATGATGGGGCATCCCAGCAGCCAATGCAGAGCTGGGCATGGTCTGTGGCTAGGCTTTTGCAGGTAAAGGCCCTAGAAATCTGCATTGTAGCCAGCAGAGCGGGACAGTATGGTGGGGGGGTTCAGCAACGAGAAAGGAGTGCAGGCTTGTTGTGGGGAGGAGGCAGCATTGCTCAGCAGGAATGGAGCACAGCAGATTCAGAGAGCCTGGAGAGACCTCGCCATGGGTATCAGTCACTGTCCCAACTCTGCAGCGGTTCTGATGAAAGTTAGTGATCACGCATGCACAGGGCAGAACTTCCTGTCAGCAGTGGAAGTAGGAAGTTAGGTAGCCTGCAGTGGCTGGGAAGTAGCTTGTTTCTTATCCTAGCAATGGCGCAGGAGGGGCAGAGCTGCCAAGGATGTGGCAGCAGCCACAGCAGCTTCGTCAGCAGTTTTGGAGCAGGAGGGGGACTGGCATGGGCTGCAGCAGCCACAGCCAAGGCCGGGGCTTGGCCAGCATGCCATGAGCCCCGCGGGCCACAAAGCCAGCACGCAGGAAAACAAGGGGAACCAGTAGAATAAATGATGCTGTCATATCAATAAGATGCAGGAGTGAATTAGATAGCTGAGCCTGGTGGCACTCGCCTGGCAGGGCATAGCCTCTGCACACTGCTGAGTTCCACCCGGACAGAGGGAGGGAACAGAACAGCAGGGAGGAAATGCGGGAAGTGCAGAGACTATTGCTCTCACCAGTGGGGGTGTAAGACTTACACAGAGGCTTAATATCCCATGGTGTTTCTCATTCCTAGGTTTCAGCACCAAGTGAAGGACTTTCGGCAGCAAGATGAAGGGGCTTAAAAGGGGGGAGTATAGGGGGTTAGGTGAGTGTGGCTAGGCGGCATGGGGGAAGGTGTCCAGGCAGGCCCTTGCCTGGGCATCTCTGCCCCTGAGGGACCACACACACACATACATGGTATAGAATAGAATTTATTCAGAATAGGGGATGGGAGTTAGTGGTAGAGAGAGAGAGGAGAGAGAGAGAGAGAGAGAGAGAGAGAGAGAGAGAGAGAGAGAGAGAGAGAGAGGCCGGCCATGACTACATGGAGGGGGGAAGAGCCCCAGGGGCAGAGAGGTGAGAGAGTGTGGGAGATTGGAGAGCAAAGAGAGAAAGGAGGAGCAAGTAGCACCTCTTATAGTGGGCCAGATCTCTGGGGCGGGGCATAACAGGCTATTGCCAGATACGTGTGGGGTGGAGCTTAGAAAAAACCCCAACACAGTCAAGTTAACATCTCAAATTAAGCATCACATTCCTCTGTAAAATGCTAGGGTTTCTAGGGCAATATAGGATGTTTACCCAAAGTCCAAGGCACATGCAGTTAAAGGGTTTCCTCACCTTGGCTCCACCGTCATGTTATCCTGGGAGCTGAAGAAGGATGGTTCCCATGTCTGCTCTTCCAGACAAAGATGGCGGTATTGTAAAGTTTGGGAAGCTGCCTGGCTCCAGCTGTCTTCAAAGAGCACTTATGCCTAGTCCGCCAATTGTATTCTTCTCTGTGCCATGCCCGGTGCCACCATAGGCCTCTGAGTCCCCTGATGATCAGCTCTGATAGCAGCCTCTAGACCCCAGCCTGATGAACTCACCAGCTGTAGCCCTAAGGCCCAGCCTGGTGAACTAACCAGCTGCACCCCTTAGGCTCAGCTTGGTGTGGTAACTAACTCACTACTACTCCAATTATCTCTCTGAGTTAAAAGTACCTACTGTCTCCTGAATCTCACATGGATAAGGTAAAAATGTTGTTTTGGTCAAAAACTCCCTAGGTGGAGTCTGCAACACAAAAGCAGTACTTCACAAACTTCCCTTGCCATCCAGGTGGGCCTTTGTAGACATATCCTGTCTGCATAACAAGCATCCTTTTTTATTGCCATAAAAATAAAAACTTAAAAATATATTGGCATGATGGCCCAGTGAAACCTGGAAAATCATATTTTACAGACAGAGGTGAGAAAAGTCTCCTAGGAAAAAGTGGAACTCCCTGTATCCTCATGACTTAGAGAATGTGATTGAAAAGTCCTCAAAAGTGGTGCCACTCTGCAGCAACAGGAGAGGAAGTGAATTCCTGGTTCTGAGCACTTCAGTTCTGCCTTCTGTACACACTGAGTCTGTGATCTTAAGGGAATCACTTAACTACTTCCTCTGTTTTAATTCCCCACTGAAAAGGTAGAGGGTTATTTCAGAAGAACTGGCCTTTGCTCTTTTAATGCTACAGTTGTTCTAAACAGCCTTCATTCTTATTTTTAAATGACTATTTGAATGTAGATTTATTCTTTATTCCTTTTGATGACACTGTGATACATGAACACTCTGTACACAGTGAGCCGCTTCAGGACTAGAGAATATCACACAGTGGCCAGAATTCCAAAGCTTGATTGTGGAGGAATAAAGATGTTCCATCAGGAATAAATACATAGGTCAGATTAGACGTAGGACCTTGCAGTGGGAGACTGCATCTGCAAGGAATCTGTTTGCAAGTGCCTCCTGTGCATGTGGCCTCTCCCCTTCTCTTCTGCCTTTGAGGTGGCCTTGATCAATTGAACAAAATTCCACTGATAGGAGTCACTCACACAGAAGTTGAGCAAATGCTGCGGGTTTTGAAACAGTTTTTTTTTTTTTTTTCAGCATGGCAGTTGCAAAATATCATATGCCAGTATTTTTCTACCTTGAGGGCAAATGTCCCTCAAGATTATCAGAGACCAGCTTCTGCAGAGGATCAGAGAGTACTGCTGAACTAAAGGGTTACTTGCACCTGTTCAGTGATCTTACACCATATAGTAGAGTTTTGCATGCTACATTTGGAAGCCAACAAACTTTTCCTTGAGAAACTCCTAGCTCTCCAAAGTGAAAGGGAAAAAAGTTAATAGCTTTTTGTTGTCAAGAAACATCAACATGATTTTGTATTCTTTGGACCTTTGTTTTTCATAGAGCTTAACTAAAATGTGGAACAATTTTACATATGCCTACATGTCTTCCCTCCTGAGTTACATTTAAAGCAGCAAGATGGCTTATAGATCCCAGAGGTCAAATTAAGGGATACTGATGCCCTCACACTATATAATCACTGTGAGAAGGCTGGCAGAATCGTCTTGCTACTAAAAATATTGTTGAGGTCTGACTCTTTGTTGTCTGTGTATTTCAGTTATGTGCAAAGTATAATTCACCTAACTGTTCATATGTTGTAACTCTACTGAGCTCATGAATATGAGTTGTTTGAAGAACTTCTTCAGGTGTCCCACTGGTTACACTGGGTAAAACCAAGATATAGATAGTTGTACAGAGCACTGTTTCCAACTCGTGGGAAACTGAGGCCATCTAATGGTGTTCCCTATGGATAGTACAGGCATAACCATGGTGACAGCACTCTGGTCCAAAGGGCCAGCTTGATTAACAGATGTCATTTGGAAAAGGCAGACAGGTGGAAGTAATTGGTCGACACCTAGGAAAGAAAGCTTGTGTAGAGAAACAAGACCTGAAGGTGAGACTAGCATTTATAAATCTCCATATTCTAGTGTGACTGGGACATGATGCTTCTCTACTAAGAGAAAACACACAGACACACATACACACACACACACACACACACACACACACACGTAGAAACATATAAAGACTCAAAGCCCACTTCTTTCATTCAGCCCCTGTCTCTGAAGTTCTCAAATGTTATTTGTGACATTTTGGTAGTACTCCATCACTGTTTAACTCAGAGCATTTCCCTGACCTTCAGAGGTGTGAATGGGTGAAACATAGCAACCCAGAGATGAGCCTGCAAGTGTCAGGGTCCATGTGCATGCTCCAGACTCCACCTTTTGTTCTTCTGTATTGATGACACCATGTGTTGGATGTGTTATGCATTTAACTTCCCTCATCTGGCCACTCCTGCTCTTGGACCTTGTGAACATGCTCCAAAACAGGAGCCTAAAGGCCTGCAGGGCCAACAGGTCTCCACAGGGTGATTTGGACTGTTTGGTTTGTGTCTTTAAACATTTAGATGGGGGTAGGAGCTCATGTGACCTCTAAAATTTAAATCTCTAGATTGTATTCCCATTTTGCATCTTTCTGAGCACTGTTGCTTCCAGAAGTGGGGATATGATGGTTACCATGCAGGGTAGGAGTTGGGTAAATGACTGGTACACAGTGTGTGGCTAGTTAGAAAGTAAAACAAACAGAAACAAATGCAGTGGGTTGTGCTGTGACTCAGTAGAAGAATATGTGCTCAGCATGAGTGAAAACCTGGGTAGATTCCCAGCACACACAGAGAGACAGAATCACTGAATCTGGCTGTGTAGAATAGCTGGTTCTGAGCACCACTAACTGCTGTGCATTTTAAGAAGAGGAAAAACATCAAGAAGAAAACAAACCAAGCAAGCAAGCAAACAAACAACAACTTTTCTAAAAACTGGTAATTGTTTCTTTGTTTTACTTCCTAATTTGGGCTAAAAGTTAGCACCCACCAGATGAAATATACTTATTTCTGAGAAGGATTAGTTCTGAGAACTTCAGAAACCAGTGGGACTACTTTATCCTTTCTTCTGTTCCCAGTGCAATCTGTCCAAGCAGATTCCTACCCCCCCTTATTCTACAGAGCATCTCAAAGGCCTGAGCTGTGTTTGAAAATCAAAAAGTCCTGGATGTAAATCACTCTGGGCACTGCAGTCAGAAATCTTCAGGGCATTCCCACCTACTCTTTGTGGAGGGATGGTGCAGGTAGCTAACTTTGGGCAACCCTGGTAAGATCCTGACTCCCTAGAATGATGCATCCGCCTAAGAGCCAATGATCCTATTGCAACCCTGGTGATAGGCATGAATCTCAAGCAGAATAGAACATTTTTTGAGACAGGGTTTCTCTGTGTAGCCCTGGCTGTCCTGTAACTCAACTTGTAGTCCAGGCTGGCCTTGAATTCAGAAATCTGCTTGCCTTTGCCTCACAAGTGCTGGGATTGAAAGTGTGTGCCACCACAGCCTGGGCCAGCATTTCTAAATTAACCCCAGTGATCTAATTCATTAGTGGAAGTCCAGAAATGCCTGGATTTCCTATCTTTATGGCTGTCTTGGTGACTCTTGAATTAGTAATTAGGAAGGCAGCTGTTGGTGTTATTGCAGCTATTGATGCTCTTGTTGCTGCTCAAGGTTGACAGGGATTCTGGGCTGCAGTGTTTCATATGCTCAGTTGCGAAGCATGGAAATTGCTTGGCTCAGCCCCTCCGTGTTCCTGTGTTCTGTCCTCAAGATATCTGTCTTTTACTCCTGTTCACCTGTGATTGCTAGTCACTGCAATTTCAGTGTGCCTGCTCAATATGACACGCTGAGTTTCTGTATTTCATTCTGTGTGCTGTTCTCAACTGGTGGCCAATTAAAAAGCTCCCACACCAAAAGAAAAGTTATATGTATAAATATATATGTGTGCTTCTGTTGAGCTATAGCGTATGTGATAAAAACGTGCATTCATGGATTAAAATGTCTTCTGTAACAGTATTCCCTTGGTCTTCCTTTGTCAACTGTGTGTGTCTCTGGCCCTCCCAGGTTATCTGCCCTTACTTCCATTTCCATTAAGCAGAAAGTCTCTTTAGCATGGATGGTGCTGTCGCTCTGTAGCTGGAACAGGAACAGTGAAAACAGGAACAGTGCAGGAACATATAAAGGCCTGCATAGATGCCTCACCAGCCATAGTGCAAGGAATGGCTTATGCTGCAGCTATGAAGGGACAGAAATTCAGCACCTATGTTAAACAATCCTATGGTAGAGGAGGAAAAGGAACCTCCAAGCCTACTTGTTTTAAATGTAGAGAGTCAGGACATATGCAAAGGCAATGTCTAGGAAATAATAAGAGCAACTCCAATAAAAGGAGTGCTCCTCCAGGAGTTTGCGCTCATTGCCAAAAAGGCAAGCATTGGAATGATGAATTGAAATCAAAGCTCCACAAGGATCGACCACCCCTTATAGGGGAAAAGAAAGGAAAACTCAACTTAGATTTTTTTAAATCAGAGGCAGCCCCTCAGCCACAAACTTGAAAGAGAGGAAACTGCTGTTAATATAGACATAGAACTAGTAACCTCAGACAAGCAAAATAAATAGCATTTTTCATAAGGGCCAATAAAGGCTCTTTTAATATAGATAACGTGAAATAAAAATGAAAAAAATCCTATATGGCTCAATTATGGCCCCTAACGGAAGAAAAAAAAATACAGGCTATAAATAAACTTGTACAAAAACAATTGGCAAAGAAACATATTAAGAAAAATAACAGTCCTTTAAATGCTTACATATCTGTAATAAAGAAATTCAACTCTGTACCCCATTTTTAATAGGTTTACTTGGTTTTCTGGGGTCTACTTTCTTGAGTTCTATGTATATATTGGATATTGGCCCTCTTTCTGATGTAGGGGTTGGTGAAGATCTTCTCCCAATTTGGTGGTTGCTAATTTGTCCTTTTGATGGTGTCCTTTGCTTTACGGAAACTTTGTAATTTCATGAGGTCCCATTTCTTAATTCTTGATCTTAGAGCAAGTTCTAAGAGCAAGCTCTATTGGTGTTCTTTTCAGGAACTTTCCCCCTGTACCGATGTCCTTAAGGGTCTTCCCCAGTTTCTTTTCTATTAGCTTCAGGGTGTCTGGCTTTATGTGGAGGTCCTTCATCAATTTGGAGTTGAGTTTAGTACAAGGAGACAAGGATGGATCAATTCACATTCTTCTGCATGCTGGTTTCCAGTTGAACCAGCACCATTTGTTGAAAAGGCTATCTTTTTTTCCATTGGATGTTTTCAGCCCCTTTGTTGAGGATCAAGTGGCCATAGGTGTGTGGGTTCATTTCTGGATCTTCAATCCTGTTCCATTGATCTGCCTGCCTGTCACTGTACCAATACCATGCAGTTTTTAACACTATTTTTCTGTAGTATTGCTTGAGGTCAGGGATACTGATTCCCTCAGAGTTTCTTTTGTTGTTGAGAATAGTTTTAGCTATCCTGGGTTTTTTGTTATTCCGGATGAATTTGAGAATTGCTCTTTATAACTCTATGAAGAATTGCGTTGGGATTTTGATGGGTATTGCGTTGAATCTGTATATTGCTTTTGGCAAAATGAAAATTTTAACTATATTAATCCTGCCAATCCATGACCTTGGGAGGTTTTATCATTTTTTGAGGTCTTCTTCTGTTTCGTTTTTCAGAGTCTTGAAGTTCTTGTGATACAGATCTTGCACATGTTTGGTAATAGTCACCCCAAGGTACTTTATACTGTTTGTGGCTATTGTGAAGGGTGTAATTTTCCTAATTTCTTTCGCAGCCTGCTTTTCCTTTGGGTATAGGAATGCTACTGATTTGCTTGTGTTGATTTTATAACCTACCACTTGGCTGAAGTTGTTTATTAGCTGTAGGTGTTCTCTAGTAGAGTTTTTTGGTCACTTAAGTAGACTATCATGTCATCTGCAAATAATGATAGTTTGACTTCTTCCTTTCAAATTTGTATCCCTTTGACCTCCT
The DNA here is from genome assembly GCF_947179515.1 of Apodemus sylvaticus. NCBI lineage: Eukaryota > Metazoa > Chordata > Mammalia > Rodentia > Muridae > Apodemus > Apodemus sylvaticus. The sequence goes on along the minus strand of NC_067484.1, from coordinate 59,527,930 downwards.
TATGTTGTCTAATTGCGTGAGCTATTACCTCAAGTACAATATTGAAAAGATAAGGAGAAAGGGGGCAGACCTATCTAGTCCCTGATTTTCGTGGGATTGCTTCAAGCTTCTCTCCATTTAGTTTGATGCTGGTTACCAGTTTGCTGTATTTTGCTTTTACTATGTTTAAGTATGGGCCTTGAATTCCTGTCCTTTAGGCAGGAAGCCTAAAAAGGACCAAATGCTTTAATCTCCTTCAAGAGGGGATATTCATATATGTCTCCACAGGATACTAACTCCTCACTTGAGATACCTGAGCAGCTTGTGTGATCTACAGCTGTTCAGAGAGACAGCAGAGAAAAGAAAAGCAAGAGAGACAGAAGACAAAAGAGAAGCTACAAAAGCTTTCACTGGCTCCAAAGAGACTGCTGACTGCTGACATGGACTCAGCTAAGGAAGCTAACAAGAGAAGGTAAAGAGTTGGTGACTGTTCAGTAGCAGCCACAGACTCTTAAATTTATTCTCCTTGCATTGTATGATTAATTGCTATGCATGTATACTTACCAATAGTGTGGATTCTGACATAGATAAATATATAACAGTCATGATTCTAGAATCATACAACATATGATTCTACATATGTTATGCTTTCTATAGATTTCAAAGATGCTTGGTTTGACAAGGAAATTTTACAGCTATTTAAAAGATTGAAGGGGCTTATTAGACCAAAGCATTTTATGACAGCCTTGATATTAAATATTAGTGCTTTGATTACAATTATAACTTCATTTAAAGCTTCATCAGTGACTCTAGTCTCAGAAATGAAGCCTGCACACCTCGTTAATGATTTAAATAAAAATATTTATTTGATGCTACTAAAGCAACAAATTATAGATAAGAAAGTAGAAGCAAAGTTTGATGTTTTAGTGGATGTAGTTTTAGGATTAGGACAAGAGGTAGAAAATATTAAGATTCAGCTTTCTACCAGGTGCCATGCAAGCATTCGATACATATGCATAATGCCATTAGCCTATGATTAACAACATAATTGGACTCTTATTAAAAATCATGTGTTGGGAATTTGGAAAGATAATAGTATTACTCATGATATGGCTCAATTACAAACTCAAATTTCAGCTATGAGCAAGGCATATGATGGGTCCAAAAATCTAGAAGACTTAGATCAATCTATTAGTCTTGGTCTGCAGTCTCTGAATCCTATAAGTTGGTTACATTGGAATATTGTCATCACTATGGCTACAGGAATAACCCTTCTTCTCCTCCTTATTCTTCCATTCATTTTCAGGCTAGTCTTCTCCTCAATTTCTGCCAAAGGGATATTTATGAGCTTCAATTAAAAAACTAGAAAAGTGAGAGATGCCACACCAACCCCAGTATATTCTGTGTGGCCAAAATTTTCCACAGTATGAGGCTTTGACTCAGAGGAGAAAGTCTCCTGGAAAGGCTGTGGAACTCTCCAGTTGGAGAATAATTCTGTGCCTTTGTTCTCAAAATCAGTTTTCTCTAAAATTTCCTCTTATCCTCTCTCAGAAGTTGGTCCTAAGAGCCCTGGCCGATAATCCATATTTGAAGTGGAATCACTGACTGCAAACTCTTTTTAAGACCTACAACACTTTGCCTCATAGTCATTTACATAATTACAACCCCCAACATCATGCAGGTTTATATGGCTATGCATATGTAGAAGAGGGTGTCTCTGACACTGTACTAAGGAAAGCATTGATTAAGTTCATAAGTCTTTACAAGTTAAAAAGTAAATGTTAGATAAGGATTTCACCTTGGAACTCATTAAGCCCCAGGGTGTATAAGAAAGTTGAAACTCTTTTTAAAGGTTTGCTGTTAACTACAAGTAGCTCTGTATTCTAATCAGGAAGATACTACCAAGTAACTACAGATACTATCAAGTATCTGTAAATTGATCCTCTAAATCTGTTACATTAGAAGCATTGTGCCTGATTGATTTTGCATTTCCTTGTGCCAAATGCTTATAATAATTGTGCCTGCCTTACTGGCTACATCTTTTGAAATGGTAATGGCAACTCTTCTTGTATAAAAATCCTTATTTATAGCTCCTAAATACATTCAGATTCAAACCTCCTCTGTTGTTCTTTCTGTTTGCCACCACTGAACCTATATCTCTCCTGAAATCCAAAGTCTGCCCTCAGATTAGAATCCTCCAGGCTGGGATTCTCCTCTACCCCCCTGGGTCCTACTTCTTTTCCACAGTCATAGGTGGATGTTCCAAGGCCCATAATCTGAACTAGACAGACAACAGAATCTTTGGAAATTTTCAACTAACTCATAGGCTCATCACAGCTCCACAGTTAGAAACCTGGGAGATCCAGGGCCTGTTCTGGAGTAGTGGTCTTGGAATCTCTGCTCACCATCTGCCTTGTAGCCCCTGCCACACTATGTCTCCCATATGCTTTTGCCATTAGCCAAAGGTTGGGTTTCAGCACCCTAGGTTCTGAAGAGCACCAGTCTCAGGTGTATGCTCTCATTTTTCAGGCTGCACTGGTCCCTTTCTCCTCTATCTTCTCCTCAGATGTAAGTTTCTTCCATGATGTGTTGGTGTGAGAAGAGCGACTTCTCAAAAGTTCTTTGGGACCAGACTGCTATTGTTACTCCTAACCCTGTTCAGTGTCCTCACTCCTGACCTGTCCAAGTGTGACGATCATATACTGGAGGCTTCATTGGCATGAAAGGTAGCCAATGCATCAATCCTTCAAAGAGCTGTTTCCAACTTCCTCTATGTTCCATCCCAGTGAAGATCATTGTAAGTGACTACCCCCCCTTTAGAAGCCAATCAAACATTTAGCAGGCTTAACTGGCTGTTCCTGGGTCATGAGAAGGGAAATATCTTTGACCACTCCTGAGGTTGGCGAAAATTAATCTCTTTGGCTGAGAATATTGAGGGAATCTCTCTCCTCCTGAGTTTCCAAGGCAGATAAAATGAAAATCTAGAGAGATTCCAATGACCAGTATAGCCTTGACAAGGAATAAGCTTTACTGGGGCAGAAACACTTAGTTGGGAAGGCTGGATTGAGATGGAAACTGCCTGGGTTAATTATTTCCATTCAGCAAGCTCAAGTTTGACCTATTTTATCTGAGCTCTTTAGATATCCTAAAACCCCACTTCCAGACCTGCCCATGTACCCATCTTGCCATATGCAAAAGAGAACTGGATTCAGGAATGTTTCCCAACACAGGGAGAGAAATGATGGAGGTTCATAGCCAAAAGGATCTAAAAGACCTGACTTAAGCTTTGATCTCTTTGTTCGTTGGGGGTTTTATATTTCTGTTTTTATAGTTCTGGGGATTGAAACTAGGGCCTTTTGCCTGCTAGGTAAACAAATGCTCTGCCCACAAGCTTCATCCCAAAGATAAATGACCTATAAACACTCATTACACAAGTCAAAACTTCCAACTTTCTAATATGAACAGTGAAGCTCCCAGAACTGAGGGCATGGCCAGGAGTTTTTTTCAGACATTTTTCAGACTCTTAGAGATCAGCTTGCTGAAGGATACATCTGGTGTGCATTTAGATGGGGGCTTTTGCTCCATGCCTAGACTATAGGGACTAAGATGATGTTGTGTACAGAAGGGCATAATAACCTCTGTTGGGAGAAGACACGTACATGCATACACACACACACACACACACACACACACACACAAACCCACAAAATACATAAAGGCACAACTTAAAAAAAAACCTTTTTAAGTTCTGTTTGAAAATCAGCTAGACTTATTCCCAATAAACTTTTTTTTACACTTATTGTAAATGTTATTATTTATTAGAAATCTTAAGTGATTTCCAAGGTTTCACCTTTCATTGTCAGGTCAGTGGCTCACAGTTCAATGTCAATGAAGGAATATAGACATTTCTTCTTTTGTCTTGTATGGTATGTGAGTGTGAGTGTGTGTGTGTGTGTGTGTGTGTGTGTGCGTGCGTGCGTGTGTGTGTGTGTGTGTGTGTGTGTGTGTGTGTGTGTGTGTGTATGTGTGTATGTGTTTCTGTGTGTGAAACATATACATCTAGATATGGCTGTGCATCCGTGTGCATGATGCATGATCCTGGGAACCAGGAAAGGACATCATATGTTCCTTTGTAACAATTTTCACCACTGAATCAAAATCTCTACCTGAACTTGAAGCTACCAAACCCAGCTGTCCTTCTGTCTCTACCTCATCCCCAGCACCATGTTTATGGGTACACATGTTAGTCATATCTAGGTTTTTAGGTGTGCACTGAGATTGGGACTCAGGTCTTCTTTCTTATGCTGTGAGTTTTCTTATTCACTGAAACATTTCCTAGACTCCCAAATTTTCAATATATTAGGTGAAATGGTTTCCCTCACAAAAACTACTGGAGAGCAAAGGTGGTCATTTTGTAATTATTTGAGTAACCAGGTTTACATTAACAGTCAGTTGGTGAGCTATTTTGTTTGATCCTTTAATCTCAGCTAACTAAATACACAGTTTTCTTCATGGTTCAAACCAAGTAACTCTTCAATCTCCAAGCTGCCTCACAATTAGCACAGGTCACAGGGGGACTCACTATCTTTCCAAAGCCACAAGACACAGAACTGAACACACACACACCATGTCTCAATGGGTAATTTCGAGGAATGCTGACTGCCTGGACCAGCGCATGACTGCATCACAACTCAAGCTGGGCTGTCTAGGGGAGAAGCTGCGAGGCTTGGGGAAAGAAACAATGTCAGGAAGCACTCGCCTTTTGGAAGGGACTTAGCAGAAAGAGCAGAAATGTTTCCAGGGTTAGGACTCAGGCCTTGGGAGTTAGACCTCTGTATATCACAATAAAGAAAATCCAAAGTGCTACTGAACTTTGAAGATGGAGTGAGGCTATTTTGGCACATAACTATAATCCTATTAGTTTTAGAAAAACAACCAACCCCCCAAAACATTGAGATCTCAGATTTTCCTCTGGAGAAGCTGTTTTAATTGTTCCAGAGAGACCATATCAACCTCTTGAATCTGTGGCCGTTTCAGAAAGAATGTTGATAAACAGATTGCTACTGCGATCTCAGAAATAACTTGGCAGTTGGAGATTGCAGGGTTTTCTTAGAGGGGGATTGGTGAAAAACCCAGAAGTCAAAGCCTCTTAAGAGAGCATACTCGCCCGAGCTTGACTCACGTGCCAGCGATCTTGGAGAGCAACCATAGAGCAAAATGCAGCTCACTGTCATTTTCCTCCCTGAAACCCACTGACTGGGCCTGTCTTGTCTGTGAAGCAGAAACAATTTACATTTAAACTTGTAATTCCTAGTAACACAGTTGCCAAGAAAAATTCCAGTTTTGGAGCTGCTCAGGAATGCTCAGGATATACTATCCTTGGTGCTACTTATAGTGAATGAAGATAGGGGCACATCCTGAGATGGCACCTTGAGAACTTGGAGAAGCTAGCTGTTCCTTGCTTCAGTGGAATATAAGGTTTTGGGGATACTTTGGAAGTGCCAAGTGCAGTGCAGATGACCCAGCTGAATTCATTTTTCATGACCAGGGAGACCCTGGAGGGCCTCAGGTATGGGCAACCAGACAATGCTGGAGGCCCAGAATTACAGTTCATTTACATGTCTCTTCCCCATTATGTGGCCAGTGGTGGTAGTATATCCTGTGCTGCTGCCAAACCTGGCTATTGAGGTATTTATTTTACATGCTGCAGAACTGGCAAACACCCTTTGCATCTAAAAGTCCTTCTGTTTTCCTGGATATGTCCCCAAATTTGAATTGTAGTTCAAAACTTCATTCCAGTCTTTTTCTGCTAATGTTGCCTTTAGAATGAAAGCACCATGAGACCTTTAAAGTAACAAGATTCCTATTATGAGTTAAAAGAGTCTTTTCCATGATTAGAACAGAAGGGAGCTTTCTTAAGGAAATTCCATTCTGTGCTACTTCCAAGACTTTATGTATCCAAACTGCTCATATTTCTCTAGTTTTCAGTTTTATTACAGCCTACATTCAGGGCTCAGGGCAAGGGCACAGTGGCAGAGTTTTATCTAGCATTCAAGAGGCCCTGGACTCAGTTGGTCAGGATCACAAAATGAAATAAACAAAAATTCCCCACCTCAAAAACAATATCCAAAACATAATCCACACATCAAATCACTTACAAGAAGAACAGAGGAGGGGACCCTGGTTCTGGAAAGACTCAGTATAGCAGTATAGGGAAAAACCAGAACAGGGAATAGAGAAGGGGGGCTGGGAGAACAGGGGGAGGGAAGGGAGCTAATGTGACTTTCGGGGTGTGGGTGGCCAGAAAAGGGGAAATCATTTGAAATATAAATAAAAAAATATATCGAATAAAAAAGATAACTTGGCAAAAACAAACAATACCTGCAGGCAGAGATGGTGGTTTTTCATAAGTAAGTAGAAAGTGTATGAGTCCTGCTCTGTTCCTCAGGATAATTAATGCTCAGTGCAATAGGTCTCACCAAGATGGCTCCCAGAGCACAGAAGTCTGAGCCAAGGTGGCTGCCATGTCTTCTGCAGGAGAGTAGCTGGCTAATACACACCCCTGCCTTGCTCACAGAATCTGGGTCATGATTGATTCTGGAAATGGTATGAGAGGAACATGGGCTTCCATCTCTGACAGACTGCCCTGATCAGCAGGGCAGACAACAGGGTTCCTGGAGCTACCTAAAACAAGGGCAGAAGGGCAAAGACACAAAGAGACTGACAGCAAGTCTAATCCTGATCAAGCTGTCAAATTTTATGTTTTACATAAGCCAATATAAAGGGAAGCTCACACGGTTTGGGAGGGGTAAAGGGGGGAACAATCTCAGGGGGTTGGCATCATTCTAAGAAACATAATTTCTGGGTAAAGCTAGTTATTGATACTGGAATTTTGGCATGATAAAGGGGGTCAGGAGGAGGTAAAGTGGAAAAGGGTTGCTATAGTAACCTATCCACAGAAGAGCTTCGAAAGGAAGGGGTATCGACATCTATGTATGATTGGTTCCTGGAATGGAGATCTAAATGAGAATGACCACTGTTATCAAGGTCTCCTGGCATTGAGATCCGGGTGGGGATGGTTTCTGGTATGGAGATTTCTTGGCATTGAGATCTAAGTGAGGATGGCTCCTGACATCTCCACCTTCTCTGTATAGTAGAGACCAGAGTTCAGACAGCCATTGATGTAAAGCAGATAAGGAATCAAAATAATGGGACAGTGCTTGACTTAACAATCGACCCAGTCATCCAACATCCTATTCCCATTAGGATGTCTCTGCCATCCTCCAGAAACTCCTGTCTTAGGTGGGACTGGATCTGGGAAGTTGCGAATCATTGGCTAACTACCCAGAAATTTAATTTTTACTGATGCCTTCAGCTTGTGGGGCTCCTTCTGGAATCCCAGCTGGAATTGCTGTGACAAAGATGCACTCTCTGTTAAGTTACTAGAGTGTGCTGTTTGGGCTGTTTTGCACTGGGGATATAGGTAGCCATCTCTCAATCCTACAAAACCAAATGATGGTAATATACCTGAATAGGCTTGGCTGCTAAGTCATCTTCCTGCTTCTTAATTAGGGCAGTGACACATTTAAAAGCCCATGGTCCAGAAGAAAATAACAGTAATATTCCTACAAAGAGTACTAATATACTGGGTAAAAGTTTATTGAGCCACGGAGAGGTGGAAAACCAATTTTCATACCAACTTTCTTTCTGTTCTCTCTCTTATGTTTTTCTAGTCCTTTTCTATTTTCATGCTATTGTTTACAACTCCTGTCTTACTAGCATAAAAACAGAACACTTCTTTTAAAGCTGCACAAAGTGCACCCTGTTGGAATAACATTAAATCAAGTCCTTGCCTATTTTGGAGGACATCCTCAGCTAGGGAGTCAATGGAGTCAGAGAGATCAATTATCCCCTACTGAAGGCGTTGGACATCTTGATCGATGGTGGCACTTAGCTCTGTGTACCTAGAGTTGCAAAGAATAAGGGAAGAAATACCTGTCCCAACTCTCACAGATCCAAGGTCAAGTAGGACAGAGGGAGTAACAGCAGAGATAGGTTCCCTGCAAGGGCGGCTCAAAGAAGTGGAAACTTCAGTGGATGTGGATTGATCCCACAAGTGAAATAAGTCTTCAGAGTGATAATAAACTAAGTGAGGAATCATCTTAATAAGGATAAAAAACTCAGGCCTCACACAATTCTTTTGATTTTGAAAAACTGAGGTGGTGAGGCAAGGTATAAGGCCATCAAGGCATGCCAACCATGTTCCTTCTGGGGGGCAGAATAAAATAATTGCCAGGAGGGGGAAATTAGGTTTGATTACACATGTGAGCATAAACTGAGGGGTCATTTGTTCCACTAGAGATCACACAAATTTGCAGGCCATATATTTGGGTTAGTGAAAGACCTGTACAAGTGCCCTTTTGCCAATGGCAGCGCTGTGGATCATCAGCATGGGGGGTATCACCAAGAACAGCAGTTCCTTCATAAAAGTGTGGTAGGGAATGGTAGTACAACCAGCAATCCTCAACAAGTTCAGAGGAAATGTCATTTAAGGTGAGAAATATCTCATTAACTAAACAAGGTACAAGATTTTTAGTGGAAGCTGTCTTTACAGGCAATTTAGTGGCTGATGCCTTAGCTGCTGGCTGGAGGGGAAATACAGAAGGTATTTTCTACAGAAGGTAGGGAGGTGCCTTTAAAAGCAGGAGCACGGGTGGTGTCTTGATCAATTCCTTTAGGAGGAACAGGGTTAAGTATCAACATAGAATAGGTCCCATTGGGACTGGCTGGGCATGATATAAAGGCTCTTTAAGGAGCTTAATAGAGAAAATAATGCCTGCATCAATGCCAAGTACATAGAGGCGAAGACCTCATTCATAGCCTATTTGCCAGTGTAGATTGGGAGATTTTGCATGGGTAGTGAATGTAGTTCATAAATGTGTGCACCATCCTTTTGTAGAAGGATTAGAGGCCAGGCAGGACTCATCATATTTTTGAGATCTAGCTCAGCGTGTAACATGATGCTTTACTTGAATGAAATCCCACAAGAAGTTTAAAGGCTCTCTCAAGGGTCCCAAACAACCAAAGTAAATCCTGTGGATGTCTTAAAGAAAATAAATGGCAGGCCACCTTCTATCTTGTCTACACTTGAAATTTGTAATATTTAAATATACAGCCTTTTGACACCCTGAAGGAGGGGCAATCAGCAGTAGCCAATATCTCCCCTTTAATCTGCTTATAATTTGTTTAATTTTGAGCTAAATAAAATTGCCATGCAAAGAGGGATGTTGATGTCTGTGGTGTAAGCATTAGTAGGAGATATCCAAAGGTGTTGAGGACTGTATCCATTTTTAATGATTATAATCGGCATCATTATTTGTCTCAGCATTAGCATAGTTTGACAGCTAACATGTTCCTTCTGCATCCTGTAGAAAAAATACAAGCATGCCCTCTTTTCTACACAAAGAGTGTTCCCTGGCATTAAAATTTTAAAATTTTTGTGGTATATAAAGATATGATTCTCCCCTCTTTTATTTATTAAAACATTGTTGTAAAGTTTTATGGGCCTGTACCAAAATATTTTGTCCTTGAGGGTTATAAGGAATCTCAGTAATATGAATAATAATAAATAAATAATAAAACATCTTACTGACTTTAATAATCAGTTATAATATTTGTCTTACTGATATGGAACATTCAGTATAGAAAAAAATAATATGTGTAATGACTAATTTTAATTTTTGTTGTTGTTTCTTCTGTAAAACATTTATAACTAGAAACCCTGAAAAGCTGTTAATAATCATATGTATATCTTTAATTAAACTTTTTAAATTGTATTTGTATAAATAGTTAAAAGGTAAGAATTAGTAGTATAAAAATTTTTGAAGCAATTATAAGCCATGAACTATATATATTATTAATATATAAATAAAATGTTTGATTTTTAACATTGTAAAAAGAGCAGCTACCACACCCAATTCAGTTATCTGTGCTAAAACAAGGGGAAGCTCAAAGGAATAACGATGTAATCTAATTATATTTGCTTTACTCCCACAGTAGATGCATTTTTATAGGAAACATGTATAAGTCTATAAATATATAAAAACATGTATGGAGGCACATTTTAAACAATTCATCTTTTAGAAAACAATTATTAATTTTGTCAAGAAAGGCTTGCCATGTAATAGATTATCAGTTAATAATAATCAATTTGATTGCTGTTTAAAATAAGGAACAACCATTTCATCATGCTGTTAAAACATTCCTTTCAAAAATTTTTTTATGATTTTATCTTGCAACACTTTATTATTACACCAAATCATTATTCGAGATGTTAGAACTTTATTTGGAGAGATTTTACATTAAAGTTCTCTTTGTCAAGCAATGGAAATGAAGATATATCATAAACTGGAAACAAATACTTATTGTAGCTTTCTCAAAGTTATGTCTCTCAATAGTTATTTTTCATTTACGTTGAGAACATCAGAGGCAAACTCTTATGGCAAACTTAAAGCAGTATCTTAGCCAAAGAAATTATCTTAACATTTTTGAAAATCATTTACTTAAAAATTTTTGAAGCCCATTGTTAAGAGCAAGCCATTTCTTGAGGAAGAACTTTTTAATGAAATTACTTTATTGTTTTTTTTAAAGTTAGCTTCTATAAAGCCATATTAACCTTTCACAGATCTAAGTTTGAATTTATTTTGAACCACATCTGTATGAATGTGTTAAAAGAGTTCTTTTGGACAGAAAGTCTCTAGGTGAGGCCTGCAAGAGGAAAGTTGCATCTCTCAAGCCTCTGCTTAGACAGCTCTGAGCTTTGTATTAAATCAAATGTAAAACTTCTGATCTGAGTTGTTTATCTCTAAGACCAGACCTACACACATCAGTCTGGCAAGGAGTAGCCTGTAACTAGACCCCACTGTATGAAGGTCAAATAACAAAAGGAACCTGTAATATCAAAGCATATCTACATTTTTTTGAAAGCAAAACCCAGTTTTAAACAATCTCTTCTTCTCAAAATTAATGTCAAACACAGCACTTTCACATTGCAAAGTTTGTCAATCATCTTGTATGTTTGAATGTATGACAGTGTAACTTAATATTTTAAATCTTATTTTTATAAGTCTGATTTCTAGAATAAGAACCACTTAAAACATTATGCCAATTTAGAAATATCTCAGAGGTCTGTTTATCTTGGGTTGTGTCAAGTCACATGCTGCTTAAGATAGCTCTAACCCTGAATTATCAGTTTTAAACTTTCCTTTTGTGACCATCATTATATTTTTTAAATGATGTCCAATAACTTATGAGCCAATACTCTATAGTCAAGGCACATAAAACATTTATACTTTTAAGATCAATTAGAAATAAAGAAAAGTGATCACACAAATCTCATAAATTTAAAACAAATACATTTTTCCAGCTGTAATTTCAGGGGAATAACGCACTTTGAAACCAATCATCACCATGGTAGAATTTTTTCTAGGAGAATTAACCATTCCTACTTGTCCTAGAGGTTGAGACTGTTGGCCCTTTAAGAAGTAGCTTTTGTTCAGCTGTGTTTGACTCCTAGTTATTAATGTGAGGCACCTTAAATCACCCTCCTCTGTTTAAATTGCAGACTGGCAGGACTGCCAACATATAATGCTTTTTTAATATGTTTTTTTCTTTTCAACATAAAAGATTAAAAAAAAATCATTCAGCCAATCAAAACAATAGGGAAACATAAATTGACACACATATGGACAGGTTTTGGTGCACCAAAGACAGACAACAGACAGAGAGGGAACTTGATGTTTTAAAGAGATCTAAATATCTAAACCAGAACTCAGGATATCTCCAGTAGGATTCAGAGAGGAATCAGGACATCTTCTATTTTACTATCCTCCCCAGGAGAGTTTTGAAATAGCTTTTAACCATTTTTTTGATAGCACACCCTGCACAAGGGAAAACTGCTTTTCTGAAACCTGCTTTTTCTCTTGTCTAAGATTTAACTCCTAATCTTCTTTTTCTTCTGGGAATTCTGCCCGAGACGGGAGGGGAAGCACAGTCGAAAGCACTGATAGTTACTCCATAGTACCCTGCTTTTATCCCTATTGGGTTCATCAAAAGAGAAAGAGTTTTAGAGAATATGATATATGTTGGTATATGGAAGGGGGGGGGTTCCTAGGCTACCACACAGACATGGTATAGAATAAACGTTATCCAGGACAGAGAATGAGAGTAAATGGAGTAGTAGAGACAGAGAAAGGCAGAGAGAGTGTGTATAGAAATGTAGAGACTGACTATGACCATGTGTAGGGAGGTGGGAGGCTAGGAGAGCCCAGGAATTTTGTTGCAGTCCAGGACTTACACTCTGCCAATGAGTGGTTTTTACTTTTGATTTCTCTGGGCGCTTCAGCTGCCTCTGACTTCCAAAGAATAAATTCTGGCCCAGAGAGCTCAGGTTGGACAACCTGGATAAATTCCTCAGGTGTGATCCAGCTCTCAGTGAAAGATTCTAAGTGCCAAAGTAAAGGGAGCAGTATGCTCATAGGCTGTGACTGTGGACTTTAATTTTTCTAAAATTTTAAAGTCAAGGTGTTTGTTTTGATTTTGCTTTTTCTAGATGTTTGTCTTTGAAATAAATCTTGAAGTTAGAGTGACCATTTGTCCCTTTAAGTCTCGTAGCTCCTTTAAGAGGGCTACTTGCTTTCTTTGGCTATCATTTGGCAGAGAGAAGATATTTTCCAGTGGCTCTTCTGCTGGCAGCTTTCTCCTCCAAGTTGACTTGCTCCCCGGGAGAAAGAGTGTCAACACCTGAATTATGACTAGATTTAAGAGTTTATAAAGAAGGATAGATTTTGGTCTTTTTGAGAATTAGTGAAAAATGGAGACATACAGAGAGACCATTTGAAATGTCCGTCCTCCATATCTGTCAGAGGCGGGAGCGATAAGAAAGCATAGGGACAGTGTCTGGACGAACACTTTTTCAGAGAACTAGATGCTGGAAGCAGGAAGAATTCTGAATAATGTCATTAATGAGAGACCAGAAGTTAAAGGCAGTAACTGGAACATTTTTAGTTCCCGGACCAAAAATTGCATTGTAATCTTTTACTCCAGCACATGTTTTCTTATCTATGGGTCCTTCCTCTGGGAACTGGGAAAATTTGTCCGGGATAATGCTTAAGACCCTAAGTACTTCTCAAAGAATTAACTAAGATCTCCTTTTCTTAAACCAGCCCCTTGTGTCTCGAGCCTTAAATCAGGCTGAATGAATTTTGCCCCATTGTGTCTCACCTTTGAGATGAGCTGACATGGAGATTTTCCTCTGGCCAATTGCACTGGCCTGTCAACTATGCCTTGAACTAATCTACTCTGGGAGCTGTATGAGAAGGGCCCTCCTCCTTTCTTTTCTATGGCCTTCTTCATCTTACTAGTTCCACAGGTACTTCACTGTTGGGTGCCAGAGTGTCCCGACCTGCAGGAGAGTCAACAGTGTTCCTGGAGCTACATAAAATGAGGGCAGAGGGGCAAAAACACAAAGAAAGTGACAGCAAGTCTAATCCCAATTAAGATGTCAAATTTTATGTTTTACACAAGCCAATGTAAAGGGAAGATCACAATCCCCATCCCCCATCCCCCCCCCTTTTCCCCCTCAAAGCAGTTAAGATCTACCAGTTGAGAACAACTGTTCTAAAGGATCAAATGACCATCTTGGCCTCCAGAGAGGGAAATGGCTGAGAGGATACTAAATATTTCTGTAGATGTCAATAGAGGCAGCAAAAGATCAGCATGTATAGCTAGCTAGAAGAAGGAACATGATAGAATGGAAGAACAATTAAGGCAGTTGGAGTAGCGCCAGTAGCAAGGACAGGAGTCTTAAGATGCGGTCACATACACTGGCAGAATAAGATCCTAAGGGAGGTCCACTTAGGGCATTTCAGGGCTTTTCTTAAGTTGGGCATTCAAGGCCCAAAACTGAGTGTCTGTTGTTCCACCTATTGACCTTCAGCTATAAATTTGCCTGGGGACTGTGTAGTCAGTCAGCAATATCAATCACCTTTGTGTGTTGTGCAGAGATTATGTCAAGGGCTGGGGTTTATATCCTTGTGAAATATGCCATGTCCCACAGCGGTGTTTATGGCCTATGAGACAAGCATGATTAGACCACCCAGGTAGCAGAAATCCAATCCAATCCTTGTCACATCATGGGCCGTACTGAGGCAGGGAGAATGTGTATCCCTATGAACCGGTCAAGGAAGGATGAAGCATGTGGAGCCCTACCCCTGCCTTCTGTGCATTGACCAGGCACAGTGACCCTGTCCACATAGTATGAGTAATGGGGGAGTAATCAGTACTGCTCATCCAGCTACACTGTAGCAATTCCATTTCTTCAGTCCCAGAATATAAATTACAGTAAGAAAATGTCTATACTGGGGAAGTTTGGCTTTCATTCTCTTTTCTAGTAAGCCAAAAACTAAAGTAGAGAACTCAAGACATCCACTGTTATCATATTCTCAGGGTCTCGGATAACTCACTTGAGGAGAATTCCAAGAATACTCGAAGGTGATGAGGAAAGAAGAAGGACTCAGAGAAATGCGGACGGAGACACCATCTTTAAATCACCCAGACTACTCCAGTTTTGTGTGTGTGTGTGCATGTGTGTGTGTGTGTGTGTGTGTGTGTGTGAGAGAGAGAGAGAGAGAGAGAGAGAGAGAGAGAGAGAGCGAGAGAGAGAGAGAGAGTTCATATGAACCACAGTAATTGAAAGCTGTAAGCATGTTCCCAATGGAGCAACCTTGGGCAAGCTAGATGGCTAGTTATCAAGTTGTTCTTGTATTAAGCCTTTTGGGAAGAATTTGTCTATAAAAAATATTATCATTATGTCAAATCCTTCCAATTTGAAACTTAAGGATTATAATAATATGTAAGAATTATTGGGGGAAACGAAATTTTCTTTGGCCAAACTTGTTTAGAAATCCTGTTTTCATACTTTGAATTCTGCCCACCATTGCTTTGGCACCAATCTGTTGCTATGGCTGTGCCTGGGAGTGTCTGAGGAAGCCTAGTCCTAAAAATCCCAGGGAATTCATGAGATTCTTCACACCTTCTAACCATCATACATCGCTGGTACTCAACTCCCTCCTTTGAAATGCATCAAGATGGAACTGGCCTTTTGATGCTGTATGAGGCCTATGTTATACTTCTTAAAAAGTAGGTAGAGATTCAGAAGGAAATGCTATTCCTTAAAGTTGGTCGGCCACTCATTTCATTAGTTCAGCATAAGGGACAAACATATGTGGATAATCCTTACAAATTTTTTGGCTTTCATCTTTTTCTACCTTCTGCCTCCAGAGTTTGCACAATCATGTTCTATGAGGTTTTGCAGCGAGCATTATAAAGAGGTATTACTTTGTTTTAATTTCAACTGTTAACAATTCCCTGGAATAGTAGGTAGGGGGGAATTCTCTTTGTGTGTCTATTGGGTATTGTGTCTTCACTAGAAGATATCCATGATTGATTAGTGGAATCTGCTACAGAAAACAATACAAGAATAGCAGTGATTGACATATGCATCCAGTTTGATGGGGTGGTAACGAAAAGGATTGACAAAAATATAGGGGCAAAAAGAAATTAAGAAATGAGATTCAAGGAAAACACTCAGCAATGATTAGAAACATATCCTTGAGAGGACCATCTGTTCCTTAGGACTATATTTAGAATAGAATTTATAGAAAGTAGCATTCTCAATTGATTGGAATTAGAATACTGGTCCATCCAGCTGATTGAACTAAATTTTTAATTCAAAACAAGGTGATAACAATGCCCACATCACATGACTTAGATTTGTTTGAGAATACTGTATTTATAATAGTCACGTCATTGCTTGCTTTCTTACATAGTTTGTGTGTGCGTGTGAATATGTGTGTGTTTAGAAAGAGCCTGACCCAGATCCTTGTTCTTTGTCACAAGTGCTTTTACACAGGTGCTTAGGGCACCTCCCCTACCCACCAGCCCTAAGTTAGGCTTTTTTATATTAATTATGAGAACCAGAGGTCTTAAAAAGCACTGATGTTGGATGATGAGATCTTTTGGAAATTGAACTTTAATAAATCCAGGAGGAAGCCATATTCCATCTCTCTGTTGGAAGTACTCTCAATTCTCCCTGAGAATGGTTGTCCAAAAAAATGTTCATAGTTTCAATATCTGAAGCCCTTTATTCTGTCCCACAATTGCATGTCCTCCTTAACCATGGAAGAAGAGCTGTGTGAGTCCTCCTTACCAGACAATAACAAGTCAGAAGGCTAATGCAATGAATTTTCTATCGTGAAATATGAAGCAAGGGTAGCTTACACTTGAAAACACACTGTCTGAGGGTTATTCCAAGCACAGATCTCATGTGGGATACACCAGCTGAGGGCAGGAGAGGTTAATATACTGGGTGGATAGGGTGAGTGTAATGGTCTCTCCTGCTCTTCGTTTCTCCCTCCTTTTCACCTCTTCCTATCCAAACCTCACTTCTAGTTAGGATAATTTGACTGCTTTTCTAGTTCTCCCAAATGCCTCTTATCCACTGCAGTAGGATCATTAACTGCTGAGTAATAAACCAGCAGTTTTTCCATAAACATGGAAAAGTGAGAAATACCACAGAACTTCACCACTAGAAAGACAATTGGACACTTAGAGAGATTCTTGTCCCATTGGAAAAGGGTCAAAAAAGCCAGAGAACTGAGAAACATCGTCAGCATTCAGCTGGACTGCCCCTAAGCACCATAGTCACTATGAAATGGATTTTCCATGGGACCACTTAGTTAATGAATCACTCATCTTAGGTCTCTGCTAGCAGATGGTCATCAGCACACAGCACCAACAATGCATGACTGCCTGGGGAAGCTTCTTTCACAATCAAGAGAGTCCACATCTCTAGTTTCTCAAATACACTAAGCCCAAGAGCCTTTCAGAAAGGACAGACACAAAATTTAAAAATAAAATAAAACATTTGAACAGGGTGTTCTAGACACTGCAAGCCCTGGTTAAATTAAAAGCAGTGGACAGCACAGCAGAAGGCAGAAAGGCAAGGAGGACAGAGCCCTGTGTCCTGAAGACCACAGCACAAAAGTCATTCTACTCCTTTCTAAACTAGCTTATTCTGACCTGAATGTTCAGGTACAGTGACCACACCTCTGATAAGCTCTGGGGACTGGCCTGATGATGCTGGCTCTGGGGCAGCCTCTGATTCAGACATGCAACCAGAACTTGGCAAAATAATCAAATTCTTAGATGCTTGCTTGGGCCATTTCTTCATTGTTTCCTTCACTCTGAGTTGAGTACAATAGATACCCCCTTTCCCTTATCATCTATTCCTTTCACAGTTAATACTGATTGTGGAACCAACAGGGAGATAAAGAACTATAAAAAATGGTGGATGAGAGGGTTAGTGTCCGAATGTCATTGCTGAAACCTGCCAAGCTAACTGTGCCCCAATCAGAAGCAATATTTTACTTGTTGATGGTTGGTTTAACCCAGTTTTCACCAGGATCTTTGATTTGTATAGTGTGCATAATATTTACTGAACTATCTATTTTTGATTCTTATAAAATGTGGACTGACTGAAGACAGATGGAAAATGAGTGGAACATGAACTAAGTCTTAAGGAAATTAATTTGTGGTGTTTTTTGGGCAAATTACTTAAGCATTCTGAGCTTGGTTTACTCAAATGAAAGATGGAAAGACGCCTCAGAATTCTAGTTATAGGTAGGACTTCCTAGAGACAATGGCAAGGAACAGAAGAAATGCCATTTCTATTACACTGGGCACCCTGAGAGGGAGGGGAGGGGCTACATAGGGCAGTGGGAATTTCACCATCCTGGGAGAACAGATCACCTTTCTTCCTGGCATGTGAGAGGACATCAGCAGCACTCTTGCTCATGACCTTGGTGACATAGAGTGGATAGTTGTTCTGGCTGGTGACAGTGATGGCACGGAACACAGCCTCAGTTTCCAACTATAAATAGACCCAATCAGTAAAACAGAGCTCCTCACCATTGACAGGTCCTGCCTGTATAACAGGTGCTCATAAAGTACTTTGATGAGGATAAGAACCACCCAGGAGGATTTGAATTTACATGACTTGGATCTGCCTCTGGGATTCCTCTTCCTACATTCCTGTGTTTACCTCTGTCTGGGAGGAGGAGAATATCATAGGGTTGTGCCTAGGGCACTGCCTGTCATTGTACCTTTCTCCTCTCCTATAGTTAGTATGAAGCACCCCCCTCCAATATGCCTCTATTCCCCAACCTCAGGGCAGAGTCTCTGGGAAAGCAAAATCCCATCATTCACAGGTGAAGACTATTAGGAACATGAGTTCTTCAAGAGATTTCCTGCAGCAATGGTGTCAGGAAAGGGTTAGTTCTACATAGGATTTCTTATTAGAATTTTTACCAAGCTGCAAAGCACAGCAACTCTTTTTATTACTGATCTCTTCAAGCCTACTACAATGTAGAGTTCATGCTTCCAAATATGCCAACTAAGCCAGCTGCACTTAATCCATATGGGGAATACTGATTAGTTTACCCACACTCGATTAACCAATGGTGATCTGGGAGCTTGGGCTCTTTTGATTGACTGAGAGTAAAAATTGGTTCTGTTATGTACAAGGCAGGGAACCTCTGGTAGATCTCCGAATCCCTCAGTGGTGCTTCTGCTCTCCTGGCTAAGTAGGAGCACCAAAGAATCCTGATCTCTGGAGCCATTGTAAGGATGAAATGATTAATCCTTTTGAGAAATCACTGCCTGGACCAGTGGCTGTTGGTGTGATTGTTGGTCAGTTTCTGACCAATGCTAATTCTGCCATTGCCTAAACCCTGAGCAAGTCCAGCTCCTCCTAGAGTACAGACACAGTGGTGATTCATCATGGATTCAGCAGCCATTTCTTTTCATATGGATATAACTTTCTGGATTAGCTTGCACAGACCAATACTAAAAAAAAAATGCTTCAAATGGCTTACAGATGCTAGTGGCTTCATAAAGCAAAGGAGTCACTCCATTTTATATATGGTTCAGTCATGTTGAGGAACTGGGTTGACTGAGCTGGAATGTTCCAGATGGCTTTGGGGTGCAGGTAACTGCAAGCACTCAGACACAGCACCCCGGAGAATATGCTCAGTGCTCATTGCTCTGCTTTCTGAACAGCATCAATTGAGATTATGTCTTGGTGAGCTTTGAGCTGAAAGGCTTTGGCTTTACCTAGGCTCAGCCCCCCTCCCCTTCATACCTTTGCTGACCACTTCAGCAGCCTCTATTACTCCAGCCCTGGCCCCTTTGATCCTCTTCCCTCCAGCTGAAAAAGGATTTTCTGCACTTGGATGACATGACTATTTCTAGAAGGTTACTTCGAGTTTCAACTATACTCAAAAGAGCTTCAACAGCTGGAGAGACTTACAGCTAAGTGGCCTTCATCCTAAAAAGGAGAAGGGTCTGGCAAAGGTTGAGGTGGTGGATGTAGAGCAAGGTTGAGAAATGAAACCAAGGAACAAAAATAAACTTTGCTGTGAATTCCCTGATTGCTTCTGAAGAAATCTGTCTTGCCAGCCTATCTCTCCAGAGACCAGAATTTCCGGTTTCACAAAGTGTTGACCAGTATGGCCAGCTAACTCCATAGAAAGGAATTTTTAGTCCTTCAAACATGATTAGCCCATGGCTGACCTCTAACTTTACCTACGAATGGCCAGTACATTGAACGGAAGTAATAATACCTGAAATAATGCATAAAGTTAACACAGTTGGGAATAAGTGTCTCTAACAAAGACCCTGGAATCATTAAGGCACATATTTTTTTCAGGAATGTTGTGTGTGACTGGAATGCCCATCCTTAATTTACAGATAATATCAACAGACAACATCTAGAAAGCTGACCATGTTCTACATCTCCTTCTGGATGCACCTGATACAAATGTATTATTCAGCTTGCAAAAATGTATAGCACCATTGTAATAGGAAACTTTCCCTATATCTGTGTTACATGTAAATTTCTTGCTGGCTATAGAAGAGATGAGGGAAGATCTAAATGTTTAGGTTCTGCTTCTTCAGTGGAGTTTGCCATAAGAGGATTAGCTTCATTGATATGGGAGCCTTGAGATCCCATAATGTGGAAGGTCAGAACAACACTGCTCTCAGATTGGTGGGCAACTAATTCCAAGTTCTGTGCCCTGTGCCAGCAGCAGGTGCTGACAAAAGAGACAAGAACCACTAGGCATATTGACTGAAAAGTATGTTGAACTTCCTTCCCCCCTTGTCAATGTTTTGTAAGACTCACAGCAATGTGAAAAAAGTGCATAGAATTTCTCTAGGATTTGGGATGATTAGCAAAGGATGAGACATACAGCTCTACTAATCAAGCACTGGGGAGCATAAGGCAATTGAAGGGCAGAGAGCATCTCCATTACACTTCCTAGCCAGAAGAGGTCTCTGAGAGAAGTCACCCAACAATGATAAATTGAATCTTAGATTCTATCACATTCTTCCAGTCACACTTGTGCCTAAACTCTGTGGAAGTGGCTCAAGCAAAAACAAATAGAAACATCCCAGAGTACATTAAGTGAGTGGCAAGCTAGGACTGTGACAACCAGTCTCCCAGAAAACACTGGTGAAAACAAGTCTCATGCCCATCTTGGCTTTTCACCCTGTGCTTCTCCCCTCAACTCCCGTGAAGCCCACCTCCTCCTGTCAGCTCAGAATATGGGCTTCTAGGTCAGTTATCCACATGTCTAGCATCCATGTCTGCTCCTAAAATAAGAGAAACAAAATGGGAAATATTCTTAGATGACTGAAGGCAGCATTTGAGAAAATGATATTTGTATGCTCTGGGCTAAAATGCATTCAAGGGGTAAAAGTACAAAATTTATTATGTTGGGCAAATAAATATTTCTGCATTTGGAGCAATATAGTCAAATCTTTAAAAAGTTAACTGGTTTCTTTTATAATCATCATCATTATTATTAATATCATTATTATTAAGATCTTTTGATAATCGTGTATCTGATTTATCTACATTACCAATAAAATGTCACTTATTCTTCAAGTCTTTCAGACCCAACTCACTGGGAACAACCCCTTGCCTACTTGCTGGCTGGGTCAATCTTGCCTTTATTTCTATTCAATGAAAAGGAAGAATGGATACAGACAATGTGGTATAGTTACTCAATGGAATACTACTCAGCAAATAAAAATGATGAATTTATGAAATTCTTAGGCAAATGTTTGGAACTAGAAAATACCATCCTAAGTGATGTAAACTAATCACAAAAGAACACACATGGAAAGCTGTCACTGATAAGTTGGTATTAGCCCAGAAGCTCTAAATACCCAAGACATAATTCACATATCAAATGATTCCCAAGAAGAAGGAAGGAGAGGCCCTGGTCCTGGAAAGGAGTGTTCCTGCATTGTAGGGGAGTACCAGGACAGAGAAGTAGGAAGGGTTGATTGGAGAATGGGCTGAGGGAAGATGGCTTATGGAAGTTATGGGGAGGGGTGATCTGGGAAAGAGAAATCATTTGCAATGGAAACAAAGAATGTGTGTGTATATATAAAATACAGGTCTACAAACAAAGAAAGTGTGTGTAAATATAAAATACAGGTCTTGTACAATGTGAAGTGTTAATTTCCTGGTTAGTTTTAGTAACTGTATCATTTAAAAAAAGAGACCAACGAACAACTATCTGTATCTGGAAATGAATATACACACCCACAGTAATAAACCTACTCATGTCAGTACTTAGAGTTAGTTCACTGGTACTATTTTATCCAGTCAATAAAAGATTAACATCCTCATTAATGAGTGATTTTGTTTTATAGCTACTGACACTGGTGTTCAGGTATTTCTACTTTACCAGGGATGCTTAATCCATTTACTTTTATTTAAAACTTCTGGATTGTCTCTGGTTCCACATCCTAGTTATGATGTTCTTTCATTATTAGCACTTTGGTAATGCTCTTACAGAGAGCAGTGTATCTTTTTCTCATTTTTGTGGTATTGATACAGTACAGGGTGTAGTGATATGAAATGCCTTGTAAGCTACAGCATAAAAAAGAAACTTGTAAATATTTTATGACATACTAAGAAAAGTTGGAGTGATATTATATGAATAACATCAAATGTAAAGTATTGTGGCTTGCATTCACTAACTTGGACTGTATTCAGAAGTAATGATTTTAATATTACTCTATTTTATAAAAGCTTTTCTGGAAGATTTTATTCAAATTCTATTCAAAACCCAACTTAGAGATCATTATTAAATAATTAGTGATGTCTCTAGAAAAAAAAAACAAAACTTTAAATAGAGATATAAAATTCCCTAATAGAATTATTTAAACCATTTAAAATTGAAAATAAATAAGATCATATATGTTCAGCATTGTGGATGCTAATAGAATTATATCCAAACTATGAGGTAGAAATTATTCTTTAAAACATTAAAAATGCAATAAAACCATCTACAAAAGAACCAAAGTATAATTGAAAATCAATGTTCTTTTCTTTGGTGTTTTCAGAAATATACAACAGGATATATTTAAGCATTTGGATATTTTGATGGTTTGTAAAGGAACTGAAGTTGTGAGATAGGATGGTCTAGGCAGATAAAACATCCTGGGAAAATTAAAACTTATTATATCACACACTTTTTGCTTGGAAAAAATTCTTACTATTGTCATATGTATTCACCTCTCATTGATCTATAAAACATTATAAGGAACTGTACCATAGTTATTAAAGTTATTTAGGACATGCAAATGTTATAACACAATATATCAGAAAATATTATCATTTATAAAATCTTTCCATTGGTAACACTGATACAAATGTTTAATTATATTGTACGTACAATTAATTTTCTTTGCATGAAAAAAATAAAATTAAATAAAGGGCTAAAAAAAATTCATTCAACCCCTACTCAAAATGGAAGTCTTATTCTAAATAGGTACAGGTGTCTCTCTTTTCTTGGAGTCCATCCCAGGGGCAGATTAGACAGGCAATACCATAAAAGGTCACACACAGGATCAGGAAGTGTTGCTGAGTGGTTGGTGCAGATCCAAGTTTATTGTGGCTAAATATCTACAGCAGTTCTAATTGACTTCTGGTGTGATTGGCTTCTAAGAACACAAAAGTGCAGAACATCCTAATAAGAGCAGTAAAGTATGTGAGAAAGTTTTCTTATGGTGCTAATGATAGCACAAAATGTCAGATTAGACATAAAATACTTACCTCAACTATCTGCAACTTGATTGAATTTGTTATCACCTAGGAGACTAGATTGGTGAGGCATACTTCTGGGTGTGTCTATATATTAACTGAGGGTTGGCAAAATTCTTCTGGATAATTCTATCAACCAAAAGAAATCCAAGGGCCAGACAATGGGGGGGGGTGTACACACCTTTAATCCCAGCACTTGGGAGGTAGAAGCTTCCGGATTTCTGAGTTCAAGGCCAGCCTGGTCTACAGAGTTTGTTCCAGGACAGCCAGGGCTACACAGAGAAACCCTGTCTCAAAGAAAAAAAAAAAAAACAAAAAAAAAAAACAAAAAAAAAAAACAAAGCCAAACCAAAGCAAGCCAAAGCACACCAAAGCAAACCAAAGCAAACCAAAGCAAACCAAAGCAAACCAAACAAAACGAAACAAAACAAAAAAAACAAAACAAAACAAACAAACAAAACAAACAAAATAGAAAGCCAAATGCCCAGCTATTCGGAGGCAGAGGCAAGCAGATATCTCAGTACAAGGCTATCCGAGTCTGCAGAACAAGTTCCAGAACAGCTAGGGCTATACAGAGAAACCCTATCTCAGAAAATCAAAGAAAACAAAACAAATCTGGCGTGGGGTTGGATGGTGTGGTATGTCAGGGGGAACACACAGGAGTAAGCCGTAAGGACTTACATCACACACAATGAAAATATATTTGCACATTTGGAGCAATATAGTCAAATATTTAAAAAGTTACCTGTTTTCTTTTATCATTATTATTAATATTTCTATCATTATTATTAAAATCTCTTGAGAAGAGTGTCCCTGTTTTATCTACATTACCAATAAAATGTCACTTATTCTCCACGATTTTCAGACGCAACACCCTGAGAACATTTCCTTGCATACTTGCTGGATGGGTCAATCTTTGCTTTATTTGTATTCAATGAAAGGAAAGAATGGATACAGAAAATGTGGTATACTTACTCAATGGAATACTACTGAGCAAATAAAAATGATGATTTCATGAAATTCTTGGGCAAATGTTTGGAACTAGAAAATATCATCCTAAGTGATGTAACCTAATTACAAAAGAACACACATGGAATGCAGTCACTGATAAGTGGTTATTAGCACAGAAGCTCTGAATACCCAAGACATAATTCACATATCAAATGATTCCCAAGAAGGAGGGAAGAAAGGGCCTTGGTCTTGGAAAGACTTGTTCCTGCATTGTAGGGGAGTACCAGGACAGAGAATTAGGAAGGGTTGATTAGAGAATGGGCTGAGGGTATAGGGTTAATGAAACTTATGGGGAGGGGTGAACTGGGAAAGAGAAATCATTTGCAATGGAAACAAAGAATGTGTGTGTATATATAAAATACAGGTCTCGTACAATGTGAAGTGTTAATTTCCTGGTTAGTTTTAGTAACTGTATCATTTAAAAAAAGAGACCTATGAACAGCAATCTGTATCTGGAAATGAATATACACACCCACAGTAATAAACCTACTCATGTCAGTACTTAGATTTAGTTCACTGGTACTATTTTATCCAGTCAATAAAAGATGAACATCCTGATTAATGAGTGATTTTGTTTTATAGCTACTGATGCTGGTGTTCAGGTATTTCTACTTTACAAGGGATGCTGAATCCATTTACTTTTTATTTAAAACTTCTGGTTGTCTCTGGTTCCACATCCTAGTTATGATGTTCTTTCATTATTAGCACTTTGGTAATACTCTTACAGAGAGCAATGTATCTTTTTCTCATTTCTGTGGTATTGATACAGTGCAGGGTGTGGTGATATGAAATACCTTGTAAGCAACTGCATAAAGTAGAAACTTGTAAATATTTTAAGACATACTAAGAAAAGTTGGAGTGATATTATATGAAGAACTTCAAATGTAAAGTATTGTGGCTTGCATTCACTAACTGGGACTGTATTCAGAAGTCATGATTTTAACATGACTCTATTTAATAAAAGCTTTTCTGGAAGATTTTATTCAAATTCTAGTCAAAACCCAACTTAGAGATCATCATTAAATAATTAGTGATGTCTCTAGAGAAGAAATTTTACTAGAGTTTTAAAAATCCATAATAGAATTATTTAACCATTTAAAGCAGAAAATAAATAAGATCATATGTTCAGCAATGTGTATGGTAATAGAATTATTTTTAAACTATGAGGTACAAAGTATTCTTTAAAAAAATTAAAAGTGCAATATAACCAACTATAAAAGAACCAAAAGATAATTGAAAATCGACGTTCTTTTCTCTGGTGTTTACAGAAATATACAATAGAATATATTTAAGCATTTGGCTATTTGATGGTTTGTAAAGGAACAGATGTTGTGAGATAGAATAGTCTAGGCAGATAAAGCAGCCTGGGACAAATTAAACTTAATATATCACTCAGTTTTGCTTGGAAAAAATATTCACTATTGTCATATGTATTCATCTCTCATTGATCTATAACAATTTATAAGGAACAGTACCATGGTTATCAAAGTTCTTTAGGACATGCAAATGTTATAAAACAATGTATCAGAAAATATTATCATTTATAAAATCTTTCCATTGGCAACACTTATATAAATGTTTAATTATATTGTACTTACAATAAATTTTCTTTGCAGGAAAAAATTAAATAAAATAAAATTGAGGGCTAAAAATTTTTATTCAACTCCTATTCAAAATGGAACTCTTATGCTAAATAGGTGCAAGTGTCTCTCTTTTCTTGGAGTCCATCCCAGGGGCAGCTTATAAATGCAATAGCATAAAAGGTCACACACAGAATCAGGAAATATAGCTGAGTGGTTCGTGCAGATCCAAGCTTATTGTGGCTAAGTATACACAGCAGTTCTAACTGACTTCCGTTGTGATTGGCTTCTAAGAACACCAAAGTGCAGAACATCCTAATAAGAGCAGCAAATATATGTGAGAAAATTTTCTTATAGCTCTAATGATAGCAAAAAATGGCAGACTAGACAGAAAATAGTTACCTCATCCTTAGCATTCTTTCTGCAACTTGATTGAATTTGTTATAACCTAGGAGACTAGATTAGTGAGCAATACTTCTGGGTGTGTCTGCAGATTAACTGAGGGTGGGCCAAATTCTTCCAGACAATTCAAACAACCAACAGAAAGCCAAGGTCCAGACAGTGGTGGTACACACCTTTAATCCCAGCACTTGGGAGGTAGAGGCTTGGGGATTTCTGACTTTGAGGCTAACCTGCTCCACAGAGTTCGTTCCAGGACAGCCAGGCCTATACAGAGCAAACCTGTCTTGAAAAAACCAAACCACACCAAAGCAAACCAAAGCAAACCAAAGCCAAGCAAACCAAACCAAACCAGACAAAACAAAACAAAAAAGAAAGCCAAATGCCCAGCACTAGGGAGGCAGAGGCAAGCAGATATCTGAGTTCAAGGCTATCTTAGTCTGCAGATCAAGTTCCAGGGCAGCTAGGGCTATACAGAGAAACCCTATCTCAGAAAAACAAATCTGGCATGGGGATGGTTGGTGTGGTGTGGCAGGGTGAACACATAGGAGGACCCCTTAAAAACTTATATCACACACACTATGAAAACATCTCTTAACACCTCAAAGGCTGATTTTTCTATTATATCAACCTCCTTTTGTCTTCTGGCCATTCTCTTTGATTGAATTCTAGAAATATTTTCTTTCAGGCTCTAGTAAGAGCCCTCCTCCCTAATGAGGCACTTAAAGGTTAAGGTTTACAATGAAATATCTTCTGCCTTATATCAACTATCTTCGGGTAACATGTGTTAACGCATAATGAAGCCAGTTTATCAGGGTCAAACTCTTAACACACAGCTTCCATGAGTCCATCACAACAATAAAGACTTCACTATTCTGGACAAAGCACAGCTGTGGCTTCCTTGCACGAATGAGGAAATGACCCTTGTTTTATTTTTGCTTGGAACATAGGATATGCAGATTAAATGTTTTTTTTTTTAAATTTTTGTTTCTTTTGATTCAAATATGATTATATTACTTTCTCCCTTCCCTTTTTCCTTCAACCCCCTCTCAAATACCTGCCTCTCACTTCCCCTCAAAAGCATGGCCTGTTGACATGGTTTTTAAAAATATTGTTATTGTTACATATATGTAATAGCAGAGAAATCTAATCAACCTGATGACCAGGAGGCTCAAGTGTTTATTTCACAGATGTTTTCTGCTAAGTCAGCATCTCCCTAAGTAGCTATGGCTGGCCTTGAAATGAAAATGTAATAGCAGAGACATCTAATCAAGTTGAATCTTTTTGGAGGCACTCATATGCACATAATTTCAGGATTAACTAATTTATATTAGATATCTATACTGAACTCATCCTGGGAGAAGCTACTTATTTTATCTGCAATTCTTTGCCTAGTTTGTTCTTCTGGGTCATCATATATACTAGGGTTTTTGCTTGGGTCTTGTTTTGATGTTCTAATATGGTGTTAACAGGGTTGAGGTTTCCCAGTTGTTTCCTGAAGACACTCTCACGGCTGACTTCCTAGAGGATCTTACAACAATTCTGACTCCTCTAAGTCCTGTCAGTGTGAGAGCAGCTCTGTTGTAGCTATAACCACTTAGATAGTACTTCTCTGTCTTTGACCTGGTGCAGTTTTCTGATTGTCTCTGTCTACTGCAAATGGATATTTCCTAATTGTGCCACGCTGGTTCCCTGAACAGCAGGGAAGAAAGACTAGCACACCAGTTCCTTCCAGACAAAGTTTACTCAGAATGAATGTTTAGGTCCAGCTTTCTGGGTGTGCCCCCCTGAATCTCCCTAGAGCGTGCCTGACATAACCTTGCTAGGATGCCCCATGGTCCGAGACGACACTTCGCTCTACCACTGGCCAAGCAACATGGCGTGAGATCACACCACTGAGTGATCCAAGCCTCAAGCCTTATTCGGACTTGTTTACTACGGATGGCCAGGCTCCGGCAGCGCCATCTTTAAGGCGCCGTCAGCTCTCCACAGTTCTCCCTTTTTGTTTTTATAAAAGGCTGATACCATTTGTTCAAACAAAACCCTTCATGAGTGGTCCTGTGATCAAGAACGGTTAGGCCAAGAAGTTGACCCACATTACTGGGTGCAATGTGCAAGAATCCCTCCAGGTACAAAGACTGGGTCACAAAGCAAATGGACACCCATCCACAGTAGAATGTGAACAATGTCACGTGGAGTGCAAGGGCGTGTGAAGTTTCTAAGCTTTAAATGCAGTTTCTAAATTTCAAAGGGAGAAATAAAAATTAGATATAAAACCTGGCTTCAGTCAATTAACAGATAGTACAGATAGCAAATTGTGACTTGAATCTATGCCTTGTACTCTCATACCTCAGTCATCAGCATTATAGGAAAAGATCTATTTGATTTTCAACCACATCAATAAGTAGTTGGGATGGTGGAACTCAGTGTGGGTCATCTCAGGGCAGTTTTCCACAATATTCTCCTTTCCAAAAGCCTCCAAGTAATTCTTGGAATGACCAAAGTTGTGTAATTTCCTTAAAACAGCTGAATTTTTACTACTATTAAAATTCTCTGTGTGTCAGGCAACAGAGAAGGAGGATGGGGCTAATTGTTGTTTTGTGTGCTCGAGGATGGGGCAAGATTTATAGGGTGCAGGAAGGGATAGAAAGGAAGAGGCATCCTTTGAGGGAGCATCCTCTCTCCTCCAACTTAGACACATAATATTTCCCTAAAGTTTTTGCACAGTGGCAAATCAGAACTGGTTTTTTGAAGCATCCTATCTGCTGCCATTCCTTCAACTGCTTTCCTTAGCACCACACCATCAGCAGAGGCTGTTGTTTATCCATCTCTGATATTCTGGATCACCTTACAAAGCTATGCACATGACACACATTTGCGTAACTATGTGTGATCCTGTGGATGTACAGAGTCTAATGACAAGAACATAAGAGGAGACCAGAAGAATCTATGATTATAATGGAACCAAAATCATCATTGCAATGATAGGACGGACACACACACACACACTGCATTTTTTATTACTAACTATCAATCTATCCTTGCTCCTTGCATATCTTAGACTTTCTTAAAAATGTGTCATTATTACATAATATTAACATTTGGTCATATAAAACAGATAGAGGTTAGAATCATTTGTTCTCAGATTTGTTAGGAATGTGACCTCAGGAAGGATTAGTCCCCTTGCTGCAAGTTCTGCCTTTGTAGTACTGGTATTGATGCATTGTGCTGGGCAGTTTCATGTCAACCTGATTCAAGGTAGAGTCATTTTGGAAGAGGGAACCCAGACAGAGAAAATGTTTCTACTGTGGGCAAACCTGTAATATATTTTTCTTGAATGGTGGCTAATGTCGGAAATATAGCTCACTGTGGACAGAGTCATCCCTGGGATGATAGTTCTATGTGCTGTAAGAGGCAGACTGAGCAAGCCATGAGGAGCAAGCCAGTAAGAGGTGCTTTTTCAAGGTCTGTACTTCCACTCTGACCTCCAGGTTCCTGTCCTGCTTGAGTTCATGTCCTGCCTCCCTTCAGTGACAGACTACCAGCAGATGTAAGAAACCCTTTAGTCCTTTATTTGCTTTTTGTCATGGTTTTTAATCATATCAATAATTAACTCAGATTCCCATGAAGGTGGAAA
Source organism: Apodemus sylvaticus (assembly GCF_947179515.1). Classification (NCBI taxonomy): domain Eukaryota; kingdom Metazoa; phylum Chordata; class Mammalia; order Rodentia; family Muridae; genus Apodemus; species Apodemus sylvaticus. The sequence goes on along the minus strand of NC_067484.1, from coordinate 59,498,088 downwards.
TCATCATCTTTGTGCAGATCTGTTGCCTATTAAATGTCACCCCAGGCAGTCATCCTGACTTCCTGCATTTTTCTTTTTTTTTTCTTTTTTTCTTTTATTTATTTATTTATTTATTTATTTATTTATTTATTTATTTATTTTGGCTTTAAAAACAGCTTTTATTTTGCAAGGAAGTTACAACTGTGTACATGTTCTTTTTTTGCTTTCGAGTGTCTGATCTTGTCTCAGCTGTATTTGATCTGGGGAAATGTCTGTCTCCCTGTGCTTGCTTGTCCAGTCTTAGATGTGATGATCTTTAAATCCGTGAGCTCATAACTGATCTTCTTCAACTCTGGAACAAGAAAGAGACAGGGCAATGGGTTTTAATTCTAAGAAATTCTTGACAAGGACCCTGCTAATACAACACAGACTTCACAATACATAAGTAAACCAGCCATTCTGTTCACTCTTACAAGGAAAAATGACTCAAAAATATGTTATGCATTCTTTTTTTCTTTTTTTTTAAATATTTTTTATTTTCTATATTCTTTGTTTACATTCCAAATGATTTCCCCTTTACCGGATCCCCCCTCCCCATATGTCCCATAAACCTTCTTTTTTCCATCCCTTCTCGAATCACCTCCCACCTTTTTCTTTTTCTTTATATTCCCTTCCAATGCTAGATCAATCCTTTCCAGGATCAGGACCCTCTCCATACTTCTTCATGGGAGTCATTGTTATGCTATTTGTGCCGTGGGTTTTCAGGGCTTCTCGTCTAATTAATATCCACTTATCAGAGATTGCATTCCATGTGTATTCTTTTGTGCTTGGGTTACCTCGCTTAGGATGATATTTTCCAGATCAAAACATTTGCCTAAAAATTTTGTGAATTCATTGTTTCTAATTGCTGAGTATTATTCCGTTGTGTAAATATACCACATTTTCTGTATCCATTTATTCTTTGAGGGGCATCTGCGTTCTTTCCAGCTTCTGGCAATTATAAATAAGGTGCTATGAACATAATGGAGCATGTGTCTTTATTGCATGCTGGGGAATCCTTTCGGTATATGCCCAAGAGAGGTATAGCAGGGTCCTCTGGAAGTCTCATGTCCAGTTTTCTGAGGAACCTGCAGACTGATTTCCACAGTGGTTGTACCATCTTGAAGCCCTACCAGCAGTGGAGGAGTGTTCCTCTTTCTCCACATCCTCACCAACACCTGCTGTCTCCTGAGTTTTTGACCTTAGCCATTCTGACTGGCATAAGGTGAAATCTCAGGGTTGTTTTGATCTGCATTTCCCTAATGACTAATGATGTTGAACACTTTTTAAGGTGCCTCGTGGCCATCCGAATTTATTCAGGTGAAAATTCTTTGTTTAGATCTGTACCCCATTTTAATAGCGTTATTTGGTTCCCTGGGGTCTAACTTCTTGAGTTCTTTGTATATATTGGATATTAGCCCTCTATCAGATGTGGGATTGGTGAATATCCTTTCCCAATTTGATGAGATAGTTTTAGCTATCCTGGGTTTCTTGTTATTCCAGATGAATTTGAGAATTGCTTTTTTTAACTCTGTGAAGAACTGAGTTGGGATTTTGTCGGGGATTGCATTGAATCTGTAGATCGCTTTTGGAAAGGTGACCATTTTAACTATATTAATCCTGACAATCCTGGAGCATGGCAGATTTTTCCATTTTCTGAGGTCTTCTTCAATTTCCTTCTTCAGAGACCTGAAGTTCTTGTCATATAGATCTTTCACTTGTTTGTTTAGAGTCAAACCAAGATACTTTATATTGTTTGTGGCTATTTTGAAGGGTGTCATTTCCCTAACTTCTTTCTCAGCCTGCTTATCCTTTGAGTATAGGAAGGCAACTGATTTGCTTGAGTTGATTTTATAACCAGCCACTCTGTGGAAGTTGTTTATCAGCTGTAGGAGTTCTCTGGTGGAGGTTTTCAGGTCACTTCAGTAGACTATCATGTCATCTGCAAATAGTGATAATTTGGCTTCTTCCTTTCCAATTTGTATCCCCTTGACCTCCTTATGCTGTCTAATTGCTCTAGCTAGAACTTCAAGTACTATATTAAAAAGATATGGAGAGAGGACAGCTTTGTCTAGTCCCTGATTTATAGTGGGATTGCTTCAAGTTTCTCTCCATTTAGTTTGATGTTTGCTACCAGTTTTCTGCATATTGCTTTAATGATATTTAGGTATGGGGCCTTGAATTCCTGTTCTTTCCAAGACTTTTAGCATCAAAGGATGCTGTATTTTATCAAATGCTTTTTCTGCGTCTAATGAGATGATCATATGATTTTTTTCTTTGAGTTTGTTTATGTAGTGGATTGCATTGTTGGATTTCCTTATATTGAACCATTCCTGCATCCCTGGGATGAAGCCTACTTGATCGTGGTGGATGATCGTTTTGATGTGTCCTTGGATTAGGTTTGCAAAAATTTTATTAAGTATTTTTGCATCAATATTAATAAAAGAAATTGGCCTGAAGTTCTCTTTCTTTGTTGGATCTTTGTGTGGTTTTGGAATCAGCATAATTGTGGCTTCATAGAACGAGTTGGGTAGAGTTCCTTCTGTTTCTATTTTGTGGAATAGTTTGAAGAGTATTGGTGTTAGGTCTTCTATGAAGGTCTGATAGAACTCTGCACTGAAGCCATCTCGTCCCGTGCTTTTTTTGGTTTGGGAGACTATCTATGTCCCTTTTTAATTCTTCAGGTGTTATGGGACTGTTTAGTTGATCTATTTGATCCTGATTTAGTTTTGGTGTCAGATATCTGTCTAGGAAACTGTCCATTTCCTCCAGATTCTCCAGTTGTGTTGAGTATAGGCTTTTGTAGTAGGGTCTAATGATTTTATGAATTTCCTCAGTTTCTGTTTTTATATCTCGCTTTTCATTTATAAGTTTGTTAATCTGGATACTGTTTCTATGTTGATTGGTTACTCTGGCTAAGGGTTTATCTATCTTGTTGATTTTCTCAAAGAACGAGCTCCTGGTTTTGATGATTCTTTGTATGGCTCTCTTTGTTTCTACTTGATTGATTTCAGCCCTGAGTTTGATGATTTCCTGCCTTCTACTCTTCCTGGGTGAAATTGATTCTTTTTGTTCCTGTGCTTTCAGGTGTGTCATTTAGCTGTTAGTGTATGCTCTCTCCATTTTCCTTTTGGAGGCACTCAGGGCTATGAGTTTTCCTCTTAGCACTGCTTTCATTGTGTCCCATAGATTTGGGTATGTTGTGTCTTCATCTGCATTAAGTTCTAAAAAGTCTTTAATTTCTTTCTTTATTTCTTCCTTGACCAAGGTATCATTGAGTAGGATATTGTTCAGTTTCCACGTGTATGTGGGTTTTTCTGTTGTTTTTGTTGCTATTGAAGAACACTTTTACTCCATAGTGATCTGATAGGAGGCATGGGATTAGTTTGATCTTATATTTGTTGAGGTCTGTCTTGTGACCAATTATATGGCCGATTTTGGAGAAGGTACCATGAGGTGCTGAGAAAAAGGTATATTCTTTTGCTTTAGGATAGATTGTTCTATATATATCTGTTAAATCTAATTGGTCCAAAGCTTCAATTAGATTTATTGTGTGCCTGTTTAGTTTCTGTTTTCCTGATCAGTCCATTGAGCAAAGTGTAGTGTTGAAGTCACCGACAATTATTGTGTTAGGTGCATTGTGTGCTTTGAGCTTTCATAAACGAGGGTGCCCTTGCATTTGGAGCATATATGTTCAGGATTGAGAGTTCTTCTTGTTGTATTTTTCTTTTGACCAGCAAGAAGTGTCCCTCAGAGTCTCTTTTGATGACTTTGGGTTGAAAGTCAATTTTATCTGATATTAAAATGGCTACTCCAGCTTGTTTCCTGAGACCATTTGCTTGTAAAATTGTCTTGCAGCCTTTTACTCTAAGGTAATGGTTGTCTTTGACCCTGAGGTGTGTTTCCTGTATGCAGCAAAATGTAGGGTCCTGTTTACGTATCCAGTCAGTTAGTCTATGTCTTTTTGTTTTTTGGATTTGGTTTTTTCGAGACAGGGTTTCTCTGTGTAGCCCTGGCTGTCCTGGAACTCACTCTGTAGACCAGGCTGGCCTCGAACTCAGAGATCCACCTGCCTCTGCCTCCCAGAGTGCTAGGATTACAGGCGTGGGCCACCACCAACCGGCTAGTCTATTTTTTTTTAATTGGGGCATTGAGTCCATTGATGTTAAGAGATATTAAGGAATAGTGATTGTTACTTCCTGTCATTTATGACGTTAATTTTTTTATATTTGATTGGTTAACATGTTTTGGGTTTGATGAAAGGTTAGTATCTTGCTTTTTCCAGGGTGAAGTTTCCCTCCTTGTATTGCTATTTTCCTCCCATTATCCTTTGTAGGGATGGGTTTGTGGATAGATATTGGGTAAACTTGGTTTGTCATGGAATATCTTAGTTTTTCCATGTATGGTGATTGAGAGTTTTGCTGGATATCGTAGTTTTGGCTGGCATTTGTGTTGTCTTAGAGTCGGCATGAGATTTGCCCACGATCTTCTAACCTTCATAATCTTAGGTGAAACGTCTGCTGTGAATCTGATAGGTCTTCCTTTATATGTTACTTGGCCTTTTTCTCTTACTGCCTTTAATATTCTTTCTTTGTTTAGTACATTTGATGTTTTGATTATGTGACGGGAAGTATTTCTGTTCTGCTCCAGTCTGTTTGGCATTCTGTAGGCTTCTTGTATATTCATGGGCATCTCTCTCTTTAAGTTAGGGAAGTTTTCTTCCATAATTTTATTGAAGATATTTGCTGGCCCTTTAAGTTGTACATCTTCACTCTCATGTGTTCCTATAATCCTTAGGTTTGGTCTTCTCATTGTGTCCTGGATTTCCTGGATATTTTAGGTTACAAGCTTTTTGCATTTTGCATTTTCTTTAACTGTTGAGTCCATGGTTTCTATGGTATCTTCAGCATCTGAGATTCTTTCTTCTATCTCTTGTATTCTGTTGTTGATAATTGCAACTATATCCCCTGATTTCTTCCCAAGGCTTTCTATCTCCAAAGTTGTCTCCCTTTGAGGTTTCTTAGTTGTTTCTACGATTGATTTTAGATCCTGGATGGTTTTGCTTAGCTCCTTCACTTGCTTGTTTGTGCTTTCCTCTAATTCTTTAAGAGATTTTTGTGTTTCCTCTTTCATGACCTTGGCCTGTTGACCAAAGTTCTCGTGTATTTCATTAACTGGTTTTTGTCTTTCCTCCTTATTGGCTGTTGTATTCTCCTGAATTTCTTTCAATGATTTTTTGTGTTTCCCTTGCAAGGGATTCTAACTTTTGATCCATTTTCTCTTGAATTTCTTTAAGTATGCCCTTCATGTGTTCCTGTACCAGATTCATGACCAGTGATTTTAAATCCAAGTCTTGTTTTACTGGTGTGATGAGGTATCCAGGACATGCTGTTAAAGGAGAATTGGGTTCAGATGTTCCCATATTGCCTTGATTTCTGTTAGTGACATTCCCGTGTTTGCCTTTTGCCATCTAGTTCTCACTGGTGTTAGTTTGTCTTGTCAATGCTGGACTCACCAGTGCAAGCTGCCTCTTCCCAGGTGGCCTCTGGTGCACAGCTTACCTCCTGCACTGCCTGGAGACAGGGTGCTGTTGCCCAGGCTGTTCAGATCCCGAAGCAGACACCTGAAGGCTCCTGCTGGGGGCCCGCTGGATTCACCAGAGCACATTGTCTACTCCCAGCTGGCCTCCCAGAAGACCCTATTGCCTCTTGCAGGACCTGGAGATGTGGTGTTGCCACCCAGGCTGATCTGGATCTGGAAGCAGAGCGATCTGAGGGCTCCCGCCATAGGCCTCAGGTCTGGAATGTAAGCTCCGTGCCACCAGAGCAAGCTGTGTGCTCCTAGACTGCCTCCGGGTGCAAACCAGGTCTCCTGCACTTCCTGCAGACCGAGTGCTGTGGCCCAAGCTGTTCAGATCCCAACGTAGACCCCTGAATGCTCCTGCCGGGGCCTGCTGGCTTCACCAGAGCACACTTAAAACAGACACCTGAAGGCTCCCACAGGGGCCTGCTGGATTTCTTCCTGCGTTTTTCATCTGCATAGTGGTTATTTATCTCATGAAGATCCTACAAAAATTAAAGTTTCATAAAAAGAATGTGCCTGGAACAAGGTAAAAAGCCCCCAGGCAACCCTCATCTTTTAATTATCATACCCAATCAAGAGTAATGACTCACATGCATTGGAAGTTGTGGGAGGTACAGACAAAGCAGCAGAGAGACAAGGCTGGTGAACTTGCTTTGGCTCACCTTTTGCTATGCTGAGGTTCTGCACTTCCTGCTAGACACTGTCATTCCAGTGTGTGATGTCCATATCACGCTATGCAAAGCATAGTTGCAGCAGCTGTTAGCATCAGCCCACTTATGCCACTTTTCATAGGCCTCTGTCAGGTTAGACTCAGGTTCAGGCACCACATGGTCAACTGAAGACAGAGGGCAAAATGTGTGACTCAGACACAGCTTGGTCTCCCTGCCTCATTCCTGGTCCTTCCTGCTTAGTTGACTCCAGGACTTGGAACAAATTGCTAGCTTTCTGAAACCTAGGCTTTCTTTTCTTAAAAATGGGTGTTAAGTAAATAGGGAACATATTCTGACATTATTTTCCATCTAAGTTTGCCATTTGACTAAGTAAATAATGCATATATAAGGTGCTTCACCGATACCTGTTGCATGCTAAGTGTTCTGTAAGTGTTAACACCACTATTCTCTGCATCCTGCTGATACATATTTTTATATAATTGTGGGTGTATCTGCATCTATTTGTGTCAGCTGCTGGGTGGAGCGCCTCAGAGGATAGCCATGTTAGTCTTCTATCTTAAGCATACCTGGGTATCATTAATAGTGTTGGAGATTGGTGCTTGCCGGTGGGATGGGTCTTAAGTTGGGCTGGTTATTTGTTGTCCTTTCCCTCAGTCTCTGCTCCATCCTCCATCCCTACATTTCTTGTGGACAGGATACATTTTGTGTCTAGAGTTTGGTGGGTGGGTTTGTGTCCCTATCACTCTCTTGGAATTATTGTGAGAGGGTGTGACCAGCAGGCGTGCAGTTACCAGTGTGTAAAGTGAATAAGTTAACAAAAAACTAAAACAATAATATAGTTGTATTGTCAGTTTTGTTTGTCAACTTGATAGAGGCTGGAGTTATCACAGAAAAAGGAGTCTCAGTTGAGGAAATGTCTCCATGAAATAATATTCATATGGTTGCTCATCAGCTGTAAGGCATTTTCTCAATTAGTCATCAATGGTGGGAGGGCCAATTGTTGGTGTTGCTGTCCCTGGGCTGGTAGTCTTGGACTCTATAAGAAAGCAAGCTGAGCAAGTCAGGAGAACAATCCAGTAAGTCACATCTCTCCAAGAACTCTACATTAGCTCTTGCTTCCTGACCTGCTTGACTTCCAGCCCTGACTTGCTTTGGTGATGAACAACAGTGCGGAGAGTTAGATGAATAAAGCTAGCAAGGCAGTCCGGGCACAAATCTTTAATTCTAGCACTTGGGAAGCACAGGCAGGTGGATTTCTGAGTTTGAGGCCAGCCTGTTCTACGGTCATTTCCAGGATAAATAAGGTTATATGGCAAACCCTAGTTCAAAAAACCAAAATACCAACAACAACAACAACAATAACAACAATAACAACAACAACAGCTATCTAGAGAGAAAAAATTGCTTGGTAATCTCCAAACTGAGCAAATTAAAAAAAAAAAAAAAAGCAGTATCCCAGCTGCCTTGAGCCAAACAGGTCTTCAGCTTGGACAGCTGATTTGAGTTTGTTTTCAACAATTGACACACACCCCTTCACTTAGAACACCTCTTTAAGCCAAGGTTGGTCCTTGGCAGTTATAGATGACACTAATTATTTTAGAAAATTTTGTGGTTGTTTAAGCATTTATTCTAGCATAGAATTCTCCACTATATACTTTATTTGGATCAGAGCGTTAGACTTCCATTGGACACTCAGTTTATAACACTTAATTTGTATCTGCATACTTGGTCTACCTATCTGGCCTTCCTAGGAATAAAAATGCTTGTATATTATTGGCAGCTGCTTGAACCTAATCCAGACCAAAGCTTTTTTCACTTGACTGACATTCAGAATTTCCCTTACATGAGTGAAATGAACTGGGACACAGTCCTGCAGAAGAGGCTCATTCTAGGCTTTGTTCAACGGTGAGTCAAGCCTTACAAGTCCAAAACGTTCCCACATTCTTTTCACATTACTCTGTGCACAAGTCCACTCTGGGTCGCACTTGATGTGTACACCAGTAAAATAACACCCTGATGCTAGCTTTACAGAGAAGAAAATAGAGGCATATGTAGGGTAAGTTGAAAACCCTACGTCACATGATTGGCAAGTCACTAAGCAGGATGTCAACATATGAACTTCTAGGCTTTAGCCACACATTTCTCTATAAGTGGTTCTAGTGTTCCTAAGAGCCATTTTCAGAAATATTCTCATAGAAAAAGAAGTTTCCTTATTGCAAAGAGGTACTTTTTAATTTCTATTGAATTCTTTGATTTGGTTAATGGTAAAACTCCAGGATCATTCCTCCTCTTTTGTTAGTTTTATTGTACTGATCCATAGTTTTCCGGACTAATAGTAAAATTAATAATAATATGAATAAATCAATAAAAGTTAAATAAAAAAAAACTAATAGTGACAGAGAAATAATTTCCGTTGGTTCAGTACCCAATCAAGGGATATTGTGTCTCATGGAATATTGCTGGGTAAGTGTTAGGTTGGAGCCCTACTGAAGCTCCTCTCTCTTTTTCTTTCCTTGGTATTTAAATTATACTACAGGATATAGGAATATTGGCAAGAGCAATGCGCTCTGCAGAGGCATATAGAAAGAAATCGGGGGTTTCTCTTCACGTCCAAGCGAGGCACTTGTCCTGGAGACATGGGCAACAGGCTGTTTCAATGAACAGCTGGAAAAGGTGCATTGTTAATGTGTCAGATGAAAGCCTTGTGGAAGTTGGAACAGTGTGGTGGCATTCAAGTATGTCAGTGTCTACTCTAGTGAGTAAGAGGAAAGTGAGGTGACTATGGGGGACCCTGGGTGCCACCTGCCACAGACACTACCTTCCTTCTTTTAGCTGCTCCTCACACCCTAAGACAATAACCACCTTATAGATCTTGGCCCTTTCTGTAAATATGACTCTTTGCAGAATTTATCAGGTTTCACATTCTTGGCCTCACATTCAGAAATCCTGATATTGAAACCTGGTTGTGGAACTTGGATGGTGACCAAGCAATGGCCATGATTCTGGCCTACTGAGAAACCCAGAATTTCAAACCTTATCAATATTGTTTTAATATGGTCTGCTTCATTGCACACCTAGGTATAGTTAGATATTTGTAAAATTAACTAAACTGTACTATCAAAGAATGTAACAATAAATGCTGCCATTAAACGCTATAAATTCTGAGAGAGAGAGAGAGAGAGAGAGAGAGAGAGAGAGAGAGAGAGAACCTGTTATTATTCTTGGGCTACCCCATTAAGACTATTCATTACTCTCTCTGTTAGGCTTCTATGTCTTTGGAATGATGCAGGGATCTGAAGACTGAGCCCTGCTTTCCTTCTTACAGAAAGGCAGGCTCAATTGTGATCCCACTTTGAACTGGAAGAAGTGATTTTGGAGTCCAAAACTCTTCACAAAAAAAAGAGGCTCCTGGCAAAAAAGGAGTAGGAAATGAGGAAAAGTGACTAATCTCAGGTAGATAGGCTCCCAACCAAGCTAAGGGAAGGGCAGTTCATTTCAGAGCTGCTAAGGCAGTACATCTTACAAGCTTGCCCCTGCTTGATGCTGGGGGCTTATAATAATAGTGGAGGCACAGCAACAGAGGCCATTAGGTTATTTGTCTTCACCCCTGTGATGCAGCAACAAGCAGCAAGCAGAAGCCAGTTTCCCAGGATTTAAAAGATATTGTCACAATTTCCCATCTGCAGGGTGTGGTACAGGTTTCTGAAGGTACATGTGCAGGATTCCTCTCAGAGACACAATGGGTGGAATAACCTCTACAGTATTAGCAGTGAAATTGCAATTTATCTCACCTACTCATGGAAGTTATGCGTGATTACATACACACACACACACACACACACACACACACACACACACACACAATATGTATGTCTATATTCTAGAGTTCCAAAAACATTGTACCTAATTCTGATAGTGCAATTATCTAGGGTGGAGAACTGTCTTAGTTAGGCTTTTAGTGCTGTGCACAGACACCATGACCAGGGCAATGTTTATAAGGACAACATTTTATTGGGGCTTGCTTACAGGTTCAGAGGTTCAGTCCATTATCATCAAGGCGGGAACATGGCAGCACCCAGGCAGGCATGGGGCTGGAGGAGCTGAGAGTTCTACATCTTCTTTTGAAGGCTGCTATCAGAATTTGCACTTCTGGGCAGCTAGGATGAGGGTCTTACAACACACCCCCACATTGACATACCTACTGCAAAAGGGCCACAATTTCTAATTGTGCCACTCCCTTTGCCAATTAATTTGGCCAAGGTTTTATATATATATATATATATATATATATATATATATATATATATATATATATACATACATACATATATACATATATATGTATGTATGTATATATATATATATATACACACACATATATATGTCGGAAACTTTGTGCATCTGGAAACAGGTATTCCTCTATACATGGTGCTCACTGAATGCTCTATGGTGTATGGGACATTTGAGGTCCCCATGTGTCAAGTAAGTGTGCCTCTGTTTCTTTGTCATGTTCCCCTTGAAGACATGCCTTCTTCAAGTGCATCTTGATGCTGTTCTGAAAGAATTTATTATTTTCAACAGAGAAAAGTAAGTAACTCTGGGCTGTAGACCAGTGACTTAAAATGATATCATATAGGCAGATTTTGTTTGCAGGTATTTCATGTATGTTATAGACCAAAGTCTGCCACAAGATAACCAAGATTCTTTGGTCCAGGAAGGCACAGGTCCAGGGTGATGACAAACTGGCAGGACCACAGAAGCAGTGTGAAATAAGAATGTATATTTCTGGATGTCTCCTAGTCCAGTCTGAAGGACTTTCGACACCAGGATGAAGGGGCGTAAAAGGAGGGAGTATAGGGGGTTAGGTGAGTGTGGCTAGGCAGCGTGGGGGAAGGTGTCCAGGCGGCCCTTGCCTGGGCACCTCTGCCCATGAGGGTCCACACACACACATACATGGTATAGAATAGAGTTTATTCAGAATAGGGGATGGGAGTTAGTGGTAGAGAGAGAGAGAGGTAGAGAGAGAGAGAGAGAGAGAGAGAGAGAGAGAGAGAGAGAGAGAGAGGAAGGAGAGACATTGTGGCCGGCCATGACCACGTGGAGGGGGGAAGAGCCCCAGGCGCCGAGAGGTGAGAGAGTGTGGGAGAGCGGAGAGCAAAGAGAGAGAGGAGGAGCAAATAGCCCCTCTTATAGTGGGCCAGATATCTGGGGCAGGGAATACCTGGCTATTGCCAGGTAGGTGTTGGGTGGAGCTTAGACAAAACCCCAACATACCCCAAGGTTTGTTTAATTAATAAAAGAAAAAGAAAAAAGAAAAGAAGTGACGGCGAATACAGTGAAGCAGGGATAGTGTCGTTGTTGAGATCTGGCTGCTTCATCCTGACATTGGGGCGACGTGTCTCTGCGGAACCTAGAGAAAGGGGTATGGGGGGTGATTGTCCAGTCTCAGGAGGACAGGCTGCTTCTTTGCTGTCCAGGGTTTGTAGAGCCATTTGAAGATAGGTCAGGAGAACATGTCCAGTAGAAGCTGTCTGCATTTGGAGAAGCTGAGAGGAGATTGGAGCATCTGAAGGTTGCTTCTCTGGAGCTATCCTGGATATGGCAAGGGCCTGGACTTAACAAGATGTTGTAACATATTAGTATAGTTAGGGAATAAGACTAAGTACATTTGGGAATAGGGAATAATTTCTTAAGATGTACAATTGAAATCCAGAGGAATCCCACCTTTGGAAAGTTAGTAAAGTGGGAACTTGGACAGATGTACTTATCTGGATGGAGCCTACTTGGTCCATGAGCAGTAGATCTGGGTAGGTTTCCTGTAGCTAACAAGTTTATTAAAGAGATAACAACATGAGTTAACCACATGAACAGTCTTTAAGATGAGCCTTTGTGGATCAGAAGGAATAGAATTGAAGGTTGGGACAGTGACAGAGCAAAAGGGGAAATATGAAGCATTTAATGGAAACAGAGTTTAGATCAGGAGATAACTGTCTAGCTGTCAATGTAGTCAGAAGTCTGAGGAATAAACAATTACTTAGCAGTTATATTATTAAAGAATGACAGATTCTAGTAGCCAGCAGTTCTTTGTGGTCTCTGGTCTCCATGGTGGCTTTGGCTGTCAGACTGGCTTTCAAGCACAGAAGATGCACAGCTTTTTCTGTGGAATGGATACCCATGACATGAGAAGTGGCTTACTTTTGTTTAGCAAAGTCATTTGACTCAAGGTATCCAGTTTTGTCCACTACACTCTTTCAGGCAGCATCCTGTGGCGGTGTCCATCTTTCTTCTGAGACCTCCTGGGAGAAGCTGTCAGGCCTTTGGGAATTCTGTCTGTCTTAAATCTAATAACAAATGTCTGACAAGATTGAGCACAAGAGAGGAGAGCAATAGTTAAGAGAGAATAGGAATGGAAATCTTAAGTAGTTTGACAGGTTGCATAGGTAGAGGACAGTATATTGTCTTGGTTAGTAAAGATGCTAGGATCAGAGTAAGAAAGCTGGCAGCAATGGATAAAATTGTAGTGACAGAAAATGAGTTTGTCTAGGCAGATTTAGGCTTGTTAACATCAACTTGAGCATGCAAGCTATAGGAGGAAATGAGTTAAGTCTGTGGGAACACAGAATAGGTGAGGTTCAGATTCTTTATCGTTTACCAGTCTGTTAATTTTAAAAGTATACAGTCAAAGACAAGTAGCACCCACTGGGTAGGGGAGGGAGTTGTTCTGCAAACTTAGCGTCCTAAAGAGTGCAGAAACAACTGAAAGGCAGCTAAGCCAAAGAGTCCAGACCGTCGTGAGTACCTTTGGGAGCTGGGGCTAGAAAAGCCGGAGCTTTAAAAGCCGGAGGAAGCATCCCGCCTGGACCCGGATTTTCGAGGACAGCTGTAAAAGCCAAAGGGAGACTCAGGATCACTTCCGGATTAGAATACACCCGAGGGTGGGTTAGAAGTCCTACGCAGGAGTGTGGACTAGGCATGAGAGGAAACCCTTCGTTCCAAAAGAGGTTGGCCAGACTTCATTTGAAATCTAAGGGTTATTTACTATTATGGTTAATGTTTATTTAAATTTTTAATCTGCTAGGGGGAAGAACCTGACATGTAGCACACATCAGTGGAAGCCAGTGTGGACCGCTTGGCTGTGGGACCCAGTCCCCCAACCTTGCTTCTCCTGCCTGTACATGGCTCCAAGACCAGTCCTGGCCTTCTCTATTAACAGTAGAGGACATTGGGAGTGGTGGGAATGAGACCGCACAGTGAAGAAGAGGGAAGACAGGGTTGTAGGGAGAAGACGTAGAGCTGTGAGAGAATCGGGTAGTAGAATTGATGGGGCATCCCAGTAGCCAGTGTGGAGCTGGGCATGGTCTGTGGTTAGGCTTTTGCAGGTAAAGGCCCTTGAAATCTTCACTGTAGCCAGCAGAGTGGGACAGTATGGTGGTGGGGGGGGTTGGGGTCTATCAAGGGGAAATGAGTGTAGGCTTGGTGTGGTGAGGAGGCAGCATCGCTCAGCAGGGATGGAGCACAGCCGATTCTGAGAGCCTGGAGAGACCTCGCCATGGGTAGCAGTCACTGTCCGAACTCTGCGGCGGTTCTGATGAAAGTTAGTGATCGCGCATGCGCAGGGCTGAACTTCCTGTCAGCAGCAGAAGTAGGAAGTTAGGTAGCCTGCAGTGGCTGGGATGTAGCTTGTTTCGTATCCTAGCAACGGCGCAGGAGGGGCAGAGCTGCCTCGGAATTGGCAGCAGCAGTGGCAGCTTCCTCAGCATTTCTGGAGCAGGAGGGGGTCTGGCATGGGCTGCAGCAGCTGCAGCCAACGCTGGGGCTTGGCCAGATTGCCATGAGCCCCGCAGGCCACAAAGCCAGCGCGCGGGAAAACAAGGGGAACCAGTAGAATAAATACTGCTGTCCTAGCAATAAGATGCAGGAATGAATTAGATAGCTGAGCCTGGTGGCACTCGCCTGGCAGGGCATTGCCTCTGCACGCTGCTGAGTTCCACCAGGAAAGAGGGAGGGAACAGAACAGCAACGGTCCTGCGGGGAAATGCGGGAAGTGCAGAGACTATTGCTCTGACCAGTGGTGGTGTAAGACTAACCTAGAGGCTTAATATCCCATGGTGTTTCTCATTCCTGGGTTTCAGAACCAAGTGAAGGACTTTCAGCAGCAAGATGAAGGGGCTTAAAATGGGGGAGTATAGGGGGTTAGGTGAGTGTGGCTAGGCAGAGTGGGGGAAGGTTTCCAGGCGGGCCCTTGCCTGTGCATCTCTGCCCCTGAGGGACCACACACACACATACATGGTATAGAATAGTGTTTATTCAGAATAGGGGATGGGAGTTAGTGGTAGAGAGAGAGAGTGAGAGAGATAGAGAGAGAGAGAGAGAGAGAGAGAGAGAGAGAGAGAGAGAGAGAGAGTGGAGGCCGGCCATGACCACGTGGAGGGAAGAAGAGCCCCAGGGGCAGAGAGGTGAGAGAGTGTGGGAGAGCGGAGAGCAAAGAGAGAAAGGAGGAGCAAGTAGCCCCTCTTAAAGTGGGCCAGATCTCTGGGGCGGGGCATACCTGGCTATTGCCAGATAGGTGTGTGGTGGAGCTTAGACAAAACCCCAACACAGTCAGGTTAACATCTCAAATTAAGCATTACATTCCTCTGTAAAAGACTAGGGTTTCTAGGGTAATATAGGATGTTTACCCATAGCCCAGGGCACATGCGGTTAAAGGGTTTCCTCACCTTGGCTCCACTGTCATGCTATCCTGGGAGCGGAAGAAGGATGGTTCCCATGTCTGCTCTTCCAGACAAAGATGGCAGCATTGTAAAGTTTGGGAAGCTGCCTCAAAGAGCACTTATGCCTAGTACACCCATTGTATTCTTCTCTGTGCCATGCCTATACTCCCCCCTTTTAAGCCTCTTCATCCTGGTGACGAAGTACTTCAGACTGGAGTAGGAGACATCCAGAAATATACATTCTTATTTCACACTGCTTCTGTGGTCCTGTCAGTTTGTCATCACCCTGGACCTGTGACTTCCTGGACCAAAGAATCCTGGTTATCTTGTGGCAGACTTTGGTCTATAACATATATGAAATCCCTGCAAACAAAATCTGCCTATATTATATGATATATTATTATTAATTTTACTATTAGTCCTGAAAACTATGGATCAGTACAATAAAACTAACAAAAGAGGAGGAATGATCCTGGAGTTTTACCATTAACCAAATCATAGATTTCAATGGACATTGCAATAAGGAAACTTCTTTTTCTATGAGAATATTTCTGAAAATGACTCTTAGGAACACTAGAACCACTTATAGAAAAATGTGTGGCTAAAGACTAGAAGTTCTTATGTTGACATCCTGCTTAGTGACTTGCCAATCATGTGACTTAGGGTTTTCAACTTACCCTACATATGCCTCCATTTTCTTCTCTGTAAACCTAGCATCAGGGTGTTATTTTACTGGTGTACTCATCAAGTGCGACCCAGGGTGGAGTTGTGCACAGAGTAATGGGAAAAAAGTGTGGGAGCGTTTTGGACTTGTAAGTCTTGACTCACCATTGAACAAAGCCTAGAATGAGCCTCTTCTGCAGGACTGTGTCCCAGTTCATTTCACTCATGTAAGGGAAATTCTGAATGTCAGTCAAGTGAAAAAAGCTTTGGTCTGGATTAGGTTCAAGCAGTTGCCAATGATATACAAGCATTTTTATTCCTAGGAAGGCCAGACAGGTGGACCAAGTACGCAGATACCCACTAAGTGTTCTAAACTGAGAGTCCAATGGAAGTCTAATGCTCTGATCCAAATAAAGTATATAGCGGAGAATTCTATGCTAGAATAAATGCTTAAACAACCACAAAATTTTCTAAAATAATTAGTGTCATGTATAACTGCCAAGGACCAACCTTGGCTTAAAGAGGGGTTCTAAGAGAAGGGGTGTGTGTCAACGATTGAAAACAAACTCAAATCAGCTGTCCAAGCTGATGACCTGTTTGGCTCAAGGCAGCTCGGAGACTGCTTGTTTTTTTTTTTTTTTTTTTTTTTTTAATTAGCTCAGTTTGGAGATTACCAAGCAGCTTTTTCTCTCTAGATAGCTGTTGTTGTTATTGTTGTTGTTGTTGTTGTTGTTGTTGTTATTTTGGTTTTTTGAACTAGGTTTGCCGTATAACCCTTGTTGTTCTGGAAATGACTGTAGAACAGGCTGGCCTCAAACTCAGAAATCCACCTGCCTGTGCCTCCCAAGTGCTGGGATTAAAGATTTGTGCCAGGACTGCCTGGCTAGCTTTATTCATCTAACACTTCACACTGCTATTCATCACCAAAGCACGTCAGGCCTGGAAGTCAAGCAGGTCAGGAAGCAAGAGCTAATATAGAGTTCTTGGAGGGATGTGACTTCCTGGATTGTTCTCCTGACTTGCTCAGCTTGCTTTCTTATAGAGTCCAAGACTACCAGCCCAGGGACAGCACCACCAACAATTGGCCCTCCCACCATTGATGACTAATTGAGAAAATGCCTTACAGCTGATGAGCAACCATACTAATATTATCTCATGGAGACATTTCCTCAACTGAGACTCCTTTCTCTGTGATAACTCCAGCCTCTATCAAGTTGACAAACAAAACTGACAATACAACTCCATTATTGTTTTAGTTTATTTGTTAACTTATTCACTATATACACTGGTCACTGCCCGTCTGCTGGTCACACCCTCTCACAATAGTTCCATAGAGTGATAGGGACACAAACCCACCCACCAAACTCTAGACACAAAATGTATCCTGTCCACAAGAAATGTAGGGATGGAGGATGGAGCAGAGACTGAGGGAAAGGACAACAAATAACCAGCCCAACTTAAGACCCATCCCACCGGCAAGCACCAATCTTTAACACTATTAATGATACCCAGGTATGCTTAAGACAGAAGACTAACATGGCTGTTCTCTGAGGCGCTCCACCCAGCAGCTGACACAAATAGATGCAGATACACCCACAATTATATAAAAATATGTATCAGCAGGATGCAGAGTATAGTGGTATTAACACTTACAGAACACTTAGCATGCAACAGGTATCTGTGAAGCACCTTATATATGCATTATTCACTTAGTCAAATGGCAAACTTAGATGGAAAATAATGTCAGAATATGTTCCCTATTTACTTAACACCCATTTTTAAGAAAAGAAAGCCTAGGTTTCAGAAAGCTAGCAATTTGTTCCACGTCCTGGAGTCAACTAAGCAGGAAGGACCAGGAATGAGGCAGGGAGACCAAGCTGTGTCTGAGTCACACATTTTTCCCTCTGTCTTCAGTTGACCATCTGGTACCTGAACCTGAGTCTAACCTGACAGAGGCCTATGAAAAGTGGCATAAGTGGGCTGATGCTAACAGCTGCTGCAACTATGTTTTGCATAGCGTGATGTGGACATCACACACTGGAATGACAGTGTCTAGCAGGAAGTGAAGAACCTCAGCAAAGCAAAAGGTGAGCCAAATCAAGTTCACCAGCCTTTTCTCTCTGCTGCCTTGTCTGCGCCTCCCACAACTTCCCATGCATGTGAATCATTACTCTTGATTGGAGTCTGGTAACTAAAATATGAGGGATGCCTGGGGGGCTTTTACCTTGTTCCAGGCACATTCTTTTTATGAAACTTTACTTTTTGTATGATCTTCATGAGATAAATAGTAACTATGCAGACAAAAAACGCAGGAAGGAATCCAGCGGGCCCCTGTGGGAGCCTTCAGGTGTCTGCTTCAAGTGTGCTCTGGTGAACCCAGAAGGCCCTGGCAGGAGCATTCAGGGGTCTACGTTGGGATCTGAACAGCCTGGGCCACAGCACTCGGTCTCCAGGAAGTGTGGGAAACCTGGTGTGCACCCGGAGGCAGTCTAGGAGCACACAGCTTGCTCCAGTGGCACGGAGCTTACATTCCAGACCTGAGGCCTCTGGCAGGAGCCCTGAGATCGCTCTGCTTCCAGATCCAGATCACCCTGGGTGGCAACACCACATCTCCAGGTCCTGCAAGAGGCAATAGGGGCTTCTGGGAGGCCAGCTGGGAGTAATCAATGTGCTCTGGTGAATCCAGCGGGCCCCCAGCAGGAGCTTTCAGGTGTCTGCTTCGGGATCTGAACAGCCTGGGCAACAGCACCCTGTCTCCAGGCAGTGCAGGAGGTAAGCTGTACACCAGAGGCCACCTGGGAAGAGGCAGCTTGCACTGGTGAGTCCAGCATTGACAAGACCAACTAACACCAGTGAGAACTAGATGGCAAAAGGCAAACGCAGAAATGTCACTAATAGAAATCAAGGCAATATGGGAACATCTGAACCCAATTCTCCTTTAACAGCATGTCCTGGATACCCCATCACACCAGTAAAACGAGACTTGGATTTAAAATCACTGGTCATGATGCTGGTACATTAACACATGAAGGACATACTTAAAGAAATTCAAGAGAAAATGGATCAAAAGTTAGAAGCCCTTGCAAGGGAAACACAAAAAATCATTGAAAGAAATTCAGGAGAATACAACAGCCAATAAGGAGGAAAGACAAAAACCACTTAATGAAATACAGGAGAACTTTGGTCAACAGGCCAAGGTAATGAAAGAGGAAACACAAAAATCTCTTAAAGAATTAGATGAAAGCACAAACAATCAAGTGAAGGAGCTAAGCAAAACCATCCAGGATCTAAAATCAGAAGTAGAAACAACTAAGAAAACTCAAAGGGACACAACTTTGGAGATAGAAATCCTTGGGAAGAAATCAGGGAACATAGATGTAAATAAAATATCAACAACAGAATACAAGAGATAGAAGAAAGAATCTCAGATGCTGAAGATACCATAGAAACCATGGACTCAACAGTTAAAGAAAATGCAAAATGCAAAAAGCTTGTAACCTAAAATATCCAGGAAATACAGGACACAATGAGAAGACCAAAACTAAGGATTATAGGAACACATGAGAGTGAAGATGTACAACTTAAAGGGCCAGCAAATATCTTCAATAAAATTATGGAAGAAAACTTCCCTAACTTAAAGAGAGAGATGCCCATGAATATACAAGAAGCCTACAGAATGCCAAACAGACTGGAGCAGAACAGAAATATTTCCTGTCACATAATCAAAACACCAAATGCACTAAACAATGAAAGAATATTAAAGGCAGTAAGAGAAAAAGGCCAAATAACATATAAAGGAAGACCTATCAGATTCACAGCAGACTTTTCACCTGAGACTATGAAGGCTAGAAGATCCTGTGCAGATCTCATGCAGACTCAAAGAAAACACAAATGCCAGGAGACAGCAGGTGTTGGCGAGGATGTGGAGAAAGAGGAACACTCCTCCACTGCTGGTAGGGCTGCAAGATGGTATAACCACTGTGGAAATCAGTCTGGAGGTTCCTCAGAAAACTGGACATGAGACTTCCAGAGGACCCTGCTATACCTCTCCTGGGCATATACCCAAAGGATTCCCCAGCATGCAATAAAGACACATGTTCCATTGTATTCATAGCACACTTATTTATAATAGCCAGAAGCTGGAAAGAACCCAGATGCCCCTCAAAGGAGGAATGGATACACAAAATATGGTATATTTACACAATGGAATACTACTCAGCAATTAGAAACAGTGAATTCACAAAATTTTTAGGCAAATGGTTTGATCTGGAAAATATCATCGTAAGCGAGGTAACCCAAGCACAAAAAATACACATGGAATGCAATCTCTGATAAGTGAATATTAATTAGCCCAGAAGCCCTGAAAACCCACGGCACAAATCGCATAACAAATGACTCCCATGAAGAACTATGGAGAGGGTCCTGATCCTGGAAAGGATTGATCTAGCATTGGAAGAGAGTATAAGCAAAAAGAAAAAGGAGGGAGGTGATTGGAGAAGGGATGGAGAAAAGAAGGTTTATGGGACATATGGGGAGGGGGGATCCGGTAAAGGGGAAATCATTTGGAATGTAAACAAAGAATATTGAAAATAAAAATATTAAAAAAAAAGAAAAAAAAAGAATGCATAACGTATTTTTGAGCCATTTTTCTTTGTAAGAGTGAACAGAATGGCTGGTTTACTTATGTATTGTGAAGCCTGTGTTGTATTAGCAGGGTCCTTGTCATGAATTTCTTAGAATTAAAATCCCACTGCCCTGTCTCTTTCTTGTTCCAGAGTTGAAGAAGATCATTTATGAGCTCACGGATTTAAAGATCATCACATCTAAGACTTTACAAGCAAGCACACGGAGACAGACATTTCCCCAGATCAAGTACAGCTGAGACAAGATCAGACACGCGAAAGCAAAAAAAAAAAAAAAAAAAAAAAAAAAAAGGACATGTACACAGTTGTAAATTCCTTGCTAAATAAAAGCTGTTTTTAAAGCCAAAATAAATAAATACATAAATAAATAAATAAATAAATAAATAAATAAATAAATAAATAAATAGAAAAAAAAAGAAAAACACAGGAAGTCAGGATAACTGCCTGGGGTGACATTTAATAGGCAACAGATCTGCAGAAAAGATGATGCTTTCCACCTTCATGGGCATTTGACTTAATTATTGATATGATTACAAACCATGATGAAAAGCATATCAAGGACTAAAGGGTTTCTTACATCTTACCGCTGGTAGTATGTCACTGAAGGGAGGCAGGACATGAACTCATGCTGGACAGGAACCTGGAGGTCGGAGTTGAAGTACAGACCTTGAAGAAGCACCTCTTACTGGCTTGCTCCTCATGGCTTGCTCGGTCTGCCTCTTACAGCACATAGAAGTATCATCCCAGGGATGACTCTGTCCACAGTGAGCTAGATTTCCCACATTAGCCACCATTCAAGAAAAATATATTACAGGTTTTCCCACAGTAGAAAGATTTTCTCTGTCTGGGTTCCCTCTTCCAAAATGACGCTAGCTTGAATCAGGTTGACATGAAACTACCCAGCACAATGCATCAATACCAGTACTGCAAAGGCAGAACTTGCAGCAAGGGGACTAATCTTTCCTGAGGTCACATTCCTAAGAAATCTGAGAACAAATGATTCTAACCTCTATCTGTTTTATAAGACCAAATGTTAATATTATATAATAATGACACATCTTTAAGAAAGTCTAAGACATGCAAGGAGCAAGGATAGATTGATAGTTAGTAATAAAAAATACAGTGTGTGTGTGTGTTTGTGTGTGTGTGTCCGTCCTATCATTGCAATGATGATTTTGGTTCCATTAGCATCATAGATTCTTCTGGTCTCTTCTTATTTTCTTTTCATTCGACTCTGTACATCCACAGGATCACACATAGTTATGCAAATGTGTGTCATGTGCTTAGCTTTGTAAGGTGATCCAGAATATCAGAGATGGATAAACAACAGCCTCTGCTGATGGTGTGGTGCAAAGGAAAGCATTTGAAGGAATGGCAGCAGATAGGATGCTTCAAAGCACCAGTTCTGATTTGCCACTGTGCAAAAAACTTTAGGGAAATATTATGTGTCTACGTTGGAGGAGAGAGGATGCTCCCTCAAAGAATGCCTCTTCCTTTCTACCCCTTCCTGCACCCTATAAATCTTGCCCAATCCTTGAGCACACACAAAAAAAAATTAGCCCCATCCCCCTTCTCTGTTGCCTGACACACAGAGAATTTTAATAGTAGTAAAAATTCAGCTGTTTTAAGGAAATTACACAACTTGGGTCATTCCAAGAATTATCTGGAGGCTTTTGGAAAGGAGAATATTGTGGAAAACTGCCCTGAGATGACCCACACTGAGTTCCACCATCCCAACTACTTATTGATTTGGTTGAAAATCAAATAGATCTTTTCCTATAATGCTGATGACTTAGGTATGAGAGTACAAGGCACAGATTCAAGTCACAAATTGCTATCTGTACTCTCTGTTAATTGACTGAAGCCAGGTTTTATAT
This sequence comes from Apodemus sylvaticus, assembly GCF_947179515.1. Classification (NCBI taxonomy): domain Eukaryota; kingdom Metazoa; phylum Chordata; class Mammalia; order Rodentia; family Muridae; genus Apodemus; species Apodemus sylvaticus. The sequence continues at coordinate 59,475,922 of NC_067484.1, read as the reverse complement.
CTAATTTTTATTTCTACATTTGAAATTTAGAAACTGCATTCAAAGCTTAGAAACTTCACACGTGAAAGAGTTATTCTCCAAACTGTTGAACATTGTCTTAATCAATGTTATTTGCTGTGAACATACCATGACCACAGCAACTCTTATAAAACTGAAACCTGTCATTGAGGCCACCTTACAGATTTGGCGCTTTACTCCTTTATCCCCATGCTGGGAAGGATGGCACTACACAGACAGACATGGGGCTGGAGATGTAGCTGAGGCTTAGACATTTAGATCTGTATGCAGGAGGAAGAGAGAAAAACACTAAATCTACAATTGAAAACTCCAAATCACACCACCTGTGACAAGTTTGCTTCAATAGGCCATACTAAACCCAACAAGGCTACATCTTAATCACTGTCAAGCATTGTCACTCCGTAATGACCATTTAAATAACTCAGCCTATGGGAGTCACTCCTATCCAAACAGCCACACTGAGTACATAGTATCCACCGTTTTCTAATAAACGTCATGATATTCTTACATGGAAAACTAGATTATTTTTTCTTTCTGAGATAGGGTTTCTCTGTAGCCTTGGTTGTCCTGGATCTTGCTCTGTGGACCAGGCTGACTTTGGACTCAGAGATTGTTGCCTGTCTCTGCCTTCTTAGTGCTGGGATAAAAGTAGGCTTGGGCCACCACCACCTGTTCTACTCTTCAAACAAATTGTAGAGAATGGTGGGAAAATAATATAGTTAGAATAAAACTGTGCAGGTGTGCTGTGTATGTGTGAATGCATGTGTACATATGCTGTGTATGTGTGTATTGATAAGTGTAAGTTCCATGGCAGAAAATATTACATCCTATAAGTATATACATTTGACAAATTACAAAATAGTTTTTATGGAGGATACAAGGCTTTCAGAGATTTGGCTTTAATTTTATTTTGATGCAAAGCCTTACTGGGTGGCCAGATAAGTTTTATGTAGCCCAGGCCACTGGCAAAACTCATGGCATACACCAAGTAATAGAAAGAAAATTCAAGGTAATCTTCCTGCCTTAGCCAACACAATAATAGGATGATAAGCTTGTCCCATTGCCAGGTCTCGCCCATAAGTAGTTTTTAAGGTTAGTTTTATTGTATTCTTTCTCCTCTTTGGCACATCAGCCTGCAGCATAGTGTATAACAGTCTTTCACCAAATAGTGAAATAAACCCACCCCATGGAGACCATATGCTCGCCTCACAGGGACTAAAAGACCATTGGCTCCTTTCATGGTGAACTACGTCCTCATGAGGTGAGTGTTATTTCCCAATTTACAAGGGTGAAGGAACAGATGCCCCAAAGGGAAGCATTCCCAGGTGATCGTGGTGTGGTGGTACATTCAGGTTCTACAACCCCTAGTGTCTTTGCACAACTGGTATGTTAATGTAACTTCTTGGTATCTACTTCCTCAAACAATATCAATTTTGCTCTTCTAAATTCTGGCAATGCTGGGAATTGGGATTAGATAAAGCTGCAGAAGGGAGACACTATTCTGCCAAGACACTACTAACAAACTATGGATTTTACAGGAGAAGAAAGGACACGATAGGATAAAAGCATTACAAATGTCTTCACCTCTATTGGACAGGCATCTGAGCCATGTGCTCAGGGTCTTTCTGTCTCTCTGTCTCTTTCTGTCTCTCTGTCTCTGTCTCTGTCTCTCTCTCTCTCTCTCTCTCTCTCTCTCTATATATATATATATATATATATATATGTGGGGGGTGGTGGGGGAGTGGGTACGGTTTTGTATGTATAAATGATAAACGTGAGACGACTATGTTGATAGCTAATCATGACTTTTTCCTGACTTTTGTCCTTTTCTTGCCTGGCAGGTGTAAATTCCTTCATGGTTTACATGGCCCACAAAGATTTATATCAACTGTTCAACACTGAGGTAACAACCCATTAGGCTGTCTGGTTTGGATGGTCTGCATGGGTTTCCTATTGTTGCTGTTGACCCTGGCTTTTGGGACATGAGCCACTATGGTTGCTTGTGGGTGGCCACTATGCCAGGTCGTTTATTGAAGACCTTGCTGTACATACTACATTTTAAAGAAGGTTATGGGTTGGGTACCTAAGATGCTTGAATAAGGGAAAGCTGGTCTCTGAACCTCTTATAAACCTGGTGAAAGTGTGCATTTGTCTGCCTCATAGAATCAGTTAGGCTTCCTGCCCGTTTCACTGGCTTGGCTGTCATATATTTATCAGTTTGCCTTTTTTTAGGAAATATCATGGATGTGCATGAGTTTTGATAAACCTGAATCAATCATGGGAAATGCAATAAAATAGTACTCTTAACTTGTTGAAGAGTAAGGGTAATTTTGTCTTGAAAGACTCAGAGTAATAGTTTGATTATGTGTGTTAGCTTTGAACAGGCCCTTGGGGGCTGTTGTAGCACTTGTTGAAAAGAATTTTAGTGTACCATGTCTAAGCTCAATGAAAAATTCCTCCATTCAATCTGGATGCCTGAGAGAAGGTTCCGCAGATACTGGTCCAAACTGTATGTAAGTCCTGACAAATCTTTTATAGAGACAAAGCCTCTTATATCTCTTTGGACTATATTTCTATCCATTTTAAGACAGGTTAAGTCCTGGTTTTAATTAATGGCCATTTTTGTCATGATGCTAGTATATGCTGTGATGCTGTTTATTTCTGTTTTAGCTCAATGAGATCTTCGCCTGCCTGGAAAAGCTGGAGGCCGTTGCTCAAGTTCATGCCAAGGGTGCAGATATCATTGCCTAGGTAACTGCATGATGTGAGTAATCTGTGTGAACTTGGTTCTGCTTCCCATCCATTTCTTCTCTTCAGCATAGCTTGAACACCCCAAGTGTTCATGACTCTGGCATAAACACATTGCTAAAATCAAAACACATTGCTTATAGCTCCGGGCTTACCTTTTATTCCCAATATTAGGTCTGCAGAGGTAGGAGTGTACTCAAAGTTTCAAGGCAATTAGATGTGATTTCAATCTTTTTGTTCCGGTCTGGAAGTACTGTGTCTTTGTTCTTTAAGAATCAAAATGATCATCCACCAGGATCGAGTAGGCTTCATCCCAGGGATGCAGGGATGGTTCAATATAAGGAAATCCATCAATGAAAACCACTACACAAACAAACGCAAAGAAAAAATTCACATGATCATTTCATTAGATGCTGAAAGTGCATTTGATCAAATTCAGCATCCTTTCATTATAAAGTCTTGGAAAGGACAGGAATTCAAGGCCCATATCTAAACATAGTAGAAGCAATATACAGCAAACCGGTAGCCAACATCAAACTAAATGGAGAGAAACTTGAAGCAATCCCACTAAAATCAGGGACTAGACAAGGCTGCCCCCTCTCTCCCTATCTTTTCAATATAGTTCTTGAAGTCCTTTCTAGAAAGATTAGACAACATAAGAAGATCAAATGGATACAAGTTGGATAGTATACTTAAGGCCCATATCTTCTCCAATTATTTTTAATTTTGAGGCAGCAATTTCAACTTATATATTTAGTTAGATAAGAAGTGAAGAAAGGAATATCTTAAAGTTACCTGCTAAGTAAGTCTTCTGTCACTAAAAGAGTTTACATCTAGAAAATTTTGATTGGATTATTGGCCGTTCTTTTAATTGCATCTGGAATCAAAAACAAATAAACAAATTCCTGAACAAGGTCATGCACAGCTCCTCTCTCTCTCTCTCTCTCTCTCTCTCTCTCTCTCTCTCTCTCTCTCTCTCTCTCTTGCATATCTCTCTCTACCTCCCTCCTTCCATCTAGAACTTTCTATATGCACAAGTCCCCATGGAGCTCAAAGAAATCCCCTTGCTTCTACTTCCAGAATTCTTGGATTAAAGGTGTGTGCTATTATGCCCAGATACCAAGGAGTTTTCTGTAATTGACCATTTGATGAGAGGCCCTCCCTAAATATGGGCGGGCCTTTGCCTGGGGCATCTATAAAAGGACTTGATGGAAGGAACGTTTGCTTTTCTGCCACTTGCCCTCCTTCTTGCTGGCAAGTTACCTTGTCCTGCTGGTTGCTGTTCCATCACTGGAAGTAGGACCAAGTTCCTTGCGATTTCACCAAAGACCAAAGACTGCAGAACAGTACAACAGGATTCTGTTCAGATTTCTATGCCAGATTGAGACTGTGGAGAAGTCCTGCTTGGTGCACTGAGCAGCTCTGGATTGTCAGCTTTTTCAGATTAAGAAAGACACTGACTGTTGGTTTATGCAGACCACGTCCTTATCTATGAAAGAAGGCTTCTTCTACAGAGTTCAAGGAATGGAACTCCTCAGAGATAATTCTACATCCAATATCCTCAACATGGCGGAACCTGAGATTGAGGTAGAAATCAAAGATGACCAAGAGGTAATTGCTGCTGAAGAGAATAGCATTTTCCATGATCCTGCATTAGGCCTCGTGGACAACCCCAAGTACCAGGGTATCCTGAACCAACAGGGTGATAAGAACCTGGAAGTCAGCTTCAATGACCTTGGTGTTGATGTTGCCTTCTGGAATCACGAGACTCATCAAAACCCCAGACATCTACAGTTGGAGGGATTGGACACCTTAGATGCCAGAGTTCAACAACCACAAGTACTTGCTGCTGAAGAGAACAGCGTTCTCCTAGAACATGCACTAAGCTTTCTGGACAACCCCGAGCACCATGGTATCCTGAATCAACAGGGTGATAAGAAGCAAGAAGTCAGCTTGAAAGACCTTGGTGGTGATGTCACCTTCTCAAACAAAGAGAGTCATCAAAGCCCCAGACATCTACAGTTGGAAGGATTGGAGACCATAGTTGCCAGAGTTCCAAAACCTCAGCCCCGGCGCACTCGACCACGAATACGTAGAGGTCTTACACCCTGGCAGCAAGGCACACTTGAGCAAGCTTTTCAAGAAGTTCAGTACCCTAATGAGATCACAAAGAAGATCCTTGCAAGACAGCTGTATATGGGACAATCCGAAGTGCACCGGTGGTTTAAGATGAGAAGAGCTAAGTACAGGAAAATTCAGAGACTGCAAAAGCTCAAAAGTGCCCCTAACGGTACACAAACTTCCATTGACTAACCCTCCTGGAAAAGTCCTGGCATGCCATCTTAGTCCAGGAGCAACCTAACCCCTTTCATCAGTCACAATCTGAGTATTAAGAAAGAGAAACAAGTTTTCATTTCAAGGCCAGCCATAGCTACTTAGGGAGATGCTGACTTAGCAGAAAACACCTGTAAAATAAACCCTTGAGCTTCCTGGTCTCTGAGAGAAGAACAAAAAACACCAGAAACAACAACTACAAAAAAAGATAGAGCAAGTCATGAAAAGTAAAACAAGCAAGGAGAGGACTAGACAGTCTAGGGAACCAGGCTATAATAGAAAGAAGAGTTTGAGAGTGAGCCAAAGCTACGTAATGTTATGCCTGTGCTAAGGCAGCATTTCTTCAGAAATTTGACCCAGGAAGCAGATCTCAGAGCCTTCCATAACAATGAATTTAGGTCATGTTGGGATCCACTGGCTTCTCAGGAACCATATTAACTTGCTAAAGAAATGATAAAAGCATGATCTACAAGGTCCACAGTGATCATTTGTAGGAAGCGAAGCCATTCACTACCTGTTTCTTGGACTGCCTAATTGGATGGATGCACTGTCCTGACATGCTTTGAGAAATGCACTCAGCCCTGAACTCTGCTAGGAGGAACCAGGAAGAAAAGGAGATGGAGATCTCCATTCATCTGATGGCATGCACAGTGAGGAAAAGAGTTCTTTCCTGCAGCATCTCTTGAACACCTGGTGCCAGGCACTTTACTGTAGAGGCCAGCACAAACAGGCTTTGCGTAGCCTTCGATGCCAAAGAGAATTCAAACTAATCTTCTTCAGAACATAAGCAGAGGTCAGTGACTGTGGTAGTCAGGCCTACAGGAGTGGTATATAGGCTCTCATGTTGTTCTGTGACCCCTTCCATTCTCACCATGTAGCTTAGGCTGTCCTTGAACTTACAGAGATAGATCTGCCTGCCTCTGTCTCCTTTGTGCTGGGATTAAAAGTATGTGCCACAAGACCATTTTCAATAAAATAAATAAAGAAAACTTGGTCTCTCAGTGCAGTTATTTGGGGACTAATATAAGTTTAAAACTGTGGGAGGGGTAGCTGGGAAAGGGACAGCAGTTGGGATGTAAGTAAAATGATTAATTTAAAAATCAAAAGAGCCACTCAAATTCAGGCTCAACACGATGTTACCACTGGCTTATGAATCATAATGAATAACCACTAGAAGCAATTTTAATCTCTCAAATTGATATTCCCCAGCAGGCATCTTTACTGTATCTGGGGCTCCTTTCCTTTTCAAGTCCCAAAATACAGGACTCTAGCTGTTGTGATTTCAGAGGCTCAGCAATATCTTGAGATAGGAGGAGGTGAGCGAAGTATACAATTCACTCTGACATGTTTTAGTGCAGTGATATGCTTTCTTCCCATGTCTCCTGAACACCCAAACTTAAATCTTTTTACCCAGAGTCCCCAGTTTGTAGTGCTCTCATGGGATAGACCATGGGTGCTAGAACTGTTACCCCTTCCCCCTTCCCATGTGTTCAGCCCAGCAACCAGAGGCCCTAGCTCTTCCTTGGCAGCCATGGAATCCAGTCTGCTTCTTTTATTTCAGACTTGTAGTGCCATTGCTTGATTGGAAAATTTCCCCCCTGTGGCTCCTCAGTGCAGATGCTCTCCCCCTCCTCTTCACCCCAATTCTTCCTGATCTTGGAAAGATCTGTTCTCCATAAGGAAGAAGAATCGGGGCATTTTTCCATTTGGATAAGTTTCTAGTGTGTATTTATTAAATTCAGCTATAGCTGAACATTATATCACGTCACCTAAATGAAGGCATCTTCCATCAGGAGTCTTCCTGTATGCTTCCACAGGAGCAAGAACAAAATGCAATCTCCATGGCGTAGAAACAAGGAGAATTTTCAAATCTCCAAATTGCTAAGCTAAGGCTGAGCTTTCTTAAATGACACAATGTCATTAAACCCACAGAGAAATGTATCTCCCCCCCTCATTAGGTGTGTAGAGCTGACCGTGCCTTAAAGACGGTGCTGCCCTAGCCTGGCCATCCAGAGTAAACAAGCCCGTATAAGGCTTGGATCACTCAGTGGTGTGATCTCACGCCATGTTGCTTGGCAAATGGTAGAGCAAAGCATCATCTCGGATCATGGGCCGTCCTAGCAAAGGTATATCAGTCTTGCTCTAGGGAAATTCGGGAGCACACCCAGAAAGCTGTAACTAAACATTCATTCTGAGTAAACTCTCTCTGGAAGGAACTGGTGTGCTAGTCTTTCTTCCTGCTGGTCAGGAAACCGGCATGGAATATTTGGTGGCAAGTATGGGCATCCATTTTTCTTCAAGTTCCCGGGAGTTCCAGAACCTGTTGAGAGTCAGAGCTAGTGCTTAGTAAGTGGTCGGTAAGTTGGGTTCCACATTAGAAAGTCCTCAGAAGGAGGCCTCACCCCTTTTAGGTCCTTGGAAGGAGGCATCATAAAGTGAAAGTAAAAGCGGCCGGCAGACTATGTTCATGCCAGGAGGAATCCCTCCGTTAACTGTCATTCTGGTGTTTGTGGCAGTGGTTCTGATAACTTTAATCAGCTGTTTTTACCTCCGTTGGCATAAGTTCAAAGGCAAAACTATTCATAACTTTTTAACGGGAATGCGGTGTTTGTGGAAAGTTATCCGCAGCTGTCTGACTTGTGAGAGTTGCCTGCCTGCCATACAGGCTACAGCTGAGGCCTTAGAGCAGGTTAAAGAGGCCCACTCTGATCCACGCTCTGTTAAATCTCAAGAGCCTCCTAGCAAACCACCGAGCTTGTATACTAGCTTGAAAGGAATAGAGGGGGAGCAGGATTCAGGAACAGATGGCTGCTCTGAGAGTGAGCTAGATATGGAGGATCTAGAAGAAGCTATACGGGAGCTCCTAGTAAAGGTAGAACGAAGGAGAAAAAAGAAAGAGAAGAAGGAAAAGCAAGACAAGAAGTTAAAGGGGGAGAACATGGAAGTGAGACACAGGGTGTTGCCGACAGCCCTTCCGCCCTATGCGGAAGTGTCTGTTGGTCCATCATCCCCAGGATCAGCAAAGGGCACCAAAGCATCTCATACCTTTTGCCCTAATACATGGAGAGAAGCCGCTATGGCTTTCCCAGTCTATGAAGATGCTAATCAAGTGAGATCTCATGAATTGACCGACTTCAAGCTCCTAAACAATTTGGCAGAGTCAGTTCAACATATGGCATTAATGCCACTTTCACCCTTGCGCTGGTTGAGTGCATATCTGGGAATGTTATGATGCCCTCTGATTGGCAATCCACAGTTAAGGCGTGGTTGACTATGGGGCAATATCTAGACTGGAAGTCCATATACGCTGAACTGGCACAACAACAAGCCAGGGAGAATGTTGCTAATGGCCAGGCTGCTTGGACTTATGACATGTTCTTGGGCCAGGGACAGTGGCTGAACAATCAGATTAACTTTCCCATCCAGGTGTATGATCAGGTGAGACAGATAGCCAAGAAGGCCTGGAAGTCTCTCCCATATAAAGGAGAGGTTTCTGGGAACAGCCAAATTCTTCAAGCGGCTACCCAGCCATTGTCAGATTTTTGTGGCCAGAATGATGGAGGCAGCAGGTCAGATTTTTGGATATACCGATGTGGCCCTGCCACTGGTGCAACAATTAATTTTTGAGCAGTGCACTCGTGAATGCCACAATGCCATTACCCCATGGAAAGTGAAGGGACTTCAGGCCTGGATGAAAGCATGTCACGAGATAGGAGGACCTTTATCTAATGCTGGATTGGCAGCAGCTGTTGTGCCAGGAGTAGTTCAATATTCTAAAACTAACCAATGATCTCCTGGAGCTTGATTTTCTTTTGGTAAGCAAGGACACCTGAAGAAGCAATGTCCTAATAAAGGAGGATTTGCCCCAGGTGTTGTAAAGGAAATCACTGGGTCAATGAGTGCAGGTCGCTCAAGGACATCCATGGCCAGCCTTTAACTCAGGGCTATGGTGGCGCCGGGCCAAAAAACGTGCAGAGGGGCCCTCAACCCCAGGGACCACAAATATATGGGGTCATGACAGTGCCAGCCCCTGGAACTACACTGGCCTTTCCGAGATACCGAGAAGGGCAACCCCAGGATCCGCAGGGTCGGACTTCCTATCCACCACCCGAGTCTTATTGATACCACAGATGGGGGTACAGCTGATCACTATGGACTTTAAAGGACCATTACCAGCAGGAACAGTGGGGTTGCTATTGGGGAGATCCTCTTCTGCCTTAAAGGGTCTAATCATTCATCCAGGAGTTATTGATTCTGATTATGAAGGGGTTGTTAAAATCATGGCCTCCTCTCCTAGGGGGGGTTAAGGCCATCTCTCCAGGAGATTGCTTCGACCAACTTTTACTTTGCCCAGTTGCCATAGTTCATTTGCTGCGTGTACAACTCGACGAGGTGTCCGCGGATTTGGCTCAACAGGTAATGATGCTATATTCTTTGTTTACATCTAGACGATGTTACAATTAAGAGTTAATGGCAAGAAAATCCAGGGTTTATTAGATACTGGGGGTGATCATAGCATCATTGCCACTAAGGATTGGCCTACCGCCTGGCTGGTACAGGCACCTGCTCAGTCCCTGCAGGGCTTGGGGTATGCAAAAGCTCCTAATATGAGCGCAGCCCTCCTTTCTTGGAAGAATGAAGAAGGACATAGTGGTCAATTCCAACCTTATGTGCTGGAGTTACCTATCAGCTTATGGGGCAGAGACCTGCCTACACTCATGGGATATCAATTGACCAATAGTGGATATTCAATGCCCTCACAGCGGATGATGTGGCGCATGGGATGGCAGCCTGGGCAAGGATTGGGTAAAGATTCTCAGGAGGATATACATCCAGTAACGGCAACCCCTAAAAGAGATAAAAAAGGATTGGGTTTTTCTTAGGGGCCGCTGACAATATTCCTATCACCTGGAATACAGAGGAGCCAGTGTGGGTTTCTCAGTGGCCTTTCTCCTCTGAAAAATTAGCTGCTGCGACTGGTGTGGCTCTTTCAAAGGACATTCAAAATGCTGCTGCGTTAAATAATCTATCTGCCAATGTTGCACAAGTACTCGATGTACAAGCCTCCATTAATGGGCAGATTAAGGGAGGCCTCATGGTAGTCAATCAGCGAATTGACTTAGTGCAAGAACAAATAGATACACTCTGGCAGATACCCCAATTGGTATGTGAGTGGAAGTTTTCTGGATTGTGTGTGACCTCTGTATATTATAATAATTATTCTCAAGCTGCAAATCTTTCTAAAGAATTGTCTAGCTATCTTACAGGTAATTGGTCCAGATCATTTGACAGCCTCATGAAAGAATTACATGTCTCCATTACCATGGTTAATTCTCCACGTGTGGATACCTCGCTTGCTGAAGGATTTTGTTCTTGGATTCTTCAAGCAATGTCTCACCTAAAGGAGTGGGCAGGAGTAGGAGTGTTGACTCTTGCCCTGCTGGGGGCCTGTGCTCTCGGGCCTTTTATCTCTGCAAGATGGCTCTAGAGCACAGGCCCTTGAGGCAGGAGTTTCTCCCCAGGCGTGGCTGGCAGTGATTGATAAGCGCTAACCTCCTTTCCCCAATTTCTCGAGCATAGGACAGCCCTTGCACCCCACGTGACATTGTTCACATTCTACTGTGGATGGGTGTCCATTTGCTTTGTGACCCAGCCTTTGCACCTGGAGGGATTCTCGCGCATTGCACCCAGTAAGGTGGGTCAACTTGTTGGCCTAACCATTCTTAATCACAGGAACACTCCTGTAGGGTTTTGTTTGAACAAATGGTTAATCTGTAGACACACCCAGAAGTATGCCTCACTGATCTAGTCTCCTAGGTGATAACAAATTCAATCAAGTTGCAGATAGAATGCTAATGCTGAAGTAACTATTTTCTGTCTAGTCTGCCATTTTGTGCTATCATTAGAGCTATAAGAACTTTCTCACATATATTTGCTGCTCTTATTAGGATGTTCTGCACTTTGGTTTTCTTAGAAGCCAATCACAACGGAAGTCAATTAGAACTGCTGTGTATAATTAGCCACAATAAGCTTGGATCTGCACCGACCACTCAGCTATATTTCCTGATTCTGTGTGTGACATTTTATGCAATTGCATTTATAAGCTGCCCCTGGGATGGACTCCAAGAAAAGAGAGACACTTGCACCTATTTAGAATAAGAGTTCCATTTTGAATAGGAGTTGAATAATTTTTTTAGCCCTCAATTTTATTTTATTTAATTTTTTCCTGCAAAGAAAATTTATTGTATGTACAGTATAATTAAACATTTATATAAGTGTTACCAATGGAAAGATTTTATAAATGATAATATTTTCTGATACATTGTTTTATAACATTTGCATGTCCTAAAGAACTTTGATAACCATGGTACTACTGTTCCTTATAATGTGTTATAGATCAACGAGAGATGAATACATATGACAATAGTGAGTATTTTTTCCAAGCAAAACTGAGTGATATATTAAGTTTAATTTGTCCCAGGCTGCTTTATCTGCCTAGACTATCCTATCTCAAAACTTCCGTTCCTTTACAAACCATCAAAATATCCAAATGCTTAAATATATTCTATTGTATATTTCTGTAAACACCAGAGAAAAGAACGTCGAGTTTCAATTATCCTTTGGTTCTTTCATAGTTGGTTTTATTGCACTTTTAATTTTTTAAAGAATACTTTGTACCTCATAGTTTGGAAATAATTCTATTAGCATAGACATTGCTGAACATATGATCTTATTTATTTTCTGTTTTAAATGGTTAAATAATTCTATTATGGATTTTTAAAACTCTACTAAAATTTCTTCTCTAGAGACATCACTAATTATTTAATAATGATCTCTAAGTTGGGTTTTGAATAGAATTTGAATAAAATCTTCCAGAAAAGCTTTTATTAAATAGAGTCATGTTTAAATCATGACTTCTGAATACAGTCCCAGTTAGTGAATGCAAGCCACAATACTTTACATTTGAAGTTCTTCATATAATATCACTCCATCTTTTCTTAGTATGTCTTAAAATATTTGCAAGTTTCTAATTTATGCAGTAGCTTACAAGGTATTTCATATCACCACACCCTGCACTGTATCGAAACCACAGAAATGAGAAAAAGATACATTGTTCTCTGTAAGAGTATTACCAATGTGCTAATAATGAAAGAACATCATAACTAGGATGTGGAACCAGAAACAACCAGAAGTTTTAAATAAAAAGTAAATGGATTCAGCATCCCTTGTAAAGTAGAAATACCTGAACACCAGTGTCAGTAGCTATAAAACAAAATCACTCATTAATCAGGATGTTCATCTTTTATTGACTGGATAAAATAGTACCAGAGAACTAACTCTAAGTACTGACATGAGTAGGTTTATTACTGTGGGTGTGTACATTCATTTCCAGATACAGATTGTTGTTCATAGGTCTCTTTTTTTTTTAATGATACAATTACTAAAACTAACCAGGAAATTAACACTTCACATTTTATAAGACCTGTATTTTATATATAAACACAAATTCTTTGTTTCCATTGCAAATGATTTCTCTTTCCCAGTTCACCCCTCCCCATAAGTTCCATAAACCCTCTTCCCTCAGTCCATTCTCCAATCAACCCTTCCTAATTCTCTGTACTGGCACTCCCCTACAATGCAGGAACAAGTCTTTCCAGGACCAAGGCCCTCTCTTCCCTTCTTCTTGGGAATCATTTGATATGTGAATTATGTCTTGGGTATTCAGAGCTTCTGTGCTAATAACCACTTATCAGTGATTGCATTCCATGTGTGTTCTTTTGTAATTAGGTTACATCACTTAGGATGATATTTTCTGGTTCCAAACATTTGCCCAAGAATTTCATGAAATCATTTTCAATTGCTCAGTAGTATTCCATTGAGTAAATATACCACATTTTCTGTATCCATTCTTTCCTTTCATTGAATACAAATAAAGGAAAGATTGACCCAGCCAGCAAGTAGGCAAGGAGATGTTCCCAGGGAGTTGGGTCTGAAACACACGAAGAATAAGTGACATTTTATTGGTAATGTAGATAAAAAAAAAGGACACTCTTCTCAAGAGATTTTAATAATAATGATAGAAATATTAATAAAAATGATAAAAGAAACCAGTTAACTTTTTAAAGATTTGACTATTTTGCTCGAAATGTGCAAATAAATTCTCATAGTGTGTGATGTAAGTCCTTAAGGCTTACTCCTATGTTTTCCCCCTGACATACCACACCAACCATCCCCACGCCAGATTTGTTTTGTTTTCGTTTTTCTGAGATAGGGTTTCTCTGTATAGCCCTAGCTGTTCTGGAACATGATCTGCAGACTCGGATATCCTTGAACTCAGATATCTGCTTGCCTCTGCCTACCAAGTGCTAGGCATTTGGCTTTCTATTTTGTTTGGTTTTTTTGTTTTGTTTTGTTTTGTTTTGTTTTGTTTTGTTTGGTTTGGTTTGGTTTGGTTTGGTTTGGTTTGGTTTGCTTTGCTTTGCTTTGCTTTGCTTTGCTTTGCTTTGCTTTGTTTTGCTTTGCTTTGCTTTGGCTTGGTTTGGTTTGGTTTGGTTTGGCTTTGTTTGGTGTGGTTTGGTTTTTTTTTTCGAGACAGGGTTTCTCTGTATAGACCTGGCTGTCCTGGAACAAACTCTGTAGACCAGGCTGGCCTTGAACTCAGAAATCCGCAAGCTTCTACCTCCCAAGTGCTGGGATTAAAGGTGTATACCACCACTGTCTGGCCCTTCGCTTTCTGTTGGTTGATAGAATTGTCCAGAAGAATTTTGCCCACCCTCAGTTAATATGTAGACACACCCAGAAGTATGCCTCACCAATCTAGTCTCCTAGGTGATAACAAATTCAATCAAGTTGCAGATAGTAGAGGTAAGTATTTTCTGTCTAATCTGACATTTTGTGCTATCATTAGCACCATAAGAAAACTTTCTCACATATGTTACTGCTCTTATAAGGATGTTCTGCACTTTGGTGTTCTTAGAAGCCAATCACACCAGAAGTCAATTAGAACTGCTGTAGATGCTTAGCCACAATAAACTTGGATCTGCACCAACCACTCAGCAACACTTCCTGATCCTGTGTGTGACCTTTTATGGTATTGCCTGTCTAATCTGCCCCTGGGATGGACTCCAAGAAAAGAGAGACACCTGTACCTATTTAGAATAAGCCTTCCATTTTGAGTAGGTGTTGAATGAATTTTTTTAGCCCTTTATTTAATTTTATTTTTTTCATGCAAAGAAAATGTATTGTAAGTACAATATAATTAAACATTTGTATCAGTGTTACCAATGGAAAGATTTTATAAATGATAATATTTTCTGATACATTTTTATAACATTTGCATGTTCTAAAGAACTTTGATAACTATGGTACAGTTCCTTATAATGTTTTATAGATCAATGAGAGGTGAATACATATGACAATAGTAAGTATTTTTTCCAAGCAAAAACTGTGTGATATAATAAGTTTTAATTTTCCCAGGCTGTTTTATCTGCCTAGACCATCGTATCTCACAACTTCCGTTCCTTTACAAACATTCAAAATATCCAAATGCTTAAATATATCCTATTGTATATTTCTGAAAACACCAAAGAAAAAAACATTGATTTTCAATTATACTTTGGTTCTTTTGTAGATGGTTTTATTGCATTTTTAATGTTTTAAAGAATAATTTCTACCTCATAGTTTGGATAGAATTCTATTAGCATCCACAATGCTGAACATATATGATCTTATTTATTTTCAATTTTAAATGGTTTAAATAATTCTATTATGGAATTTTATATCTCTAGTTAATGTTTTTTTTTTTTTTCTAGAGACATCACTAATTATTTAATAATGATCTCTAAGTTGGGTTTTGAATAGAATTTGAATAAAATCTTCCAGAAAGGCTTTTATAAAGTAGAGTAATATTAAAATCATGACTTCTGAATATAATCCCAGTTAGTGAATGTAAGCCACAATACTTTACATTTGATATTATTCATATAATATCACTCCAACTTTTCTTAGTATGTCCTAAAATATTTACAAATTTCTTTTTTATGCTGTAGCTTACAAGGCATTTCATATCACTACACCCTGTACTGTATCAATACCACAAAAATGAGAAAAAGATACATTGCTCTCTGTAAGAGCATTACCAAAGTGCTAATAATGAAAGAACATCATAACTAGGATGTGGAACCAGAGACAATCCAGAAATTTTAAATAAAAAGTAAATGGATTCAGCATCCCTTGTAAAGTAGAAATACCTGAAAATCAGTGTCAGTAGCTATAAAACAAAATCACTCATTAATCAGGATGTTAATCTTTTATTGACTGGATAAACTAGTACCAGTGAACTAACTCTAATTACTGACATGACTAGGTTTATTACTATGGGTGTGTATATTCATTTCCAGATAAAGATTGTTGTTCATAGGTCTCTTTTTCCTATGATACAGTTACTAAAACTAACCAGGAAATTAACACTTCACATTGTACAAGACCTGTATTTTATATTTACACACACTTTCTTTGTTTGTAGACCTGTATTTTATATATAAACACACATTCTTTGTTTCCATTGCAAATGATTTCTCTTTCCCAGTTCTCCCCTCCCCATAAGTTCCATAAGCCCTCTTCCCTCAGCCCATTCTCCAATCAACCCTTCCTACTTCTCTGTCCTGGTACTCCCCTACAATGCAGGAACACTCCTTTCCAGGACCAAGGCCCTCTCCTTCCTTCTTCTTGGGAATCATTTGATATTTGAATTATGTCTTGGGTATTTAGAGCTTCTGGGCTAATACCCATTTATCAGTGACTGCTTTCCATGTGTGTTCTTTTGTGATTAGGTTACATCACTTAGGATGATATTTTCTAGTTCCAAACATTTGCCTAAGAATTTCATAAATTCATCATTTTTAATTACTGAGTAGTATTCCATTGAGTAACTATACCACATTTTCTGTATCCATTCTTCCCTTTCATTGAATAAAAATAAAGGAAAGATTGACCCAGCCAGCAAGTAGGCAAGGAGATGTTCCCAGGGAGAACTTCATTTGAAAGCTAAGGGATTTACTTTTATGGTTAATGTTTATTTAAATTTTTAATCTGCTAGAGGGAAGAACCTGACATGTAGCACACATCAGTGGAAGCCAGTGTGAACCGCTTGGCTGTGGGACCCGGTCCCCCAACCTTGCTTCTCCTGCCTGTGCATGGCTGTAAGACCAGTCATGGCCTGCTCTATTAACAGTAGAGGACATTGGGAGTGGTGGGACCTCGCAGTGAAGATGAGAGAAGACAGGGTGGTAGGGAGAAGCCATAGAGCTGTGAAAGAATCCGGTAGTAGAATTGATGGGGCATCCCAGCAGCCAGTGTGGAGCTGGGCATGGTCTGTGGCTAGCCTTTTGCAGGTAAAGGCCCTGAAATCTGCACTGTAGCCAGCAGAGTGGGACAGTATGGTGGTGGGGGTGGGGTTGCAGCAACGGGAAAGGAGTGCAGGTTTGTTGTGGCGAGGAGGCAGCATCGCTCGGCAGGGATGGAGCACAGCCGATTCTGAAAGCCTGGAGAGACCTCACCATGGGTAGCAGTCACTGTCCCAACTCTGCAGCAGTTCTGATGAAAGTTAGTGATCGCACATGTGCAGGGCAGAACTTCCTGTCCGCAGCGGAAGTAGGAAGTTAGGTAGCCTGCAGTGGCTGGGAAGTAGCTTGTTTCATATCCGAGCAATGGCGCAGGAGGGGCAGAGCTGCCGGGGAAGTGGCAGCAGCCGCAGCAGCTTCGTCAGCAGTTCTGGAGCAGGAGGGGGTCTGGCATGGGCTGCAGCACCCGCAGCCAAGGACGGGCTTGGCCAGCACACCAGGAGCCCCCGGGGCCACCAAGCCAGCACACTGGAAACCAAGTGGAACCAGTAGAATAAATGCTGCTATCATAGCAATAAGATGCAGGAGTGACTTAGATAGGTGAGCCTGGTGGCACTCGCCTGGCAGGGCATTTCCTTTGCTTGCTGCTGAGTTCCACCGGGAAAGAGGGAGGGAACAGAACAGCAGTGGTCCTGCGGGGAAATGTGAGAAGTGCAGAGAATATTGCTCTGACAAGTGGGGGTGTAAGACTTACCCAGAGTCTTAATATCCCATGGAGTTTCTCATTCCTAGGTTTTGGCACCAAGTGAAGGACTTTCGGCAGCAAGATGAAGGGACTTAAAAGGGGGGAGTATAGGGGGTTAGGTGAATGTGGCTAGGCAGCATGGGGGACGGTGTCCAGGCGGGCCCTTGCATGCGCATCTCTGCCCCGGAGGGACCACACACACACATACATGGTATAGAATAGACTTTATTCAGAATAGGTGATGGAAGTTAGTGGTAGAGAGAGAGAGGTAGAGGTAGAGTGAGAGAGAGAGAGAGAGAGAGAGAGAGAGAGAGAGAGAAAAGAGAGAGAGAGTGGAGGCCGGCCATAACCACGTGGAGGGGGGAAGAGCCCCAGGGGCAGAGAGGTGAGAGAGTGTGGGAGAGCAGAGAGCAAAGAGAGAAAGGAGGAGCAATTAGCCCCTCTTATAGTGGGCCAGATCTCTGGGGCGGGGCATACCTTGCTATTGCCAGATAGGTGTGGGGTGGAGCTTAGACAAAACCCCAACACAGTCAAGTTAACATCTCAAATTAAGCATCACATTCCTCTGTAAAAGGCTAGGGATTTTTGGGCAATATAGGATGTTTACCCAAAGTCCAGGGCACATGCGGTTAAAGGGTTTCCTCACCTTGGCTCCACCGTCATGCTATCCTGGGAGCTGAAGAAGGATGGTTCCCATGTCTGATCTTCCAGACAAAGGTGGCGGCATTATAAAGTTTGGGAAGCTCCTGGCTCGAGCTGTCTTCAAAGAGCACTTATGCCTAGTCCGCCAATTGTATTCTTCTCTGTGCCATGCCCAGTGCCACCATAGGCCTCTGAGGCCCCTGATGATCAGCTCTGGTAGCAGCCTCTAGCCCCCAGCCTGATGAACTCACCAGCTGCAGCCCTAAGGCCCAGCCTGGTGAACTTACCAGCTGCAACCCTTAGGCCTAGCTTGGTGTGCTAACTCAGTACTACTCCAATTATCTCTCTGAGTTAAAAATACCTACTGTCTTCTGAATCTCACATGGATAAGGTAAAAATGTTGTTTTGGTCAAAACCTCCCTAGGTGGAGTCTGCAACACAAAAGCAGTTCCTCACAAACTTCCCATACCATCCAGGTGGGCCTGGGTAGACATAGCCTGTCTTCATAACAAGCAAGCTCAAGAGTTAAAAGCAGAACAGGCTTAACA
This sequence comes from Apodemus sylvaticus, assembly GCF_947179515.1. Lineage (NCBI taxonomy): Eukaryota > Metazoa > Chordata > Mammalia > Rodentia > Muridae > Apodemus > Apodemus sylvaticus. The sequence continues at coordinate 59,457,545 of NC_067484.1, read as the reverse complement.
TGTCAGTGGATGCCCTGGGATATCCACATTCAGTTGCAAGACAGAAAGCCTGGCCTCTGGAATGGGGGAAGGTAGCTATGAGCCAGGTACCAACTCAAATGTAAAATCTTTCTATTTTGTCCAATACCCATTCATATGGCAAGAACCTTGTAAGTTTTTTCTGATGTAAATATCATTAGTCTGGACCTATTGTTTGGAATCTACCTGCCCTAAGGAAAGAAAGAAAGAAAGAAAGAAAGAAAGAAAGAAAGAAAGAAAGAAAGAAAGAAAGAACAAACCTGTGATTTAGAGTTCCTGGAATTTTTTTACAGTGATTACATAAATGATTAGAGCAAAGCTTAGCAGAAAATTTGGCTACAAGATGTATTCTTTCATATCTATATTTGTTTGGTTATACTATTTCCCTGTCACTAGGAAGTAGGAGAGTTTTCAGAAGTATAGTAAATTGCCAAGTGAGATTTTCAGCTTATGAATATACAGGGAGTTCCACTTTTTCCCAGGAGACTTTTCTCACCTCTGTCTGTAAAATATGATTTTCCAGGTTTCACTGGGCCATCATGGCAATATATTTTTAAGTTTTTATTTTTATGGCAATAAAAAAGGATGCAATTCCAGGATGGAGATTTTGAAATAGCAGGAGCCGTTTTTTTGTCCCTGTTTTTTAATTGTTAAATTACCCCTGTATAGTACATTTGTAAACTGGAATGTAAACATGGTCACTATTTATAAAGTCTTAACATTTTCAGGCATGAGATGAATGAGAGGTAGCCACTGGACAAGCTGCAGGAGCCAGTTCTCCCCTTTTTACCATTTGTGGGCCCTTGAAATTAAAGTCAGGCTTATTCATCAATGGCTCTAACTACTGAGCCCAACATGATGACTTTTAAAAGCTTTCTTAGCTCAGACTTCGTTATAAATTGAGGCAACAGTGAATGAACTTTTAGTGTTACATTCATATAGTTATTCATTTGTTTATTCATGTAGAGCTTACATTCATATATTTATTCATTTACTTTTGTAACAACAATGATTAAAGACAAGAAGGGTATGGATTTGGGAGGGGCTGGGTCAGCCAAGAGATGGGGAGTAGTGAGAAAATGGACATAGAAATGTTTTAATTATCTTTTAATTACATTTTAAAAGAATGAAAAATTTTGGATTATATGCTATCATTTCAAAAGTTTAAATTCCTTTCTCCTTTAATGAATGATACTCTCTCCCACCATCCCTCTCTCTCCATACTTTTTTCCATTAAGAGTAAAAAGAGAATCTAATCAAAGACAAGGAAATGAAGCCTTGGAACAAACCAAAAACAACACAGAAGATGACGATTGGCAGAATAGCAACCCATAAAATGCTTCGTAGGACAGTGTTTGGCACCTGGCTAGAAACTCCTGATTACCACAACAGAAGAGCTGACAGCAGTCTTGCCATTCCTGTACCTCATGACTTAGAGAATGTGATTGAAAAGTCCTCAAAAGTGGTTGCACTCTGCTGCAACAGGAGAGGAAGAGATTTCCTGGTTCTGAGCACTTCTGTCCTGGCTTCTGTACTCAATGACTCTGTGACATTAAGGGAATCATTTAACTACTTCCTCTGTTTTAGTTCCCCACTGAAAAGGTAGAGGGTTATTTCAGAAGAACTGGTCTTTGCTCTGTTAATGGTACAGTTGTTCTAAACAGCCTTTATTCTTATTTTTAAATGAATATTTTAATGTAGGTTTATTCTTTATTCCTTTTGATGACACTGTGAAACATGAACACTCTGTACACAGTGAGCCGCTTCAAGACGGGAGAATATCACACAGGGGCCAGAATTTCAAAGATTGATTGTGTAGGAATAAAGATGTTCCATCAGGAATAAATGCATAGGTCAGATTAGAAGCAGGACCTTGCAGTGGGAGACTGCTTCTGCAACGAATCTGTTTGCAAGTGCCTCCTGTGTGTGTGGCCTCTCCCCTTCTCTTCTGCCTTCGAGGTGGCCTTGATCAATTGAACAAAATTCCACTGATAGGAGTCACACACACAGAAGTTGAGGAAATGCTGCAGGTTGGGAAATAGTTTTTTTTTCCAGCATGGCAGTTGCAAAATATCATATACCAGTATGTTTCTACCTGGAGGGCAAATGTCCCTCAAGATTATCAGAGACCAGATTCTGCAGAGGATCAGACAGTACTGCTGAACTAAAGGGTTACTTGCACCTGTTCAGTGATGCTACACCATATAGTAGAGTTTTGCATGTTACATTTGGAAGCCAGCAAACTTTTTCTTGAGAAACTCCTAGCTCTCCAAAGTGAAAGGGAAAAACGTTAATAGCTTTTTGTTGTCAAGAAACATAAACATGATTTTTATTCCTTGGCCCTTTGTTTTTCATAGAGCTTAACTAAAATATGGAACAATTTTACATATGCCGACATGTCTTCCCTCCTGAGTTACATTTAAAGCAGAAGGATGGCTCATAAATCCCAGAGGTCAAATTCAGGGATACTGATGCCCCCACAGTATATAATCACTGTGAGAAGGCTGTCAGAATTGCCTTGCTACTGAAAATATTGTTGAGGTCTAACTCTGTTATTTGTGTATTTCAGTCATGTGCAAAGTATAATTAACCTAACTGTTCATATGTTGTAACTCTTCTGAGTTATGAATATGAGATGTTTGAAGAACTTCTTCAGGTGCCCCACTGGTGACACTAGGTAAAACCAAGATATAGATAGTTTTACAGAGCACTGTTTTCAACTCTTGGGAAACTGAGGCCATCTAATGGTGTTCCTTATGCATAGTACAGGCATAACCATGGTGACAGCACTCTGGTCCAAAGGGCCAGCTTGATTAACAGATGTCATTTGGAAAAGGCAGACAGGTGGAAGTAAATGGGTGACACCGAGGAAAGAAAGCTTGTGTAGAGAAACAAGACCTGAAGGTGAGACTAGCATTTATAAATCTCCATATTCTAGTGTGACTGGGACACGGTCCTTCTCTTCTAAGAGAAAACACACACACACACACACACACAGACTCACACTCACACACACACACACATATGTAGAAACATATAAAGACTCAAAGCCCACTTCTTTCATTCTGCCCCTTTCTCTGAAGTTCTCAAATGTTATTTGTGACATTTTGGTTGTACTCCATCACTGTTTAACTCAGAGCATTTCCCTGACCTTCAGAAGCGTGAATGGGTGAAACATAGCAACCCAGAGATGAGCCTGCAAGTGTCAGGTCCAAGTGCATGCTCCAGATTCCACCTTTTGTTGTTCTCTATTGATGACACCATGTGTTGGATGTGTTATGCATTTAACTTCCCTCATCTGGCCACTCCTGCTCTTGGACCTTGTCAACATGCTCCAAAACAGGAGCCTAAAGGCCTGCAGGGCCAACAGGTCTCCACAGGGTGATTTGGACTGTTCTGTTCTGTGTCTTTAAACATTTATATGGGGGTAGGAGCTCAGGTGACCTCTAAAATTTAAATCTCTAGATTGTATTCCCATTTGGCATCTTTCTGAGCACTGTTGCTTCCAGAAGTGGGGATATGCTGGTTACCATGCAGGGTAGGAGTTGGGTAAATGACTGGTACACAGTGTGTGGCTAGTTAGAAAGAAAAACAAACAGAAACAAATGCAGTGGGTTGTGCTGTGACTCAGTAGTAGAATATGTGCTCAGCATGAGTGAAGAGCTGGGTAGATACCCAGCACACACACAGAGATAGAATCACTGTATCTGGCTGTGTAGAATAGCTGGTTCTGAGCACCACTTACTGCTGTGCATTTTAAGAAGAGGAAAAACAACTAGAAGAAAACAAACCAAGCAAGCAAACAAACAAACAACAACTTTCCCAAGAACTGGTAATTGCTTCTTTGTTTTACTTCCTAATTTGGGCTAAAATTTAGCACCCACCAGATGAAATATACTTATTTCTGAGAAGGATTAGTTCTGAGAACTTCAGAAACCAGTGGGAATACTATATCCTTTCTTCTATTCCGAGCGCAATCTGTCCAAGTAGATTCCGACCCCCCCCCCCTTATTCTACCGAGCATCTGAAAGGCCTGAGCAGTGTTTGAAAACCAAAATGTCCTGGATGTAAATCACTCTGGGCAATGCAGTCAGAAATCTCCAGGGCATTCCCACTGACTCTTCGTGGAGGGGAGGGGCAGGTAGCTACCTTTGGGCAACCCTGGTAAGATCCTGACTCCCTAGAATGATGCATCCTCCTAAGAGCCAATGATCCTATTGCAACCCTGGTGATAGGCATGAATCTCAAGCAGAATAGAGCATTTTTTGAGACAGGGTTTCTCTGTGTATCCCTGGCTGTCCTGGAACTCAACTTGTAGTCCAGGCTGGCCTTGAATTCAGAAATCTGCCTGCCTTTGCCTCCCAAGTGCTGGGATTGAAAGTGTGTGCCACCACAGCCTGGCCCAGCATTTCTAAATTAACCCCAGTGATCTAATTAATTAGTGGAAGTCCAGAAATGCCTGGATTTCCTATCTTTATGGCTGTTTTGGTGACTCTTGAATTAGTAATTAGGAAGGCAACTGTTGGTATTATTGCAGCTATTGATACTCTTGTTGCTGCTCAAGGTTGACAGGGATTCTGGGCTGCAGTGTTTCATATGCTCAGTTGCCAGGCATGGAATTTGCTTGGCTCAGCCCCTCCGTGTTCCTGTGTTCTGTCCTCAAGATATCTGTCTTTTACTCCTGTTCACCTGTGATTGCTAGTCACTGCGATTTCAGTGTGCCTGCTCAATATGTCACCCTGAGTCTCTGTATTTCATTCTGTGTGCTGTTATCAACTGGTGGCCGATTAAAAAGCTCCCACACCAAAAGAAAAGTTATATGTATAAATATATATGTGGGCTTCTGTTGAGCTATAGCATATGTGATAAAAACGTGCATTCATGGATTAAAATGTCTTCTGTAACAGTATTCCCTTGGTCTTCCTTTGTCAACTGTGTGTGTCTCTGGCCCTCCCAGGTTATCTGCTCTTACTTCCATTTTCATTAAGCAGAAAGTCTCTTTAGCATGGATGGCGCTGTCACTCTGTAGCTGGAACAGGAACAGTGAAAACAGGAACAGTGCAGGAACATATAAAGGCCTGCATAGATGCCTCACCAGTCATAGTGCAAGGAATGGCTTCTGCTGCAGCTATGAAAGGACAGAAATTCAGCACCTATGTTAAACAATCCTATGGTAGAGTAAGAAAAGGAACCTCCAAGCCTACTTGTTTTAAATATAGTGAGTCAGCACATATGCAAAGGCAATGTCCAGGAAATAATAAGAGCAACCCCAATAAAAGGAGTGCTCCTCCAGGAGTTTGCGCTCATTGCCAAAAAGCCAAGCATTGGATCGATGAATTGAAATCAAAGCTCCACAAGGATCGAACACCCCTTACAGGGCAAAAGAGAGGAAAACTCAACTTACATTTTTAAAGTCAGAGGCAGCCCCTCAGCCACAAACTTGAAAGAGAGGAAACAGCTGTTAATATGGGCATAGAACTAGTAACCTCAGACAACCAAAATAAACAGCATTTTTCATAAGGGCCAATAAAGGCTCTTTTAATATAGATAAAGTGAAATAAAAATGAAAAAAGCCTATATGGCTCAATTGTGGCCCCTAACGGAAGAAAAAATACAGGCTATAAATAAACTTGTACAAAAACAATTGGCAAAGAAACATATTAAGAAAAATAACAGTCCTTAAAATACTTACATATCTGTAATAAAGAAAGTCAACTCTGTACCCCATTTTTTAATAGGTTTATTTGGTTTTCTGGGGTCTACTTTCTTGAGTTCTTTGTATATATTGGATATTGGCCCTCTGTCTGATGTAGGGGTTGGTGAAGATCTCCCAATTTGGTGGTTGCTAATTTGTCCTTTTGATGGTGTCCTTTGCTTTACAGAAACTTTGTAATTTCATGAGGTCCCATTTCTTAATTCTTGATCTTAGTGCAAGTTCTATTAGTGTTCTGTTCAGGAACTTTATCCCTTTACCGATGTCCTTAAGGGTCTTCCCCAGTTTCTTTTCTATTAGCTTCAGAGTGTCTGGCTTTATGTGGAGGCCCTTCATCCATTTGGAGTTGAGCTTAGTACAAGGAGACAAGGATGGATCAATTCACATTCTTCTGCATGCTGGTCTCCAGTTGAACCAGCACCATTTGTTGAAAAGGCTATCTTTTTTTTTCCATTGGATGTTTTCAGCCCGTTTGTCGAAGATCAAGTGGCCATAGGTGTGTGGGTTCATTTCTGGATCTTCAATCCTGTTCCATTGATCTGCCTGCCTGTCACTGTACCAATACCATGCAGTTTTTAACTCTATTTTTCTGTAGTATTGCTTGAGGTCAGGGATACTGATTCCCCCAGAGTTTCTTTTGTTGTTGAGAATAGTTTAAGCTATACTGGGGTTTTTGTTATTCCAGATGAATTTGAGAATTGCTCTTTATAACTCTATGAAGAGTTGAGTTGGGATTTTGATGGGTATTGCGTTGAATCTGTATATTGCTTTTGGCAAAATGAAAATTTTAACTATATTAATCCTGCCAATCCATGAGCTTGGGAGGTTTTAAAATTTGTTGAGGTCTTCTTTTGTTTCATTTTTCAGAGTCTTGAAGTTCTTGTCATAGAGATCTTTCACATGTTTGGTAAGAATCACCCCAAGGTACTTTATACTGTTTGTGGCTATTGTGAAGGGTGTTATTTCCCTAATTTCTTTCGCGGCCAGCTTATCCTTTGGGTATAGGAATGCTACTGATTTGCTTCTGTTGATTTTATAACCTGCCACTTGGCTGAAGTTGCTTATCTGCTGTAGGTGTTCTCTAGCAGAGTTTTTTGGGTCACTTAAGTAGACTATCATGTCTTCTGCAAATAATGATAGTTTGACTTCTTCCTTTCCAATTTGTATCCCTTTGACCTCCTTATGTTGTCTAATTGTGTGAGCTATTACCTCAAGTACAATATAGAAAAGATAAGGAGAAATGGGGCAGACCTATCTAGTCCCTGATTTTCGTGGGATTGCTTCAAGTTTCTCTCCATTTAGTTTGATGCTGGTTACCAGTTTGCTGTATTTTGCTTTTACTATGTTTAAGTATGGGCCTTGAATTCCTGTCCTTTAGGCAGGGAGCCTAAAAAGGACCAAATGCTTTAATCTCCTTCAAGAGGGGATATTCATATATGTCTCCACAGGATACTAACTCCTCACTTGAGATCCCTGAGCAGCATGTGTGATCTACAGCTGTTCAGAGAGACAGCAGAGAAAAGAAAAGCAAGAGAGACAGAAGACAAAAGGGATGCTACAAAAGCTTTCACTGGCTCCAAAGAGACTGCTGACTGCTGACATGGACGCAGCTAAAGAATCTAAAAAGAGAAGATATAGAGTTGGTGACTGTTCAGTAGCAGCCACAGACTCTTAAATTTATTTTCCTTGCATTGTATGATTAATTGCTATGCATGTAGACATACCAATTGTGTGGATTCAGACATAGATAAATATATAACAGTCATGATTCTAGAATCATACAACATATGATTCTACATTTGTTATGCTTCCTATAGATTTCAAAGATGCTTGGTTTGACAAGGAAATTTTACAGCTACTTAAAAGATTGAAGGGGCTTATTAGACCAAAGCATTTTATGACAGCCTTGATATTAAATATTAGTGCTTTGATTACAATTATAACTTCATTTAAAGCTTCATCAATGACTCTAGTCTCAGAAATGAAGCCTGTATACCTCGTTAATGATTTAAATAAAAATATTTCTTTGATGCAACTAAAGCAACAAATTATAGATAAGAAAGTAGAAGCAAAGTTTGATGCTTTAGAGGATGTAGTTTTAGGATTAGGACAAGAGGTAGAAAATATTAAGATTCAGCTTTCTACCAGGTGCCATGCAAGCTTTCGATACATATGCAAAATGCCATTAGCCTATGATAAACAACATAATTGGACTCTTATTAAAAATCATGTGTTGGGAATTTGGAAAGATAATAGTATTACTCATGATATGGCTCAATTACAAACTCAAATTTCAGCTATGAGCAAGGCATATGATGGGTCCAAAAATCTAGAAGACTTAGCTCAATCTATTAGTCTTGGTCTGCAGTCTTTGAACCCTATAAGTTGGTTACATTGGATTATTGTCATCACTATGGCTACAGGAATAACTCTTTTTCTCCTCCTTATTCTTCCATTCATTTTGAGACTAGTCTTCTGCATTTCTGCCAAAGAGATATATATGAGCTTCAATTAAAAAACTAGAAAAGGGAGAGATGCCACACCAACCCCAGTGTATTCTGTGTGGCCAAAATTTTCCACAGAATGAGGCATTTGACTCAGAGGAGAAAGTCTCCTGGAAAGGCTGTGGAACTGTCCAGTTGGAGAATAATTCTGCGCCTTTGTTCTCAAAATCAGTTTTCAATACAATTTCCTCTCTCACAACTTGGTCCTAAGAGCCCTGGCCGATAATCCATTCTTTGAAGTGGAATCACTTACTGCAAACTCTTTTTAAGACCTATAACACTTTGCCTCATAGTCATTTACATAATTACAACCCCCAACATCATGCAGGTTTATATGGCTATGCATATGTAGAAGAGGGTGTCTCTGACACTGTACTAAGGAAAGCATTGATTAAGTTTATAAGGTTTTACAAGTTAAAAGGTAAATGTTAGATAAGGATTTCACCTGGGAACTCATTAAGACCCAGGGTGTATAAGAAACTTGAAACTCTTTTTAAAGGTTTGCTGTTAACTACAAGTAGCTCTGTATTCTAATCAGTAAGATACTACCAAGTATCTACAGATACTATCAAGTATCTGTAAATTGATCCTCTAAATCTGTTACATGAGAAGCTTTGTGCCTGATTGATTTTGCATTTCCTTGTGCCAAATGCTTATAATAATTGTGCCTGCCTTACTGGCAACATCTTTTGAAATGGTAATGGCAACTCTTCTTGTATAAAAATCCTTATTTAGAGCTCCTAAATACATTCAGATTCAAACCTCCTCTGTTGTAGTTTCTGTTTGCCACCACTGAACCTATATCTCTCCTGAAATCCAAAGTCTGCCCTCAGATTAGAATCCTCCAGGCTGGGATTCTCCCCCTGGGTCCTGCTTCTTTTCCACAGCCATAGGTGGATGTTCCAAGGCCCATAATCTGAACTAGACAGACAACAGAATCTTTGGGAACTTTCAACTAACTCATAGGCTCATCACAGCTCCACAGTTAGAAAACTGGGAGATCCAGGGCCTGTTCTGGAGTTAGTGGGCTTGGAATCTCTGCTCACTAACTGGCTTGTAGCCCCTGCCACACTAAGTTTCCTATATGCTTTTGCCATTAGCCAAAGGTTGGGTTTCAGCACCCTAGGTTCTGAAGAGCACCAGCGTCAGGTGTATGCTCTCATTTTTCAGGCTGCACTGGTCCCTTTCTCCTCTATCTTCTCCTCAGATATAAGTTTCTTCCGTGATGGGTTGGTGTGAGAAGAGCGACTTCTCAAAAGTTCTTTGGGACCAGACTGCTTTTGTTACTCCTAACCCTGTTCAGTGTCCTCACTCCTGGCCTGTCCATGTGTGATGATCACGTACTGGAGGCTTCATTGGCATGAAAGGTAGCCAATGCATCAATCCTTCAAAGAGCTGTTTCCAAATTCCTCTGTGTTCCATCCCAGTTAAGATCATTGTAAGTGACTAAGACCCCTTTAGAAGCCAATCAAACATTTAGCAGGCTTAACTGGCTGTTCCTGGGTCATGAGAAGGGAAATATCTTTGACCACTCCTGAGGTTGGCGAAAATTAATCTCTTTGGCTGAGAATATTGAGGGAATCTCTCTCCTCCTGAGTTTCCAAGGCAGATAAAATGAAAATCTAGAGAGATGCCAATGACCAGTTTAGCCTTCACAAGGAATGAGCTTTACTGGGGCAGAAGCACTTAGTTGCGAAGGCTGGATTGAGATGGAAACTGCCTGGGTTCATTATTTCCATTCAGCAAGCTCAAGTTTGCCCTATTTTATCTGAGCTCTTTAGACATCCTAAAACCCCACTTCCAGACCTGCCCATGTACCCATCTTGCCATATGCAAATGAGAACTGGATTCAGGAATGTTTCCCAACACAGGGAGAGAAATGATGGAGGTTCATAGCCAAAAGGATCTAAAAGACCTGACTTAAGCTTTGATCTCTTTGTTCGTTGGGGGTTTTATGTTTCTGTTTGTATAGTTCTGGGGATCGAAACTAGGGCCTTTTGCCTGCTAGGTAAACAAATGCTCTGCCCACAAGCTTCATCCCCAAGGATGGATGACCTAAAAACACTCATTACACGAGTCAAAACTTCCAACTTTCTAATATTCGCAGTGAAGCTCCCAGAAGTGAGGGCATGGCCAGGAGTTTTTTTCAGTCGTTTTTCAGACTCTTAGAGATCAGCTTGCTGAAGGATACATCTGGTGTGCATTTAGATGGGGGCTTTTGCTCCATGCCTAGACTTTAGGGACTAAAATGATGGTGTATACAGAAGGGCATAATAACCTCTGTTGGGAGAAGACACGTACATGCACACACACACGCGCACACACACACACACACACACACACACACACACACACAAACCCACAAAATACATAAAGGCACAACTTTAAAAAACCCTTTTTAAAGTTATGTTTCAAAATCATCTAGACTTATCCCCAATAAACATTTTTTACACCTATAGTAAATGTGATTACTTATTAGAAATCTTAAGTGATCTCCAAGGTTTCACCTTTCATTGTCAGGTCAGTGGCTCAGAGTTCAATGTCAATGAAGGAAAATAGACATTTCTTCTTTTGTCTTGTATGGTATGTGAGTGTGACTGTGTGTGCGTGTGTGTGTGTTTGTGTGTATATGTGTTTGTGTGTGAAACATATACATGTAGATGTGTCTATGCATACGTGTGCATGATGCATGATCCTGGGAACCAGGAAAGGACATCATATGTTCCTTTGTAACAATTTTCACCACTGAATCAAAATCTCTACCTGAACATGAATCTACCAAACCCAGCTGTCCTTCTGTCTCTACCTCATCCCCAGCACCATGGTTATGGGTACACATGTTAGTCATACCTATGTTTTTAGGTGGGCACTGAGGTTGGAACTCAGGTCTTCTTTCTTATACTGTGAGCTCTCTTACCCAATGAAACATTTCCTAGACTCTCAGATTTTCAATATATTAGGTGAAATGGTTTTCCTCACACAAACTACTAGAGAGCAAAGGTGGTCATTTTGTAATTATTTGAGTAACCAGGTTTACATTAACAGTCAGTTGGTGAGCTTTTTTGTTTGTTTCTTTAATCTCAGCTAACTCAATACAGTTTTCTTCACGGTTCAAACCAAATAACTCTTCAATCTCCAAGCTGCCTCACAGTTAGCACAGGTCACAGGGGGACTCACTATCTTTCCAAAGCCACAAGACACAGAACTGAACACACACCCACACTTTGTCTCAATGGGAATTTCAAGGAATGCTGGCTGCCTGGACCAGCGCATGACTGCATCACAACTCAAGCTGGGCTGTCTAGGGCAGAAGCTGCGAGGCTTGGGGCAAGAAGCAATGTCAAGAAGCACTCGCCTTTTGGAAGGGACTTAGCAGAAAGAGCAGAAATGTTTCCAGGGTTAGGACTCAGGCCTTGGGAGTTAGACCTCTGTATATCACAATAAAGAAAATCCAAAGTGCTACTGAACTTTGAAGATGGAGTGAGGCTATTTTGGCACATAACTATAATTCTATTAGTTTTAGAAAAACAACCCTCCCCCAAAACTTTGAGATCTCAGATTTTCCTCTGGAGAAGCTGCTTTAATTGTTCCAGAGAGACCATATCAACCTCTTGAATCTGTGGCCGTTTCAGAAAGAATGTTGATAAACAGATTGCCACTGCGATCTCAGAAATAACTTGGCAGTTGTAGATTGCAGGGTTTTCTTAGAGGGGGATTGGTGAAAAACCCAGAAGACAAAGCCTCTTAAGAGAGCATACTCGCCTGAGCTTCACTCACGTGCCAGCGATCTTGGAGAGAAACCCTAGAGCAAAATGCGGCTCACTGTCATTTTCCTCCCTGAAACCCACTGACTGGGGCTGTCTTGTCTGTGAAGCAGAACCATTGACATTTAAACTTGTAATTCAAGTAACACAGTAGCCAAGAAAAATTCCAGTTGTGGAGCTGCTCAGGAATGCTCAGGATTTACTATCCTTGGTGCTACTTATAGTGAATGAAGATAGGGGCACATCCTGAGATGGCACCTTGAGGACTTGGAGAAGATAGCTGCTTCTTGCTTGAGTGGAATATAAGGTTTCCAGGATAATTTGGAAGTGCCAAGTGCAGTGCAGATAACCCAGCGGAATTCATTTTTCATGACCAGGGAGACCCTGGAGGGCCTCAGGTATGGGCAACCAAACAATGTTGGGGGCCCAGAATTACAGTTCATTTACATGTCTCTTCCCCATAATGTGGCCACTGATGGTAGTATATCCTGTGCTGCTGCCAAACCTGGCTATTGAGGTATTTAGTTTACATGCTGCAGAACTGGCAAACACTGTTTGCATCTAAAAGTCCTTCTGTTTTCCTGGATATGTCCCCAAATTTGAATTGTAGTTCAAAACTTCATTCCTGTCTTTTTCTGCTAATGTTGCCTTTAGAATGAAAGCACCATGAGACCTTTAAAGTAACAAGATTCCTATTATGAGTTAAAAGAGTCTTTTCCATGATTAGAACAGAAGGGAGCTTTCTTAAGGAAATTCCATTCTCTGCTACTTCCAAGTCCTTATGTATCCAAACTGCTCATATTTCTCTTGTTTTCAGTTTTATTACAGCCTACAGTCAGGGCTTGGGGCAAGGGCACAGTAGCAGAGTTTTGCCTAGCATTCAAGAGGCCCTGGACTCAGTTGTCCAGCATCACAAAATGAAATAAACAAAAATTCCCCACCTCAAAAACAATACCCAAAACATAATCCACACATCAAATGACTTCCAAGAAGAACAGAGGAGTGGCCCCTGGTTCTGGAAAGACTCAGTATAGTAGTATAGGGCAAAACCAGAACAGGGAATAGGGAATGGGTGGATGGGAGAACAGGGGGAGGGAAGGGAGCTAATGTGACTTTCGGGGTGTGGGTGGCCAGAAAAGAGGAAATCATTTGAAATATAAATAAAAAATATATCGAATAAAAAGATAACTTAGCAAAAAAAAAAACAATACCTGCAGGCAGAGGTGGTGGTTTTTCATAAGTAAGTAAAAAGTGTATGAGGACTGCTCTGTTCCTCAGGATAATTAATGCTCAGTGCAATAGTTCTCACCAAGATGGCCCCCAGAGCACAGAAGTCTGAGCCAAGGTGGCTGCCATGTTTTCTGCAGGAGAGTAGCTGGCTAATACACACCCCTGCCTTGCTCACAGAATCTGGGTCATGATTGATTCTGGAAATGGTATGAGAGGAACATGGGCTTCCACCTCTCACAGACTGCCCTGATCAGCAGGGCAGACAACAGGGTTCCTGGAGCTACCTAAAACAAGGGCAGAAGGGCAAAGACACAAAGAGACTGACAGCAAGTCTAATCCTGATCAAGCTGTCAAATTTTATGTTTTACATAAGCCAATATAAAGGGAAGCTCACAGGGTTTGGGAGGGGTAAAGGGGGTACAATCTCAGGGGGTTGGCGTCATTCTAAGAAACATAATTTCTGGTTGAAGCTAGTTATTGATGCTGGAATTTGGGCATGATAAAGGGGGTCAGGAGAAGGTAAAGTGGAAAGGGTTGCTATAGTAACCTATCCACAAAAGAGCTTCGAATGGAAGGGGTATCGACATCTATGTAAGAATGGTTCCTGGAATGGAGATCTAAATGAGAATGACCACTGTTATCAAGGTCTCCTGGAATTGAGATCTGGGTGGGGATGGCTTCTGGTATTGAGATTTCTTGGCATTGAGATCTAAGTGAGGATGTCTCCTGACATCTCCACCTTCTCTGTATAGTAGAGACCAGAGTTCAGACAGCCATTGATGTAAAGCAGATAAGGAATCAATATAATGGGACAGTGCTTGTCTTAATAATCGACACAGTCATCGAACATCCTGTTCCCATTAGGATGTCTCTGCCAGCCTCCAGAAACTCCTGTCTTAGGTGAGACTGGCCCTGGGAAGTTGCGAGTCATTGGCTAACTACCCAGAAATTTAATTGTTACTGATGCCTTCATCTTGTGGGGCTCCTTCTGGAATCCCAGCTGGAATGGCTGTAACAAAGATGCACTCTCTGTTAAGGTACGAGATTGTGCTGTTTGGGCTGTTTTGCCCTGGGGATATAGGTAGCCATCTCTCAATCCTACAAAGCCAAACGATGGTAATGTACCTGAATAGGCTTGGCTGCCAAGTCATCTTCCTGCTTCTTAATTAGGGCAGTGATGCATTTAAAAGCCCATGGTGCAGAAGAAAATAACAGTAATATTCCTACAAAGAGACCTAATATACTGGGTAAAAGTGTATTGAGCCATGGAGAGGTGGAAAACCAATTTTCATACCAACTTTCTTTCTGTTCTCTTTCTCTCTTATGTTTTTCTAGTCCTTTTCTATTTTCATGCTATTGTTTACAACTCCTGTCTTACTAGCATAAAAACAGAACACTTCTTTCAAAGCTGCACAAAGTGCACCCTATTGGAAGAACATTAGATCAAGTCCTTGCCTATTTTGGAGGACAACCTCAGCTAGGGGGTCAATGGAGTCAGAGATATCAATTATCCCCTACTGACGGCGTTGGACATCTTGATCAATGGTGGCACTTAGCTCTGTGTACCTAGAGTTTCAAAGAACAAGGGAAGAAATACCTGTCCCCACTCTCACAGATCGAAGGCCAAGTAGGACAGAGAGAGTAACAGCAGAGATAGGTTCTCTGCAAGGGCGGCACAAAGAAGTGGAAACTTCAGTGGATGTGGATTGATCCCACAAGTGAAAAAATTCTTCAAAGTGATAATAAACTAAGTGAGGAATCATCTTAATAAGGATGAAAAACTCAGGCCTCACACCATTCTTTTGATTTTGAAAAACTGAGGTGGTGAGGCAAGGTATAAGTCCATCAAGGCATGCCAACCATGTTCCTTCTGCGGGGGGGCAGGGGGGAGAATAAAATAATTGCCAGGAGGAGGAAATTAGGTTTCATTCCACATGTGAGCATAAACTGAGGGGTCATTTGTTCCACTAGAGATCACACAAAGTCGCAGGCCATATATTTGGGTTAATGAAAGACCTGTACATGTGCCCTTTTGCCAATGGCAGCGCTGTGGATCATCAGCATGGGGGGTATCACCAAGAACAGCAGTTCCTTCATAAAAGTGTGGTTGGGAATGGTAGTACAACCAGCAATCCTCAACAAGTTCAGAGGAAATGTCATTTAAGGTGAGAAATATCTGATTAACTAAAGAAGGCACAAGATTTTTAGTGGAAGCTGGCTGTACAGGCAATTTAGTGGCTGATGCCTTAGCTGCTGTCTGGAGGGGAAATACAGACGGTAGGGAGGTGCCTTTAAAAGCAGGAGCACGGGTGGTGTCTTGATCAATTCCTTTAGGAGGAACAGGGTTTGGTATCAACATAGAATTAGGTCCCATTGGGACTGGCTGGGCATGATATAAAGGCTCTTTAAGGAGTTTAATAGAGAAAATAATACCTGCATCAAAGCCAAGTACATAGAGGTGAAGACCCCATTCATAGCCTATTTGCCAGTGTAGATTGGGAGATTTTGCATGGGTAGTAAATGTAGTTCATAAATGTGTGCACCATCCTTTTGTAGAAGGATTAGAGGCCAGGCAGGACGCATCATATTTTTGAGATCTAGCTGAGCATGTAACATTATGCTTTACTTGAATGTAATCCCACAAGAAGTTTAAAGGCTCTCTCAAGGGTCCCAAACAACCAAAATAAATCCTGTGGAAGTCTTAAAGAAAATAAATGGCAGGCCACCTTCTATCTTGTCTACACTTGAAATCTGTAATATTTAAATATACGGCCGTTTGACACCCTGAAGGAGGGGAAATCAGCAGTAGCCAATATCTCCCCTTTAATCTGTTTATAATTTGTTTAAATTTGAGCTAAATAAAATTGCCATGCAAAGAGGGATGTTGATGTCTGTGGTGTAAGCATTAGTAGGAGACATCCAAAGGTGTTGAGGACTGTATCCATTTTTAATGATTATAATCGGCATCATTATTTGTCTCAGCATTAGCATAGTTTGACAGCTAGCATGTTCTTTCTGCATCCTGTAGAAAAAACACAAGCATGCCCTCTTTTCTACACTCAGAATGTTCCCTGGCATTAAAATGTTAAAATTTTTGTGGTATATAAAGATATGATTCTCCCCTCTTTTATTTATTAAAATATTGTTGTAAAGTTTTATGGGCCTGTACCATAATATTTTGTCCTTGAGGGTTATAAGGAATCTCAGTAATATGAATAATAATAAATAAATAATAAAACATCTTACTGGCTTTAATAATCAGTTATAATATTTGTCTTAATCCGATATGGAACATTCAGTATAGAAAAAATAATATATATAATGACTAATTTTAATTTTTGTTGTTGTTTCTTCTGTAAAACATTTATAACTAGAAACCCTGAAAATCTGTTAATAATCATATGTATATCTTTAATTAAACTTTTAAAATTGTATTTGTATAAATAGTTAAAACAAAGAATTAGTAGTATTAAAAAAATTCAAGCAATTATAAGCCTCGAGCTATATATATTATTAATATATAAATAAAAGTTTGATTTTTAACATTGTAAAAAGAGCAGCTACCACACCCAATTCAGTTATCTGTGCTAAAACAAGGGGAAGCTCAAAGGAATAACGATGTGATCTAATTATATTTGCTTTTCTCCCACAGTAGATGCATTTTTATAGGATGCATGTATAAGTCTATAAATATATAAAAACATGTATGGAGGCACATTTTAAACAATTCATCTTTTAGAAAACAATTATTAATTTTGTCAAGAAAGGCTTGCCATGTAATAGATTAACAGTTAATAATAATCAATTTGATTGCTGTTTAAAATAAGGAACAAACATTTCATCATGCCCTTAAAACATTCCTTTTAAAACTTTTTTATGATTTTATCTTGCAACACTTTATTATTACACCAAATCCTTTTTCGAGATGTTAGAACTTTATTTGGAGAGATTTTACATTAAAGTTCTCTTTGTCAAGCAATGGAAATGAAGATATATCATAAACTGGAAACAAATACTTATTGTAGCTTTCTCCAAGTTATGTCTCTCAATATTTATTTTGCATTTACGTTGAGAACATCAGAGGCACACTCTTATGGCAAACTTAAAGCAGTGTCTTAGCCAAAGAAATTATCTTAACCTTTATTGAAAATCATTTACTTAAAAAATTTTGAAGCCCATTGTTAAGAGAAAGCCATTTCTTGAGGAAGAACTTTTTAATGAAATTACTTTATTGGTTTTTTAAAGTTAGCTTCTCTAAAGCCATATTAACCTTTCACAGATATAAGTTTGAATTTATTTTGAACCACATCTGTATGAATCTGTTAAAAAGGTGCTTTTGGACTGAAACTCTCTAGGTGAAGCTTGCAAGAGGAAAGTTGCATCTCTCAAGCCTCTGCTTAGACAGCTCTGAGCTTTGTATTAAATCAAATGTAAAACTTCTGATCTGAGTTGATTATCTCTAAGACCAGACCTACACCCATCAGTCTGGCCAGGAGTAGCCTGTAACTAGACCCAACTGTATGAAGGTCAAATAACAAAAGGAACCTATAATATCAAAGCATAACTACAATTTTTTGAAAGCAAAACCCAGTTTTAAACAATCTCTTCTTCTCAAAATTAATGTCAAACACATCACTTTCACATTGCAAAGTGTGTCCATCATCTTGTATGTTTGAATGTATGACAGTGTAACTTAATATTTTAAATCTTATTTTTATAAGTCTGATTTCTAGAATAAGAACCACTTAAAACATTATGCTAATTTAAAAATATCTCAGAGGTCTGTTTATCTTGGGTTGTGTCACGTCACATGCTGCTTAAGATAACTCTAACCCTGAATTATCAGTTTTAAACTTTCCTTTTGTGACCATCATTATATTTTTTAAATGATGTCCAATAACTTATGAGCCAATACTCTATAGTCAAGGCACATAAAACATTTACACCTTTAAGATCAATTAGAAATAAAGAAAAGTGATCACACAAATCTCATAAATTTAAAGCAAATACATTTTTTCCAGCTGTAATTTCAGGGGAATAACACACTTTGAAACCAATCATCAACATGGTAGAGTTTTTTTCTAGGAGAATTAACCATTCCTACTTGTCCTAGAGGTTGAGACTGTTGGCCCTTTAAGAAGTAGCTTTTGTTCAGCTGTGTTTGACTCCTAATTATTAATGTGAGGCACCTTCAATCACCCTCCTCTGTGTAAATTGCAGACTGGCAGGACTGCCAGCATATAACGCTTTTTTACCATTTTTTTTCTTTTCAACATAAAAGATTAAAAAAAAATCATTCAGCCAAACAAAACAATAGGCAAACATAAATTGACACACATACGGACAGGTTTTGGTGCACCAAAGACAGACAACAGACAGAGAGGGAACTTGATGTTTTAAAGAGATCTAATATATAAACCAGAACTCAGGATATCTCCAGTAGGATTCAGAGAGGAATCAGGACATCTTCTATTTTCCTCTCCTCCCCAGGAGAGTTTTGAAATAGCTTTTAACCATTTTTTTTTGATAGCACATCCTGCACAAGGAAAAACAGCTTTTCTGAAACCTGCTTTTTTTCTTGTCTGAGAATTAACTCCTAATCTTCTTTTTTTCTGGGAATTCTGCCCGAGACGGGAGGGGAGGCACAGTGGAAAGCACTGATAGTTACTCCATAGTACCCTGCTTTTATCCCTATTGGGTATATAAAAAGAGAAAGAGTTTTAGAGAATATGATATATGTTGGTATATGGAATGGGGGGGGGTGTCTTGGCTACCACACAGACATGGTATAGAATAAACGTTATCCCGGATAGAGAATGAGAGTAAATGGGGTAGTAGAGACAGAGAAAGGCAGAGAGAGTGTGTATAGATAAGTAGAGACTGACTATGACCATGTGTAGGGAGGTGGGAGGGGAGGAGAGCCCAGGAATTTTGTTGCAGTCCAGGACTTACATTACGCCAATGAGTTGTTTTTACTTTTGATTTCTCTTGGCGCTTCAGCTGCCTCTGACTTCTAAAGAAAATATTCTCGCCCAGAGAGCTCAGGTTGGACAACCTGGATAAATTCCTCAGGTGTGATCCAGCTCTCAGTGAAAGATTCTAAGTGCCAAAATAAAGGGAGAAGTCTGCTCATAGGCTGTGACTGTGGACTTTCATTTTTCTAAAATTTTAAAGTCAAGGGGCTTGTTTTGATTCGGGCTTTTTCTAGATGTTTGTCTTTGAAATAAATCTTGAGTTAGAGTGACCATTTGTCCCTTTAAGTATCGTAGCTCCTTTAAGAGGGCTACTTGCTTTCTTTAGCTATCATTTGGCAGAGAGAAGATATTTTTCAGTGGCTCTTCTGCTGGCAGCTTTCTCCTCCAAGTTGACTTGCTCCCTGGGAGAGAGAGTGTCAGCACCTGAATTATGACTAGATTTAAGAGTTTATAAAGAAGGATAGACTTTGGTCTTTTTGAGAATTAGTGAAAATAGGAGACATAGAGAGAGACCATTTGAAATGTCTGTCCTCCATATCTGTCAGAGGCGGTAAGGAAAAGAAAGCATAGGGACAGTGTCTGGACGAGCACTTGTTCAGAGAACTAGATGCTGGAAGCAGGAAGAATTCTAAATAATGCCATTAATGAGAGACCAGTAGTTAAAGGCAGTAACCAGAACATTTTTAGTTCCAGGACCAAAAATTGCATCTTACTCCACCACATGTTTTCTTATCTATGAGTCCTTCCTCTGGGAACTGGGAAAATTTGTCCGAGATAATGCTTAAGACCCTAAGTATTTCTCAAAGAAGTACCTAAGGTCTCCTTTTCTTAACCCAGCCCCTTGTGTCTTGAGCCTTAAATCAGGCTGAATGAATGTTGCCCCATTGTGTCTCACCTTCGAGATGAGCTGACATGGAGATTTTCCTCTGGCCAAGTGCACTGGCCTGTCAACTATGACTTGAACTAATCTACTCTGGGAGCTGTATGTGAAGGGCCCCCTCCTTTCTTTCCGATGGCCTTCTTCATCTGACTAGTTCCACAGGTACTTCACTGTTGGGTGCCAGAGTGTCCCGTCATGCAGGACAGTCAACAGTGTTCCTGGAGCAACTTAAAATGAGGGCAGAGGGGCAAAGACACAAAGAAACTGACAGCAAGTCTAATCCCAATTAAGCTGTCAAATTTTATGTTTTACACAAGCCAATATAAAGGGAAGATCACAACCCCATCCCGCTCCCCTGTATCCCCCTCAAAGCAGTTGAGATCTACCAGTTGAGAACAACTGTTCTAAAGGATCAAATGACCATCTTGGCCTCCAGAGAGGGAAATGGCTGAGCGGATACTAAGCATTGCTGTAGATGTCAATAGAGGCAGCAAAAGATCAGCAAGTATAGGTAGCTACAAGTAGGAACATGATAGAATGGAAGAACTATTAAGGCAGTTGGAGTAGAGCCAGTAGCAAGGACAGGAGTCTTAAGATGTGGTCACATACACTGGCAGAATAAGATCCTAAGGGAGGTCCACTCAGGGCTTTTCAGGGCTTTTCTCAAGTTGGAGATTCAAGGCCCAAAACTGAGTGTCTGTGGTCCCACCCATTGACTTTCAGCTATAAATTTGCCTGGGGACTGTGTAGTCAGTCAGCAATATCAATCACCTTTGTGTGTTGTGCAGAGATTATGCCAAGGGCTGGGGTTTATACCCTTGTGAAACATGCCATGTCCCACAGCAGCGTTTATGGCCTATGAGACAAGCATGATTAGACTACCCAGGCAGCAGAAATCCAATCCAATCCTTGTCACATCATGGGCCGTACTAAGGCAGGGAGAATGTGTATCCCTATGAACCAGTCAAGGAAGGATGAAGCATGTGGAGCCCTACCCCTGCCTTCTGTGTATTGACCAGGCACAGTGACCCTGTCCACATAGTATGAGTGATGGGGGAGTAATCAGTTCTGCTCATCCAGCTACACTGTAGCAATGTCATTTCTTCAGTCCCAGAATATAAATTACAGTAAGAAAATGTGTATACTGGGGAAGTTTGGCTTTCATTCTCTTTTCTAGTAAGCCAAAAACTAAAGTAGAGAACTCAAGACGTCCACTGTTAGCACATTCTCAGGGTCTGGGATAACTCACTTGAGGAGAATTCCAAGAATACTGGAAGGTGATGAGGAGAGAAGATGGATTCAGAGAAATGAGGACCTAGACCCCATCTTTAAATCACCCAGACTACTCCAGTTGTGTGTGTGTGTGTGTGAGTGAGAGAGAGAGAGAGAGAGAGAGAGAGAGAGAGAGAGAGAGAGAGATTGAGAGATTTCATATGAACCACAGTAATTGAAAGCTGTAAGCATTTTCCCAATGGAGCAACCTTGGGCCAGCTAGATGGCTAGGTATCAAGTTGTTCTTCTATTAAGCCTTTTGGGAAGAACTTGTCTATAAAAAATACTATCATTATGTCAAATCCTTCCAATTTGAAACTTAAGTATTATAATAATATATAAGAATTATTGGGGGAAACTAAATTTTCCTTGACCAAACTTGTTTAGAAGTCCTGTTTTCATACTTTGAATTCTGCCCACCATTGCTTCGGCACCAATCTGTTGCTATGGCTGTGCCTGGGAGTGTCTGAGGAAGCCTAGTCCTAAAAGTCCCAGGGAATTCATGAGATTCTTCACACCTTCTAAGCATCATACATCGCTGGTACTCACCTTCCTCCTTTGAAATGCATCAAGATGGAACTGGCCTTTGGATGCTGTATGAGGCCTATGTTATACTTCTTAAAAAGTAGGTAGAGATTCAGAAAGAAATGCTGTTCCTTAAAGTTGGTCGGCCCCTCATTTCATTAGTTCAGCATAAGGGACAAATATATGTCGATAATCCTTACAAATTTTTTGGCTTTCATCTTTTTCTACCTTCCGCCTCCAGAGTTTGCACAATCATGTTCTATGAGGTTTTGCACCCAACATTATAAAGAGGTTTTTCTTTGTTTCAATTTCAACTGTTAACAATTCCCTGGAAGAGTAGGTAGGGGGAATTCTATTTGTGTGTCTATTGCATAATGTGTCTTCACTAGAAGATATCCATGATCGATTAGTGGTAATTACTACAGAAAACAATACAAGAATAGCAGTGATTGACATATGCATCCCTTTCTGATGAGGTGGTAACGAAAAGGATTGACAAAAATATAGGGGCAAAAAGAAATTAAGAAGTGAAATTCAAGGAAAACCCTCAGCAATGATAAACACATCCATGAGAGGACCATCTGTACCTTAGGACTATATTTTGAATATAATTTAGAGAAAGTAGCATTCTCAATCGACTGGAATTAGAATACTGGTCCATCCAGCTGATTGCACTAAATTTTTAATTCAAAACAAGGTGATAACAATGCCCACATCACATGACTTAGATTTGTTTGAGAATACTGTATTTATAATAGTCACGTCATTGCTTGCTTTATTACACAGTTTGTGTGTGCGTGTGAATATGTTTGTGTGTAGAAAGAGCCTGACCCAGATCCTTGTTCTTTGTCACAAGTGCTTTTACACAGGTGCTTAGGGCACCTCCCCTACCCACCAGCCCTAAGTTAGGCTTTTTTATATTAATTATGAGAACCAGAGGTCTTAAAAAGCACTGATGTTGGATGATGAGATCCTTTGGAAATTGAACTTTAATAAATCCAGGAGGAAGCCATATTCCATCTCTCTGTTGGAAGTACTCTCAATTCTCCCTGAGAATGGTTGTCCAAAAAAATGTTCATAGTTTCAATATCTGAAGCCCTTTAGTCTGTCCCACAATTGCATGTCCTCCTTAACCATGGAAGAAGAGCTGTGTGAGTCCTCCGTACCAGACAATCACAAGTCAGAAGGCTAATGCAATGAATTTTCTATAGTGAAATATGAAGCAAGGGTAGCTTACACTTGAAAACACACTGTCTGAGGATTATTCCAAGCACAGAGCTCATGTGGGATACACCAGCTGAGGGCAGGAGAGGTTAATATACTGGGTGGATAGGGTGAGTGTAATGGTCTCTCCTGCTCTTCCTTTCTCCCTCCTTTTCACCTCTTCCTATCCAAACCTCACTTCTAGTAAGGATAATTTGACTGCTTTTCTAGTTCTCCCAAATGCCTATTATCCACTGCAGTAGGATCATTAACTGCTGAGTAATAAACCAGCAGTTTTTCCATAAACATGGAAAAGTGACAAATACCACAGAACTTCACCACTAGAAAGACAATTGGACACTTAGAGAGATTCTTGTCCCATTGGAAAAGGGTCCAAAAAGCCAGAGAACTGAGAAACATCGTCAGCATTCAGCTGGACTGCCCCTAAGCACCATAGTCACTATGAAATGGATTTTCCATGGGACCACTTAGTTAATGAATCACTCATCTTAGTTCTCTGCTAGCAGATGGTCATCAGAACACAGCACCAACAATGCATGACTGCCTGGGGAAGCTTCTTTCACAATCAAGAGAGTCCACATCTCTAGTTTCTCAAATACACTAAGCCCAAGAGCCTTTCAGAAAGGACAGACACAAAATTAAAAAAATAAAATAAAACATTTGAACAGGGAGTTCTAGACACTGCAAGCCCTGGTTAAATTAAAAGCAGTGGACAGCACAGCAGAAGGCAGAAAGGCAAGGAGGACAGAGCCCTGTGTCCTGAAGACCACAGCACAAAAGCCATTCTACTCCTTTCTAAAATAGCTTGTTCTGACCTGAATGTTCAGGTACAGTGACCACACCTCTGATGAGCTCTGGGGACTGGCCTGATGATGCTGGCTCTGGGGCAGCCTCTGATTCAGACATGCAACCAGAACCCAGGCAAAATAATCAAATTCTTAGATGCTTGCTTGGGCCATTTCTTCATTGTTTCCTTCACTGTGAATTGAGTACAATAGATACCCCCTTTCCCTTATCATCTATTCCTTTCACAGTTAATACTGATTGTGGAACCAACAGGGAGATAAAGAACTACAAAAAATGGTGGATGAGAGGGTTAGTGTCCTAATGTCATTGCTGAAACCTGCCAAGCTAACTGTGCACCAATCAGAAGCAATATTTTACTTGTTGATGGTTGGTTTAACCCAGTTTTGACCAGGATCTTTGATTTGTATAGTATGCATAATATTTACTGAACTATCTATTTTTGATTCTTATAAAATGTGGACTGACTGAAGACAGATGGAAAATGAGTGGGGCATGAACTAAGTCTTAGAGAAATTAATTTGTGGTGTTATTTTGGGCAAATTACTTAAGCATTCTGAGCTTAGTTTACTCAAATGAAAGATGGAAAGACGCCTCAGAATTCTAGTTATAGGTAGGACTTCCTAGAGACAATGGCAAGGAACAGAAGAAATGCCATTTCTATTACACTGGGCACCCTGAGAGGGAGGGGAGTGGCTACATAGGGCAGTGGGAAGTTCACCATCCTGGGAAAACAGATCACCTTTCTTCCTGGCATGTGAGAGGACATCAGCGGCACTCTTGCTCATGACCTTGGTGACATAGAGTGGATAGTTGTTCTGGCTGGTGACAGTGATGGCACGGAACACAACCTCAGTTTCCAACTATAAATAGACCCAATCCAATCAGTAAAACAGAGATCCGCACCATTGACAGGTCCGGCCTCTATAACAGGTGCTGATAAAGTACTTTGATGAGGATAAGAACCACCCAAGAGGATTTGAATTTACATGACTTGGATCTGCCTCTGGGATTCCTCTTCCTACATTCCTGTGTTTACCTCTGTCTGGGAGGAGGAGAATATCATAGGGTTGTGCCTAGGGCGCTGCCTGTCATTGTACCTTTCTCCTCTCCTATAGTTAGTATGAAGCACCCCCCTCCAATATGCCTCTATTCCCCAACCTCAGGGCAGAGTCTCTGGGAAAGCAAAATCCCATCATTCACTGGTGAAGACTATTAGGAACATGAGTTCTTCAAGAGATTTCCTGCAGCTATGGTGTCAGGAAAGGGTTAGTTCTACATAGGATTTCTTATTAGAATTTATACCAAGCCGCAAAGCACAGCAACTCTTTTTATTACTGATCTCTTCAAGCCTACTACAATGTAGAGTTCATGCTTCCAAATATGTCAACTAAGCCAGCTGCACTTAATCCATATGGGGAATACTTATTAGTTTACCCACACTTGATTAACCAATGGTGATCTGGGAGCTTGGGCTCTCTGGATTGACTGAGAGTAAAACCTGGTTCTGTTATGTACAAGGCAGGGAACCTCTGGTAGATCTCAGAATCTCTCAGTGGTGCTGCTGCTCTCCTGGCTAAGTGGGAGCACCAAAGAATCCTGATCTCTGGAGCCATTGTAAGGATGAAATGATTAATCCCTTTGAGAAATCACTGCCTGGACCAGTGGTTGTTGGTGTGATTGTTGGTCAGTTTCTGACCAATGCTAAGTCTGCCATTGCCTAAACCCTGAGCAAATCCAGCTCCTCCTAGAGTACAGATACAGTGGTGATTCATCATGGATTTAGCAGCCATTTCTTTTCATATGGATATAAATTTCTGGATTAGCTTGCATAGACCAATACTAAAAAAAATGCTTCAAATGGCTTACAGATGCTAGTGGCTTCATAAAGCAAAGGAGTCACTCCATTGTATATATGGTTCAGTCATGTTGAGGAACTGGGTTGACTGAGCTGGAATGTTCCAGATGGCTTTGGGGTGCAGGTAACTGCAAGCACTCAGACACAGCACCCCGGAGAATATGCTCAGTGCCCATTGCTCTGCTTTCTGAACAGCATCAATTGAGATTATATCTTGGTGAGCTTTGAGCTGAAAGGCTTTGGCTTTACCTAGGCTCAGCCCCCTCCCCTTCATACCTTTGTTGACCACTTCGGCAGCCTCTATGACTCCAGCCCTGGCCCCTTTGATCCTGTTCCCTCAGGCTGACAAAGGATTTTCTGCACTTGGATGACATGACTATCTCTAGAAGGTTACTTCGCGTTTCAACTATACTCAAAAGAGCTTCAACAGCTGGAGAGACTTACAGCTAAGTGACCTTCTTCCTAAAAAGGAGAAAGGTCTGGCAAAGGTTGAGGTGGTGGATGTAGAGCAAGGTTGAGAAATGAAACCAAGGAACAAAAATAAACTTTGTTGTGAAATCTCTGATTGCTTCTGAAGAAATCTGTCTTGCCAGCCTATCTCTCCAGAGACCAGAATTTCCGGTTTCACAAAGTGTTGACCAGTATGGCCAGCTAACTCCATAGAAATGAATTTTTAGTCCTTCAAACATGATTAGCCCATGGCTGACCTCTAACTTTACCTACGAATGGCCAGTACATTGAACGGAAGCAATAATACCTGAAATAATGCATGAAGTTAACACAGCTGGGAATAAGTGTTTCTAACAAAGACCCTGGAATCATTAAGGCACATATTTTTTTTCACGAATGTTGTGTGTGACTGTAATTCCCATCCTTAATTTACAGATAATATCAACTGACAACATCTAGAAAGCTGACCATGTTCTACATCTCCTTCTGGATGCACCTGATACAAATGTATTATTCAGCTTACAAAAATGTATAGCACCATTGTAATAGGAAACTTTCCCTATATCTGTGTTACATGTAAATTTCTTGCTGGCTATAGAAGAGATGAGGGAAGATCTAAATGTTTAGGTTCTGCTTCTTCAGTGGAGTTTGCCATAAGAGGATTAGCTTCATTGATATGGAAGCCTTGAGATCCCATAATGTGGAAGGTCAGAACAACACTGCTCTCAGATTGGTGGGCAACTAATTCCAAGTTCTGTGCCCTGTGCCAGCAGCAGGTGCTGACAAAAGAGACAAGAACCACTAGGCATATTGACTGAAAAGTCTGTTGAACTTCCTTCCCCCCTTGTAAATGTTTTATAAGACTCACAGCAATGTGAAAAAAGTGCATAGAATTTCTCTAGAATTTGGGATGATTAGCAAAGGATGAGACATACAGCTCTACTAATCAAGCACTAGGGAGCATAAGGCAATTGAAGGGCAGAGAGCATCTCCATTACACTTTCTAGCCAGAAGAGGTCTCTGAGAGAAGTCACCCAACAATGATAAATTGAATCTTAGATTCTATCACATTCATCCAGTCGCACTTGTGCCTAAACTGTGTGGAAGTGGCTCAAGCAAAAACAAATAGAAACATCCCAGAGTACATTAAGTGAGTGGCAAGCTAGGACTGTGACAACCAGTCTCCCAGAAAACACTGGTGAAAATAAGTCTCATGCCCATCTTGGCTTTTCACACTGTGCTTCTCCCCTCAACTCTCATGAAACCCACCTCCTCCTGTCAGCTCAGAATATGGGCTTCTAGGTCAGTTATCCACATGTCTAGCATCCATGTCTGCTCCTAAAATAAGAGAAACAAAATGGGAAATATTCTTAGATGACTGAAGGCAGCATTTGAGAAAATTATATTTGTATGCTCTGGGCTAAAATGCATTCAAGGGGTAAAAGTACAAAATTTATTATGTTGGGCAAATAAATATTACTGCATTTCGAGCAATATATTCAAATCTTTAAAAGGTTAACTGGTTTCTTTTATAATCATCCTCATTATTATTAATATCATTATTATTAAGATCTTTTGATAGTCGTGTACCTGTTTTATCTACATTACCAATAAAATGTCACTTATTCTTCACGTCTTTCAGAACCAACTCTCTGGGAACAACTCCTTGCCTATTGCTGGCTGGGTCAATCATTCCTTTATTTCTATTCAATGAAAAGGAAGAATGGATACAGACAATGTGGTATAGTTACTCAATGGAATACTACTCAGCAAATAAAAATGATGAATTTATGAAATTCTTAGGCAAATGTTTGGAACTAGAAAATATCATCCTAAGTGATGTAACCTAATCACAAAAGAACACACATGGTAAGCTGTCACTGATAAGTGGGTATTAGCCCAGAAGCTCTAAATACCCAAGACATAATACACATATGAAATGATTCCCAAGAAGAAGGAAGGAGAGGGCCCTGGTCCTGGAAAGGAGTGTTCCTGCATTGTAGGGGAGTACCAGGACAGAGAAGTAGGAAGGGGTGATTGAAGAATGGGCTGAGGGAAGAGGGCTTATGGAACCTATGGGGAGGGGTGAACTGGGAAAGAGAAATCATTTGCAATGGAAACAAAGAATGTGTGTGTATATATAAAATACAGGTCTACAAACAAAGAAAGTGTGTGTAAATATAAAATACAGGTCTTGTACAATGTGAAGTGTTAATTTCCTGGTTAGTTTTAGTAAATGTATCATTTAAAAAAAGAGACCTATGAACAACAATCTGTATCTGGAAATGAATATACACACCCAGAGTAATAAACCTACTCATGTCAGTACTTAGAGTTAGTTCACTGGTACTATACTATCCAGTCAATAAAAGATTAACATCCTGATTAATGAGTGATTTTGTTTTATAGCTACTGACACTGGTGTTCAGGTATTTCTACTTTACAAGGGATACTGAATAAATTTACTTTTTATTTAAAACTTCTGGATTGTCTCTGGTTCCACATCCTAGTTATGATGTTCTTTCATTATTAGCACTTTGGTAATGCTCTTACAGAGAGCAGTGTATCTTTTTCTCATTTTTGTGGTATTGATACAGTACAGGGTGTAGTGATATGAAATGCCTTGTAAGCTACAGCATAAAAAAGAAACTTGTAAATATTTTATGACATACTAAGAAAAGTTGGAGTGATATTATATGAATAACATCAAATGTAAAGTATTGTGGCTTGCATTCACTAACTGGGACTGTATTCAGAAGTAATGATTTTAATATTACTCTATTTTATAAAAGCTTTTCTGGAAGATTTATTCAAATTCTAGTCAAAACCCAACTTAGAGATCATTATTTAACTAGAGATTTATCTATTTAACTAGAGATATAAAATTCTATAATAGAATTATTTTAACCATTTAAAATTGAAAATAAATAAGATCATATATGTTCAGCATTGTGGATGCTAATAGAATTATATCCAAACTATGAGGTAGAAATTATTCTTTAAAACATTAAAAATGCAATAAAACCATCTACAAAAGAACCAAAGTATAATTGAAAATCAATGTTCTTTTCTTTGGTGTTTTCAGAAATATACAATAGGATATATTTAAGCATTTGGATATTTTGATGGTTTGTAAAGGAACTGAAGTTGTGATATAGGATGGTCTAGGCAGATAAAACAGCCTGGCAAAATTAAAACTTATTATATCACACAGTTTTTGCTTGGAAAAAATTCTTACTATTGTCATATGTATTCACCTTTCATTGATCTATAAAACATTATAAGGAACTGTACCATAGTTATCAGTGTTCTTTAGGACATGCAAATGTTATAAAAATGTATCAGAAAATATTATCATTTATAAAATCTTTCCATTGGTAACACTGATACAAATGTTTAATTATATTGTACGTACAATTAATTTTCTTTGCATGAAAAAAATAAAATTAAATAAAGGGCTAAAAAAAATTCATTCAACCCCTACTCAAAATGGAAGTCTTATTCTAAATAGGTACAGGTGTCTCTCTTTTCTTGTAGTCCATCCCAGGGGCAGATTAGACAGGCAATACCATAAAAGGTCACACAGAGGATCAGGAAGTGTTGCTGAGTGGTTGGTGCAGATCCAAGTTTATTATGGCTAAGTATCTACAGCAGTTTTAATTGACTTCTGGTGTGATTGGCTTCTAAGAACACAAAAGTGCAGAACATCCTAATAAGAGCAGTAAAGTATGTGAGAAAGTTTTCTTATGGTGTTAATGATAGCACAAAATGTCAGATTAGACATAAAATACTTACCTCAACTATCTGCAACTTGATTGAATTTGTTATCACCTAGGAGACTAGATTGGCGAGGCATACTTCTGGGTGTGTCTATATATTAACTGAGGGTGGGCAAAATTCTTCTGGATAATTCTATCAACCAAAAGAAATCCAAGGGCCAGACAACGGTGGTACACACCTTTAATCCCAGCACTTGGGAGGTAGAAGCTTGCGGATTTCTGAGTTCAAGGCCAGCCTGGTATACAGAGTTTGTTCCAGGACAGCCAGGGCTATACAGAGAAACCCTGTCTCAAAAAAAAAAAAAAAAAAAAAAAAAAAAAAAAAAAAAAAAAAAAAAAAAAACCACACCAAACAAAGCCAAACCAAAGCCAAACCAAAACCAAACCAAAGCAAGCCAAAGCAAGCCAAGCAAACCAAACGAAACGAAACGAAACGAAACGAAACGAAACGAAACGAAACGAAACGAAACGAAAAGAAACGAAACGAAACGAAACGAAACGAAACGAAACGAAACGAAACGAAACGAAACGAAACGAAACAAAACAAAACAAAACAAACAAACCAAACAAAATAGAAAGTCAAATGCCCAGCCATTGGGAGGCAGAGGCAAGCAGATATCTGAGTACAAGGCTATCCGAGTCTGCAGATCAAGTTCCAGAACAGCGAGGGCTATACAGAGAAACCCTATCTCAGAAAATCAAAGAAAAACAAATCCGGGTGTGGGGATGGTTGGTGTGGTATGTCAGGAGGAACACACAGGAGTAAGCCTTAAGGACTTACATCACACACTATGAAAATATATTTGCACATTTGGAGCAATATAGTCAAATATTTAAAAAGTTAACTGGTTTCTTTTATCATTATTATTAATATTTCTATCATCATTATTAAAATCTCTTGAGAAGACTGTCCATGTTTTATCTACATTACCAATAAAATGTCACTTATTCTTCACGTTTTCCGATGCAACACCCTGAGAACATCTCCTTGCATACTTGCTGGATGGGTCAATCTTTGCTTTATTTGTATTCAATGAAAGGAAAGAATGGATACAGAAAATGTGGTATACTTACTCAATGGAATACTACTCAGCAAATAAAAATGATGATTTCATGAAATTCTTGGGCAAATGTTTGGAACTAGAAAATATCATCCTAAGTGATGTAACCTAATTACAAAAGAACACACATGGAATGCAGTCACTGATAAGTGGTTATTAGCACAGAAGCTCTGAATACCCAAGACATAATTCACATATCAAATGATTCCCAAGAAGAAGGGAAGAAAGGGCCTTGGTCCTGGAAAGACTTGTTCCTGCATTGTAGGGGAGTACCAGGACAGAGAATTAGGAAGGGTTGATTGGAGAATGGGCTGAGGGTATAGGGTTAATGAAACTTATGGGGAGGGGTGAAATGGGAAAGAGAAATCATTTGCAATGGAAACAAAGAATGTGTGTGTATATATAAAATACAGGTCTTGTACAATGTGAAGTGTTAATTACCTGGTTAGTTTTAGTAAATGTATCATTTAAAAAAAGAGACCTATGAACAACAATCTGTATCTGGAAATGAATATACACACCCAGAGTAATAAACCTACTCATGTCAGTACTTAGAGTTAGTTCACTGGTACTATTTTATCCAGTCAATAAAAGGTGAACATGCTGATTAATGAGTGATTTGGTTTTATAGCTACTGACACTGGTGTTCAGGTATTTCTACTTTACAAGGGATGCTGAATCCATTTATTTTTTATTTAAAACTTCTGGATTGTCTCTGGTTCCACATCCTAGTTATGATGTTCTTTCATTATTAGCACTTTGGTAATGCTCTTACAGAGAGCAATGTATCTTTTTCTCATTTCTGTGGTATTGATACAGTGCAGGGTGTGGTGATATGAAATACCTTGTAAGCTACTGCATAAAGTAGAAACTTGTAAATATTTTAAGACATACTAAGAAAAGTTGGAGTGATATTATATGAAGAACTTCAAATGAAAAGTATTGTGGCTTGCATTCACTAACTGGGACTGTATTCAGAAGTCATGATTTTAACATGACTCTATTTAATAAAAGCTTTTCTGGAAGAATTTATTCAAATTCTAGTCAAAACCCAATTTA
The DNA here is from genome assembly GCF_947179515.1 of Apodemus sylvaticus. Classification (NCBI taxonomy): domain Eukaryota; kingdom Metazoa; phylum Chordata; class Mammalia; order Rodentia; family Muridae; genus Apodemus; species Apodemus sylvaticus. The sequence continues at coordinate 59,425,429 of NC_067484.1, read as the reverse complement.
GAGATCATCATTAAATAATTACTGATGTCTCTAGAAAAGAAATTTTACTAGAGTTTTAAAAATCCATAATAGAATTATTTAACCACTTAAAACAGAAAATAAATAAGATCATATGTTCAGCAATGTGTATGCTAATAGAATTATTTTTAAACTATGAGGTACAAAGTATTCTTTAAAAAAATTAAAATTGCAATATAACCAACTATAAAAGAACCAAAAGATAATTGAAAATCGACGTTCTTTTCTCTGGTGTTTACAGAAATATACAATAGAATATAATTAAGCATTTGGCTATTTTGATGGTTTGTAAAGGAACAGATGTTGTGAGATAGGATAGTCTAGGCAGATAAAGCAGCCTGGGACAAATTAAACTTAATATATCACTCAGGTTTGCTTGGAAAAAATACTCACTATTGTCATATGTATTCATCTCTCATTGATCTATAACACTTTATAAGGAACAGTACCATGGTTATCAAAGTTCTTTAGGACATGCAAATGTTATAAAACAATGTATCAGAAAATATTATCATTTATAAAATCTTTCCATTGGCAACACTTATATAAATGTTTAATTATATTGTAGTTACAATAAATTTTCTTTGCAGGAAAAAATTAAATAAAATAAAATTGAGGGCTAAAAAATTTTATTCAACTCCTATTCAAAATGGAACTCTTATGCTAAATAGGTGCAAGTGTCTCTCTTTTCTTGGAGTCCATCCCAGGGGCAGCTTATAAATGCAATAGCATAAAAGGTCACACACAGAATCAGGAAATATAGCTGAGTGGTTGATGCAGATCCAAACTTATTGTGGCTAAGTATACACAGCAGTTCTAACTGACTTCCGTTGTGATTGGCTTCTAAGAACACCAAAGTGCAGAACATCCTAATAAGAGCAGCAAATATATGTGAGAAAATTTTCTTATAGCTCTAATGATAGCAAAAAATGGCAGACTAGACAGAAAATAGTTACCTCAGCCTTAGCATTCTTTCTGCAACTTGATTGAATTTGTTATCACCTAGGAGACTAGATTAGTGAGGGATACTTCTGGGTGTGTCTACAGATTAACTGAGGATGGGCCAAATTCTTCCAGACAATTCAAACAACCAACAGAAAGCCAAGGGCCAGACAGTGGTGGTACACACCTTTAATCCCAGCACTTGGGAGGTAGAGGCTTGGGGATTTCTGAATTTGAGGCTAACCTGCTCCACAGAGTTCGTTCCAGGACAGCCAGGCCTATACAGAGCAAACCTGTCTCAAAAAAAAAAACCACACCAGAGCAAACCAAAGCAAACCAACGCAAACCAAAGCAAACCAAAGCCAAGCAAACCAAACCAAACCAGACAAAACAAAACAAAACAAAAAAGAAAGCCAAATGCCCAGCCCTAGGGAGGCAGAGGCATGCAGATATCTGAGTTCAAGGCTATCTTAGTCTGCAGATCAAGTTCCAGGGCAGCTAGGGCTATACAGAGAAACCCTATCTCAGAAAAACAAATCTGGCATGGGGATGGTTGGTGTGGTGTGGCAGGGTGAACACATAGGAGGACCCCTTAAAAACTTATATCACACACACTATGAAAACATCTCTTAACACCTCAGAGGCTGATTTTTCTATTATATCAACCTCCTTTTGTCTTCTGGCCATTCTCATTGATTGAATTCTAGAAATATTTTCTTTCAGGCTCTAGTAAGAGCCCTCCTCCCTAATGAGGCACATAAAGGTTAAGGTTTACAATGAAATATCTTCTGCCTTATATCAACTATCTTCGGGTAACATGTGTTAACGCATAATGAAGCCAGTTTATCAGGGTCAAACTCTTAACACACAGCTTCCATGAGTCCATCACAACAATAAAGACTTCACTATTCTGGACAAAGCACAGCTGTGGCTTCCTTGCACGAATGAGCAAATGACCCTTGTTTTATTTTTGCTTGGAACCTAGGATATACAGATTAAATGTTTTTTTTTTAATTTTTGTTTCTTTTGATTCAAATATGATTATATTACTTTCTCCCTTCCCTTTTTCCTTCCACCCCCTCTCAAATACCTGCCTCTCACTTCCCCTCAAAAGCATGGCCTGTTGACATGGTTTTTAAAAATATTGTTATTGTTACATATATGTAATAGCAGAGAAATCTAATCAACCTGATGACCAGGAGGCTCAAGTGTTTATTTCACAGATGTTTTCTGCTAAGTCAGCATCTCCCTAAGTAGCTATGGCTGGCCTTGAAATGAAAATGTAAAAGCAGATACATCTAATCAAGTTGAATCTTTTTGGAGGCACTCATATGCACATAATTTCAGGATTAACTAATTTATATTAGATATCTATACTATACTCATCCTGGGAGAAGCTAGTTCTTATTTTACCTGCAATTCTTTGCCTAGTTTGTTCTTCTGGGTCATCATATCTACTAGTGTTTTTGCTTGGTTCTTGTTTTGATGTTCTAAGATGGTGTTAACAGGGTTGAGGTTTGCCAGTTGTTTCCTGAAGACACACTCTCACGGCTGACTTCCTAGAGGATCTTACAACAATTCTGACTCCTCTAAGTCCTGTCAGTGTGAGAGCAGCTCTGTTGTAGCTATAACCACTTAGATAGTACTTCTCTGTCTTTGACCTGGTGCAGTTTTCTGATTGTCTCTGTCTACTGCAAATGGATATTTCCTAATTGTGCCGCACTGGTTCCCTGAACAGCAGGGAAGAAAGACTAGCACACCAGTTCCTTCCAGAGAGAGTTTACAGAGAATGAATGTTTAGGTCCAGCTTTCTGGGTGTATCCCCCTGAATCTCCCTAGAGCGTGACTGACATACCCTTGCTAGGATGGCCCATGGTCCGAGACGACGCTTCGCTCTACCATTGGCCAAGCAACATGGCGTGAGATCACACCACTGAGTGATCCAAGCCTCAAGCCTTATTCGGACTTGTTTACTCCAGATGGCCAGGCTCCGGCAGCGCCATCTTTAAGGCGAGGTCAGCTCTCCACAGTTCACCCTTTTTGTTTTTATAAAAGGCTGATACCATTTGTTCAAACAAAACCCTTCATGAGTGGTCCTGTGATCAAGAACGATTAGGCCAAGAAGTTGATCCACCTTACTGGGTGCAATGTGCAAGAATTCCTCCAGGTGCAAAGGCTGGGCCACAAAACAAATTGACACCCATCCACAGTAGAATGTGAACAATGTCACATGGGGTGCAAGGGATGTCCTACGCTCGAGAAATTGGGGAAAGAAGGTTAGAGCTAATCAATCACTGCCAGCCACGCCTGAGGAGAAACTCCTGCCTCAAGGGCCTATGCTCTTGAGCCATCCGGCAGAGATAAAACTCACCCAGAGCACAGGCCCCCAGCAGGGCAAGAGTCAACACTCCTACTCCTGCCCACTCCTTTAGGTGAGACATTGCTTGAAGAATCCAAGAAGAAAATCCTTCAGCAATCGAGGCATCCAAACGTGGAGAATTAACCATGGTAATGGAGACACGCAATTCTTTCATGAGGCTGTCAAATGATCTTGACCAATTACCTGTAAGATAGCTAGACAATTCTTTAGAAAAATTTGCAGCTTGAGAATAATTATTATAATATACAGAGGTCACACACAATCCAGAAAACTTCCACTCACATCCCAATTGGGCTATCTGCCAGAGTGTATCTATTTGTTCTTGCACTAAGTCAATTCGCTGATTGACTACCATGAGGCCTCCCTTAATCTGGCTGTCCCCAGAAACCTCTCCTTTATATGGGAGAGACTTCCAGGCCTTCTTGACTATCTGTCTCACCTGATCATACACCTGGATGGGAAAGTTAATCTGATTGTTCAGCCACTGTCCCTTGCCCATGAGCATGTCATAAGTCCAAGCAGCCTGGCCATTAGCAACATTCTCCCTGGCTTGTTGTTGTACCAGTTCAGCGTATATGGACTTCTAGTCTAGATATTGCCCCATAGTCAAACACGCCTTAACTGTGGATTGCCAATACGAGGGCATCATAACATTCCCAGATATGCGCTCAACCGGCGCAAGGGTGAAAGAGGCATTAATGCCATATGCTTGAACTGACTCTGCCAAATTGTTTAGGATCTTGATGTCGGGCAGTTCATGAGATCTCACTTGATTAGCATCTTCATAGACAGGGAAAGCCATAGCGGCTTCTCTCCATGTATTAGGGCAAAAGGTATGAGATGCTTTGGTGCCCTCTGCTGATCCTAGGAATGATGGACCAGCAGACACTTCAGCATAGGGCGGAGGGGCTGTTGGCAAAACCCTGTGTCTCACTTCCATGTTCTCCCCCTTTAACTCCTTGTCTTGCTTTTCCTTCTTCTCTTTCTTTTTTCTCCTTCGTTCTACCTTTACTAGGAGCTCCCGTATAGCTTCTTCTAGATACTCCATATCTAGCTCACTCTCAGAGCTGCCATCTGTTCCTGAATCCTGCTCCCCCTCTATTCCTTTCAAGCTAGGATACAGGCGCGCTGGTTTGCTAGGAGGCTCTTGAGATTTAACAGAGCATGTATCAGAGCGGGCCTCTTTAACCTGCTCTAAGGCCTCAGCTGTTGCCTGTATGGCAGGCAGGCAATTCTCACAAGTCAGACAGCTGAGGATAACGTTCCACAATCCCCACACTCCCGTTAAAAAGTTCTGAATAGTTTTGCCTTTGAAGTTATGGCAGTGGAGGCAAAAACAGCTGATTAAAGTTATCAGAACCACTGCCACAAACACCAGAATGACAATTAACGGAGGGATTCCTCCCGGCATGAACATAGTCTGCTGGCTGCTTTTACTTTCACTTTATGATGCCTCCTTCCAAGGACCTAAAAGGGATGAGGCCTCCTTCTGAGGACTTTCTAATGTGGGGCCCAACTTACCGGCCACTTACCAAGCACTTGCTCTGACTCTCAACAGGTTCTGGAACTCCCAGGGACATGAAGAAAAAAGGGTGCCCGTACAGGCCACCAAATATGCCATGCCGGTTCCCTGACCAGCAGGGAAGAAAGATTAGCACACCAGTTCCTTCCAGAGAGAGTTTACTCTGAATGAATGTTTAGTTACAGCTTGCTGGGTGTGCGCCCGAATCTCCCTAGAGCGTGACTGATATACCTTTGCTAGGACGGCCCATGGTCTGAGATGACACTTCGCTCTACCGTTGGCCAAGCAACATGGCGTGAGATCACGCCACCGAGTGATCCATGCCTTATACGGGCTTATTTACTCTGGATGGCCAGGCTAGTGCAGCGCCATCTTTAAGGCACGGTCAGCTCTACACATCTAATGAGGAGGAGAGAAACATTTCTCTGTGGGTTTAATGACATTGTGTCATTTGAGAAAGCTCAGCCCTAGCTTGGCAATTTGGGAGACTTGAAAATTCTCCTTGTTTCTACCCCATGGAGATTGCATTTTGCTCTTACTCCTGTGGAAACATACAGGAAAACTCTTGAGGATAGCAGATGCCTTCATTTAGGTGACGTGATATAATGTTCAGCTGTAGCTGAATCTAATAAATACACACTAGAAACTTATCCAAATGGAAAAATGCCCCGATTCTTCTTCCTTATGGAGAACAGATCTTTCCAAGATCAGGAAGAAGTGGGGTGAAGAGGATGGGGAGAGCATCTGCACTGAGGAGCCACAGGGGGGAGACTTTCCAACCAAGCAATGGCACTACAAGTCTGAAATTCAACAAGCAGACTGGATTTCATGGCTGCCAGGAAGAGCTAGGGCCTCTGGCTGCTGGACTGAACACATGGGAAGGGGGAAGGGGAAACAGTTCTAGCACCCATGGTCTATCCCATGAGAGCACTACAAACTGCAGACTCTGAGTAAATAGATTTAAGTTTGGGTGTTCAGGAAACATAGGAAGAAAGCATATCAGTGCACTAAAACATATCAGAGTGAATTGTATGCTTCGCTCACCTCCTCCTATCTCAAGATATTGCTGAGCCTCTGAAATCACAACAGCTAGAGTCCTGTATTTTGGGACTTGAAATGGAAAGGAGCCCCAGATACAGTATCTCTGAGTAAAGATCCCTGCTGGGTGATATCAATTTGAGAGATTAAAATTGCTTCTACTGGTTATTCATTATGATACATAAGCCAGTGGTAACATCCTGTTGAGCCTGAAACTGAGTGGCTCTTTTGATGTTTAAATTAATCATTTTATTTACATCCCAAATGCTGTCCCTTTCCCAGCTACCCCTCCCACAATTTTAAACTTATATTAGTCCCCAAATAACTGCACTGAGAGACCAAGTTTTCTTTATTTATTTTATTTAAAATGGTCTAGTGGCACATACTTTTAATCCCAGCACAAAGGAGACAGAGGCAGGCAGATCTATCTCTGTAAATTCAAGGACAGCCTAAGCTACATGGTGAGAATAGAAGGGGTCACGGAACAACATGAGAGCTTATATACCACTTCTGTAGGCCTGACTGCCACAGTCACTGACCTCTGCTCATGTTCTGAAGGAGATTAGTTCGAATTCTCTTTGGCATCGAAGGCTATGCAAAGCCTGTTTGTGATGGCCTCTACAGTGAAGTGCCTGGCACCAGGTGTTCAAGAGATGCTGCAGGAAGGAACTGTTTTCCTCGCTGTGAATGTCATCAGATGAATGGAGATCTCCATCTCCTTTTCTTCCTGGTTCCTCCTAGCAGAGTTCAGGGCTGAGTGCATTTCTCAAAGCATGTCGGGACTGTGCATCCATCTGATTAGGCAGTCCAGGAAATGGGTAGTGAATGGCTTTGCTTCCTACAGATGATCATTGTGGACCTTGTAGCTCTTCCTTTCATCATTTCTTTAGCAAGTTAATATGGTTCCTGAGAAGCCAGTGGATCCCAACATGACCTAAATTCATTATTATGGAAGGCTCTCAGATCTGCTGTCCTGGGTCAAATTTCTGAAGAAATGCTGCCTTAGCACAGGCATAACATCACATAGCTTTGGCTCACTCTCAAACTCTTCTTTCTATTATAGCCTGGTTCCTTAGACTGTCCAGTCCTCTCCTTGCTTGTTTTACTTTTCATGACTTGCTCTATCTTTTTTTATACTTGTTGTTTCTGGTGTTTTTTGTTATTCTCTCAGAGACCAGGAAGCTAAAGGGTTTATTTTACAGATGTTTTCTGCTAAGTCAGCATCTCCCTACGTAGCTATGGCTGGCCTTGAAATGAAAACTTGTTTCTCTTTCTTAATACTCAGATTGTGACTGATGAAAGGGGTTAGGTTGCTCCTGGACTAAGATGGCATGCCAGGACTTCTCCAGAAATGTTAGTCAATGGAAATTTGGGTACCGTTAGGGACACTTTTGAGCTTTTGCAGTCTCTAAATTTTCCTGAACTTAGCTCTTCTCATCTTAAACCACCGGTGCACTTCGGATTGTCCCATATACAGCTGTCTTGCAAGGATCTTCTTTGTGATCTCATTAGGGTACTGAACTTCTTGAAAAGCTTGCTCAAGTGTGCCTTGCTGCCAGGGTGTAAGACCTCTACGTATTCGTGGTCGAGTGCGAGTGCGCCGGGGCTGAGGTTTTGGAACTCTGGCAACTATGGTCTCCAATCCTTCCAACTGTAGATGTCTGGGGCTTTGATGGCTCTCTTGGTTTGAGAAGGTGACATCACCACCAAGGTGGTTCAAGCTGACTTCTAGCTTCTTATCACCCTGTTGATTCAGTACACCATGGTGCTCGGGGTTGTCCAGAAAGCTTAGTTCATGTTCTAGGAGAACGCTGTTCTCTTCAGCAGCAAGTACTTGTGGTTGGTGAACTCTGGCATCTAAGGTGTCCAATCCCTCCAACTGTAGATGTCTGGGGTTTTGATGACTCTCGTGATTCCAGAAGGCGACATCAACACCAAGGTCATTGAAGCTGACTTCCAGGTTCTTATCACCCTGTTGGTTCAGGATACCCTGGTACTCGGGGTTGTCCACGAGGCCTAATGCAGGATCATGGAAAATGCTATTCTCTTCAGCAGCAATTACCTCTTGGTCATCTTTGATTTCCACCTCAATCTCAGGTTCCGCCATGTTGAGGATATTGGATGTAGAGTTATCTCCGAGGAGTTCCATTTCTTGAACTCTGTAGAAGAAGCCTTCTTTCATAGATAAGGACGTGGTCTGCATAATCCAACAGTCAGTGTCTTTCTTAATCTGAAAAATCTGACAATCCAGAGCTGCGCAGTGCACCAAGCTGGACTTCTCCACAGTCTCAATCTGGCATAAAAATCTGAACAGAATCCTGTTGTACTGTTCTGCAGTCTTTGGTCTTTGGTGAAATCGCAAGGAACTTGGTCCTACTTCCAGTGACAGAACAGCATCCAGCAGGACAATGTAACTTGCCAGCAAGAAGGAGGGCAAGTGGCAGAAAAGCAAATGTTCCTTCCATCAAGTCCTTTTATAGATGCCCCAGGAAAAAGGCCCCGCCCACATTTAGGGAGGGCCTCACATCAAATGGTCAATTACAGAAAACTCCTTGGTATCTGGGCATAGTAGCACACACCTTTAATCCAAGAATTCTGGTAGTAGAAGCAAGGGGATGTCTTTGGGCTCCATTGGGGACTTGTGTATATAGAAAGTTGTAGATGGAAGGAGGGAGGTAGAGAGAGATATGCAACAGAGAGAGACAGAGAGAGAGAGAGAGAGAGAGAGAGAGAGAGAGAGAGAGAGAGGAGCTGGGCACGACCTTGTTCAGGTATTTGTTTTTGATTCCAGATGCAATGAAAAGAACGGCCAATCATCCAATCAAAATTTTCTAGATGTAAACTCTTTTAGTGACAGAAGACTTACTTAGCATGTAACTTTTAGATATTCCTTTCTTCACTTCTTATCTAACTAAATATATAAGTTGAAATTGCTGCCTCAAAATTGAAAACAATTGGAGAAGATATCAGTCAAATTAGAAAGAAAATTTAGTAACCAGATTTATGGTGAAAATTTGAAGATTCATCTTTTTTTGGTTGGGGGTTTTGTTTGTTTGTTTGTATGGGCTTTGGTTTTCTGAAACAGGGTTTTATTATACAGTTTTGGTTGTCTTGGAATTCACAGGATCTACCTTTCTTCTGACTCCTTAGTGCTGGGATTAAAGGTACACACCATTAACTGACCTTGAAAATTAAGATGTGTTTTTGCATTTTGTTTTGATTTTGAGATAGCCTTTTTTGTGTAGTCCTGGTTGTTCTTAACCTGGATTTGTAGACCATTCTGGCCAAAAACTCAGAGACCCTACATCCTCTGACTCCAGAGTGCTGGGATTAAAAGCATTTGCTACCACTGCCTGGCTGATGACCAATTCTATTTTTTTTATTCGATGCATTCTTTATTTACATATAAAATGATTTCCCCTTTTCTTGGTCCCCACTCCCTACAAGTCCCATAAACCTTCTTCCCTCCCGCTGTTCCTCCATCAACTCCTTCCCACTTCCCTGTTCTGGTATTCCCCTATACTGTTGCATTGAGTCTTTCCAGAACCAGGAGCCACTCCTCTGTTCTTTTTGTACATCATTTAATATGTGAAATATTTTTTGGGTATTCAAAGTTTCTAGGTTATTATCCACTTATAAGTGAGTGCATACCATGACTGACCTTTTGAGACTGGGTTACCTCACATAGTATGATGTTCTCCAGCTCCATCAATTTATCTGCGAATTTCATGAATTCATTGTTTCTAATGGCTGAATAGTAGTCCATTATATAAATATACCACATTTTTTGTATCTATTCCTCTGTTGAGGGACACCTGGGTTGTTTACAGCTTCTGGCTACTACAGATAGGTCTGCTGTGAACATAGTGGAGCATGTGTCCTTATTAGATGCTGGGAAATCCTTTGAGTATATGCCCAGGAGTGGTATAACAAGGTCCTCCGGAAGTGCCATGCCCAGTTTTCTGAGGAACCGCCAGATTGATTTCCAAAGTGGTTGCACCATCTTACAATCCCACCAGCAATGGATCAGTGTTCCTCTTTCTCCACATCCTTGACAGCACCTGCTGTCTCCTGAGTTTTTGACCTTAGCCATTCAGACTGGTGTGAGGTGAAATCTCAGGGTTGTTTGATTTGCATTTCCCTAATGATTAATGATGTTGAACATTTCTTAAGGTGTTTCTCAGTCCTCCGAAGTTCTTCATGTGAAAAATTTTGTTTAGCTCGGTACCCCACATTTTAATGGGGTTATTTCGTTCTCTACGTTATAACTTCTTGAATTCTCTGTATATTAGCCCTCTGTCATATTTAGAGCTGGTGAAGATCCTTTCCCAATCTGTTGGGTGACGTTTTGTCCTTTTTACAGTGTCCTTTGCCTTACAGAAACTTTGTAGGTTTATGAGGTCCCATTTGTCAATTCTCGATCTTAGAGCATAAGCTATTAGTGTTCTACTCAGGAACTTTTCCCCTGTGCCCATGTCCCCAAGGGTCTTCCCCTGTTTATTTTCTATTACTTTCAGTGTGTCAGGTTTTATGTGTAGGTCCTTGATTCATTTGGAGTTGAGCTTAGTACAAGGAGATAAGAATGGATCGATTCTGTTCAGAAACTTTCTCCCTGTACCGATGTCCTCAAGGGTCTTCCCCAGTTTCTTTCCTATTAGCTTCAGAGTGTCTGGCTTTATGTGGAGGTCCTTGATCCATTTGGATTTGAGCTTAGTACAAGGAGACAAGAATGGATCAATTCGCATTCTTCTGCATGCTGCCCTCCAGTTGAACCAGCACCATTTGTTGAAAAGGCTATCTTTTTTCTATTGGATGTTTTTAGCCTCTTTGTCGAGGATCAAGTGGCCATAGGTGTATGGGTTCATTTCTGGATCTTCAATCCTGTTCCATTGATCCTCCTGCCTGTCACTGTACCAATACCATGCAGTTTTTAACACTATTGCTCTGTAGTATTGCTTGAGGTCAGGGATACAGATTCCCCCAGATTTTCTTTTGTTGCTGAGAATAATTTTAGCTACCCTGGGTTTTTTGTTGTTCCAGATGAATTTGATAATTGCTCTTTCTAACTCTGTGAAGAATTGAGTTGGGATTTTGATGGGTATTGCATTTAAGAGCAAGAATTGACAAATGGGACCTCATAAAATTACAAAGTTTCTGTAAGGCAAAGGACACCATCAAGAGGACAAATCGGCAACCAACACATTGGGAAAAGATCTTCACCAATCCTACATCAGATAAAGGGCTAATATCCAATATATATAAAGAACTCAAGAAGTTAGACTCCAGAAAACCAAACAACCCTATTAAAAAATGGGGTACAGAGTTAAACAAAGAATTCTCACCTGAAGAACTTCGGATGGTGGAGAAGCATCTTAAAAAATGCTCAACTTCATTAGTCATTAGGGAAATGCAAATCAAAACAACCCTGAGATTTCATCTTACACCAGTCAGAATGGCTAATATTAAAAATTCAGGAGACAGCAGGTGTTGGAGAGGGTGTGGAGAAAGAGGAACACTCCTCCACTGCTGGTGGGGTTGCAAATTGGTACAACCACTCTGGAAAGCAATCTAGCGGTTCCTCCGAAAACTGGACACCTCACTTCCAGAAGATCCTGCTATACCACTCCTGGGCATATACCCAGAGGATTGCCACCATGTAATAAGGATACATGCTCTACTATGTTCACAGCAGCCCTATTTAAAATTGCCAGATGCTGGAAAGAACCCAGGTATCCCTCAACAGAAGAGTGGATGCAAAAAATGTGGTATATCTAAACAATGGAGTACTATTCAGCCATTAGAAACAATGAATTCATGAAATTCTTAGGCAAATGGATGGAGCTAGAGAACATCATACTAAGTGAGGTAACCCAGACTCAAAAGGTGAATCATGGTATGCACTCACTAATAAGTGGATATTAACCTAGAAAACTGGAATACCCAAAACATAATCCACACATCAAATGAGATACAAGAAGAAAGGAGGAGTGGCCCCTGGTTCTGGAAAGAGTCAGTGAAGCAGTATTCGACAAAACCAGAACGGGGAAGTGGGAAGGGGTGGGTGGGAAGACAAGGGAAGAGAAGGGGGCTTACGGGACTTTCGGGGAGTGGGGGGCTAGAAAAGTGGAAATCATTTGAAATGTAAATAAATTATATCGAATAAAAAAATTAAAAACAAAAAAAAAAAACAATGAAAAAAAAAAAAAAAAGAATGGATCGATTCGCATGTTTCTGCATGCTGACCTCCAATTGAACCAGCACCATTTGTTGAAAAGACTATCTTTTTTCCACTGGATGCTTTCAGCTCCTTTGTCCAAGATCAAGTGACCATAGATGTGTGAGTCCATTTCTTGGTCTTCAATCCTATTCCATTGATCTGCTTGCCTGACTTTGTACCAATACCATGCAGTTTTTATCACTATTGCTCTGTAGTAAAATTTGAGGTCTGGGATACTAAATCCCCCTGAAGTTCTTTTACTGTTGAGAATAGTTTTAGCTATCCTGGGTTTTTTGTTATTCCAGATGAATTTGAGCATTGCTCTTTCCAGCTCTATGAAGAAGTGGGTTGTGATTTTGATGGGGATTGCATTGAAACTGAACATTGCCTGATAGGAAGAGAGGGGGCAGCCTTGTCTAGTCCCTGATTTTAGTGGGATTGCTTCAAGTTTCTCTCTATTTAGTTTGATGTTGGGTACCGGTTTGCTGTATATTGCATTTACTATGTTTAGATATGGGCCTTAAATTCCTGTCCTTTCCAAGACTTTTAGCATGAAAGGATGCTGAATTTTGTCAAATGCCCTTTCAGCATCTAATGAAATGATCATGTGGATTTTTTCTTTGCGTTTAAGACTTAACCTGTCTTAAAATGGATAGGAATATAGTCCAAAGAGATTTAAGAGGCTTTGTCTCTATAAATGATTTGTCAGGACTTATATACAGTTTGGACTAGTATCTGAGGAACCTTCTCTCAGGCATCCAGATTGAATGGAGGAATTTTTCATTGAGCTTAGATATGGTACACTAGAATTCTTTTCAACAAGTGCTCCAACAGCCCCCAAGGGCCTGATCAAAGCTAACACACATATTCAAACTATTACTCTGAGTCTTTCAAGACAAAATTACCCTTACTCTCCACCAAGTTAAGACTACTATTTTCTTGCATTTCCCATGATTGATTCAGGTTTATCAAATCTCATGCACATCCATGATATTTCCTAGGAAAAGGCAAACTGATACAAATATGACAGCCAAGCCAGTGCATTGGGCAGGAAGCCTACCTGATTCTATAAGGCAGACAAATACACATTTTCACCAGGTTTATAAAAGGTTCAGAGACCAGCTTTCCCTTATTCAAGCACTTTAGGTACCCAACCCATAACCTTCTTTAAAATGTAGTATGTACAGCAAGGTCTTCAATAAACGACCTGGCATAGTGGCCACCCACAAGCAACCATAGTGGCTCATGTCCCAAAAGCCAGGGTCAACAGCAACAATAGAAAACCCATGCAGACAATCCAAATCAGACAGACTAATGTGTTGTTACCTCAGTGTTGAACAGTTGATATAAATCCTTGTAGGCCATGTAAACCATGACGGAATTTACACCTGCCAGGCAAGAAAAGGAAAAAAGTCAGGAAAAAGTCATGATTAGCTATCAACATAGTCGTCTCATGTTTATCATATATACATACAAAACCGCACCCACCCACCCAATCCCCCCCCACACACACACACACAGAGAGAGAGAGAGAGAGAGAGAGAGAGAGAGAGAGAGAGAGAGAGAGAGAAGGACAGAGACAGAGACAGAGAGACAGAAAGACCCTGAGCACATGGCTCAGATGCCTGTCCAATAGAGGTGAAGACATTTGTAATGCTTTTATCCTATCAAGTCCTTTCTTGTCCTGTAAAATCCATAGTTTGTTAGTAGTGTCTTGGCAGAATGGTGTCTCCCTTCTGCAGCTTTAGCTAATCCCAATTCCAAGCATTGCCAGAATTTAGAAGAGCAAAATTGATATTGTTTGAGGAAGCAGATACCAAGAAGTTACATTAACATACCAGCTGTGCAAAGACACTAGGGGTTGTAGAACGTGAATGTACCACCAAACCACGATCACCTTGGAATGCTTCCCTTTGGGGCATCTGTTCCTCCACCCTTGTAAATTGGAAAATAGCACTCACTTCATAAGGAAGTAGTTCACATTTAAAGGAGCCAATGGTCTTTTAGTCCCTGTGAGGCGAGCATATGGTCTCCATGGGGTGGGTTTATTTCAATATTTGGTGAAAGACTGTTATATAATATGCTTCAGGCTGATGTGCCAAAGAGGAGAAAGAATACAATAAAACTAACCTTAAAAACTACTTATGGGTTAGACCTGGTGATGGGACAAGCTTCTCATCCTATTATTGGGTTGGCTAAGGCAGGAAGATTACCTTGAATTTTCTTTCTATTACTTGGTGTATCCCATGAGTTTTGCCGGTAGCCTGGGCTACATAAAACTTATCTGGCCACCCAGTAAGGCTTTGTATCAAAATAAAATTAAAGCCAAATATCTGAAAGCCTTGTAGCCTCCATAAAAACTATTTTGTAATTTGTAGAATGTATATACTTATAGGATGCAATATTTTCTGTCATGGAACTTACACTTTTCAATACACACATACACAGCACATGTACACGAGCATTCACACATAAACAGCACACCTGCACAGTTTTTTCTAACTATATTATTTTCCCACCATTCTCTACAATATGTTTGAAGAATAAACCAGGTGGTGGTGGCCCAAACCTACTTTTATCCCAGCACTAAAAAGGCAGAGACAGGCAAAAATCTGAGTCCAAGGTCAGCCTGGTCCACAGAGCAAGATCCAGGACAACCAAGGCTACAGAGAAACCCTATCTCAGAAAGAAAAAATAATCTAGTTTCCATGTAAAAATACCATGACTTTTATTAGAAAAGGGTGCATACTATCCACTCAGTGTGGCTGTTTGGATAGGAGTGACTCCCATAGGCTGAGTTATTTAAATGGTCATTAGGGAGTGACAATGCTTGACACTGATAACGATGTAACCTTGTTGGGTTTAGTATGGCCTATTGAAGCAAACTAGTCACAGGTGGTGTGATTTGGAGTTTTCAATTGCAGATTTAGTGTTTTTCTCTCTTCCTCCTGCCTACAGATCTAAATGTCTAAGCCTAAGCTACATCTCCAGCCCTATGTCTGTTGTGTAGTGCCATCCTTCCCAGCATGGGAATAAAGGAGTAAACCGCCAAATCTGTAAGGTGGCCTCAATGACATGTTTCAGTTTTATAATAGTTGCTGTGGTCATGGTATATTCACAGCAAATAACATTGACTAAAACAATGTTCAACAGTTTGAAGAATAACTCTTTCACGTGTGAAGTTTCTAAGCTTTGAATGCAGTTTCTAAATTTCAAATGTAGAAATAAAAATTAGATATAAAACCTGGCTTCAGTCAATTAACAGAGTGTACAGATAGCAATTTGTGACTTGAATCTTTGCCTTGTACTCTCATACCTAAGTCATCAGCATTATAGGAGAAGATCTATTGGATTTTCAACCAAATCAATAAGTAGTTGGGATGGTGGAACTCAGTGTGGGTCATCTCAGGGCAGTTTTCCACAATATTCTCATTTCCAAAAGCCTCCAAATAATTCTTGGAATGACCCAAGTGGTGTAATTTCCTTAAAACAGCTGAATTTTTACTACTATTAAGATTCTCTGTGTGTCAGGTAACAGAGAAGTAGGATGGGGCTAATTGTTGTTTTTTGTGCTCAAGGATTGGGCAAGATTGATAGGGTGCAGGAAGGGATAGAAAGGAAGAGGCATCCTTTGAGGGAGCATCCTCTCTCCTCCAACTTAGACACATAATATTTCCCTAAAGTTTTTGCACAGTGGCAAAACAGAACTGGTGCTTTGAAGCATCCTATCTGCTGCCATTCCTTCAACTGCTTTCCTTTGCACCACACCATCAGCAGAGGCTGTTGTTTATCCATCTCTGATATTCTGTCTTACCTTACAAAGCTAAGCACATGACACACATTTGCATAACTATGTGTGATCCTGTGGATGTACAGAGTCTAATGACAAGAACATAAGAAGAGACCAGAAAAATCTATGATGATAATGGAACCCAAATCATCATTGCAATGATAGGACAGACACACACACACACACACACAAAGTGCATTTTTTATTACTATCAATCTATCCTTGCTCCTTGCATGTTTTAGACTTTCTTAAAGATGTGTAATTATTACATAACATTAACATTTGGTCTTATAAAACAGATAGAGGTTAGAATCATTTTTTCTCAGATTTGTTAGGAATGTGACCTCAGGAAAGATTAGTGCCCTTACTGCAAGTTCTGCCTTTGTAGTACTGGTATTGATCCATTGTGCTGGGTAATTTCATGTCAACCTGATTCAAGCTAGCGTCATTTTGGAAGAGGGAACCCAGACAGAGAAAATGTTTCTACTGTGGGCAAACCTGTAATATATTTTTCTTGAATGGTGGCTAATGTGGGAAATCTAGCTCACTGTGGACAGAGTTATCCCTGGGATGATAGTTCTATGTGTTGTAAGAGGCAGACTGAGCAAACCATGAGGAGCAAGCCAGTAAGAGGTGCTTCTTCAAGGTCTATACTTCCACTCTGACCACCAGGTTCCTGTCCTGATTGAGTTCATGTCCTGCCTCCCTTCAGTGACCGACTACCAGCTGTAAGATGTAAGAAACCCTTTAGTCCTTGATTTGCTTTTTGTCATGGTTTTTATTCATAGCAATAATTAAATCAGATGCCCATGAAGGTGGAAATCATCATCTTTGTGCAGATCTGTTGCCTATTAAATGTCACCCTAGGTAGTTATCCTGACTTCCTGCATTTTTCTTTCTTTCTTTCTTTCTTTCTTTCTTTCTTTCTTTCTTTCTTTCTTTCTTTCTTTCTTTCTTTCTTTCTTTCTTTCTTTCTTTCTTTCTTTCTTTCTTTCTTTCTTTCTTTTGGCTTTAAAAACAGCTTTTATTTAGAAAGGAAGTTACAACTTTATACATGTCCTTTTTTTGCTTTCGAGTGTCTGATCTTGTCTCAGCTGTACTTGATCTGGGGAAATGTCTGTCTCCCTGTGCTTGCTTGTACAGTCTTAGATGTGATGATCTTTAAATCCGTGAGCTCATAAATGATCTTCTTCAACTCTGGAACAAGAAAGAGACAGGGCAGTGGGGTTTTAATTCTAAGAAATTCTTGACAAGGACCCTGCTAATACAACACAGACTTCACAATACATAAGTAAACCAGCCATTCTGTTCACTCTTACAAAGAAAAATGGCTCAAAAATACGTTATGCATTCTTTTTTCTTTTTTTAATATTTTTATTTTCTATATTCTTTGTTTACATTCCAAATGATTTCCCCTTTACCGGATCCCCCCTCCCCACATGTCCCATAAACCTTCTTTTCTCCATCGCTTCTCCAATCACCTCCCTCCTTTTTCTTTTTCCTTACATTCCCTTCCAATGCTAGATCAATCCTTTCCAGGATCAGGAGTCTCTCCATACTTTTTCTTGGGAGTCATTTGTTAAGCGATTTGTGCAGTGGGTTTTCAGGGCTTCTGGGCTAATTAATATCCACTTATCAGAGATTGCATTCCATGTGTATTCTTTTGTGCTTAGGTTACCTCGCTTAGGATGATATATTCCAAATCAAACCATTTGCCTAAAAATTTTGTGAATTCATTGTTTCTAATTGCTGAGTAGTATTCCATTGTGTAAATATACCACATTTTCTGGATCCATTCCTCCTTTGAGGGGCATCTGGTTTCTTTCCAGCTTCTGGCTATTATAAATAAGGCTACTATGAAAATAATGGAGCATGTGTCTTTATTGCATGCTGGGGAATCCTTTGGGAATATGCCCAGGAGAGGTATAGCAGGTTCCTCTGGAAGTCTCATGTCCTGTTTACTGAGGAACCTCCAGACTGATTTCCACAGTGGTTGTACCATCTTGCAACCCTACCAGCAGTGGAGGAGTGTTCCTCTTTCTCCACATCCTCGCCAACACCTCCTGTCTCCTGAGTTTTTGACCTTAGCCATTCTGACTGGTGTAAGGTGAAATCTCAGTGTTGTTTTGATCTGCATTTCCCTAATGACTAATGATGTTGAGCACCTCTTAAGGTGCCTCTCGGCCATCCGAATTTCTTCAGGTGAAAATTCTTTGTTTAGATCTGTACCCCATTTTAATAGCGTTATTTGGTTCCCTGGGGTCTAACTTCTTGAGTTCTTTGTATATATTGGATATTAGCCCTCTATCTGATGTGGGGTTGGTGAATATTCTTTCCCAATTTGATGGTTGCCGTTTTGTCTTTTAACAGTGTCCTTTGCCTTACAGAAATTTGTAATTTTATGAGGTCCCATTTGTCAATTCTTGATCTTAAAGCATAAGCTATTGGTGATCTGTTCAGGAACTTTTCCCCTGTGCCCATGTCCTCAAGTGTCTTCACCACTTTCTATTCTATTAGTTTCAGTGTGTCTGGTTTTACAGGGAGGTCCTTGATCCACTTGAAGTGAAGTTTAGTACAAGTAGATTAGAATGGATCAATTCGCATTCTTCTGCATGCTGATCTCCAATTGAACCAGCACCATTTGTGGAAAAGGCTATCTTTTTTCCACTGGTTGTTTTTGGCTCCTTTGTCGAAGATCAAGTGACCATAGGTGTGTGGATTCATTTCTGGATCTTCAATTCTATTCCATTGGTCCACTTGTCTGTCACTGTGCTAATACCATGCAGTTTTTAACACTATTGGTCTGTAGTATTGCTTGAAGTCAGGGATACTGATTCCCCCAGAAGTTCTTTTGTTGTTGAGAATAGTTTTAGCTATCCTGGGTTTCTTGTTATTCCAGATGAATTTGAAAATTGCTTTTAATTTTAACTCTGTGAAGAATTGAGTTGGGATTTTGTCAGGGATTGCATTGAATCTGTAGATCGCTTTTGGCAAGATGGCCATTTTAACTATATTAATCCTGACAATCCAGGAGCATGGCAGATTTTTCCATTTTCTGAGGTCTTCTTCAATTTCCTTCTTTAGAGACCTGAAGTTCTTGTCATATAGATCTTTCACTTGTTTGTTTAGAGTCACACCAAGATACTTTATATTGTTTGTGGCTATTTTGAAGGGTGTCATTTCCCTAACTTCTTTCTCAGCATGCTTATCCTTTGAGTATAGGAAGGCAACTGATTTCCTTGAGTTGATTTTATAACCAGCCACTCTGTGGAAGTGGTTTATCAGCTGTAGGAGTTCTCTGGTGGAGGTTTTCGGGTCACTTAAGTAGACTATCATGTCATCTGCAAATAGTGATAATTTGACTTCTTCCTTTCCATTTTTTATCCCCATGACCTCCTTATGTTGTCTAATTGCTCTAGCTAGAACTTCAAGTACTATATTAAAATTATATGGAGAGAGAACAGCCTTTTCTAGTCCCTTATTTTAGTGGGATTGCTTCAAGTTTCTCTCCATTTAGTTTGATGTTGGCTACCGGTTTGCTGTATATTGCTTTAACGATATTTAGATATGGGCCTTGAATTCCTGTTCTTTCCAAGACTTTTAGCATGAAAGGATGCTGGATTTTGTCAAATGCTTTTTCTGCTTCTAATGAGATGATCATATGATTTTTTTCTTTGAGTTTGTTTATGTAGTGGATTGCATTGTTGGATTTCCTTATATTGAACCATCCCTGCATCCCTGGGATGAAGCCTACTTGATCGTGGTGGATGATCATTTTGATGTGTTCTTGGATTCAATTTGCAAGAATTTTTTAAGTATTTTTGCATCAATATTCGTAAGAGAAATTGGCCTGAAGTTCTCTTTCTTTGTTGGATCTTTGTGTGGTTTTGGAATCATCGTAATTGTGGCTTCATAGAACGAGTTGGGTAGAGTTCCTTCTGTTTCTATTTTGTGGAATAGTTTGAAGAGTATTGGTGTTAGGTCTTCTATGAAGGTCTGATAGAACTCTGCACAGAAGCAATCTGGTCCCGTGCTTTTTTTGTTTGGGAGACTTTCTATGACCCTTTTTAATTCTTCAGGTGTTATGGGACTGTTTAGTTGATCTATTTGATCCTGATTTAGTTTTGGTGTCAGATATCTGTCTAGGAAACTGTCCATTTCCTCCAGATTCTCCAGTTGTGTTGAGTATAGGCTTTTGTAGTAGGATCTAATGATTTTATGAATTTCCTCAGTTTCTGTTGTTATATCTCGCTTTTCATTTATAAGTTTGTAAATCTGGACACTATCTCTATGTCAATTGGTTAGTCTGGCTAAGGGTTTATCTATCTTGTTGATTTTCGCAAAGAACCAGCTCCTGGTTTTGTTGATTCTTTGTATGGCTCTCTTTGTTTCTACTTGATTGATTTCGGCCCTGAGTTTGATGATTTCCTAGCTTCTACTCCTCCTGGGTTAAATTGCTTCTTTTTGTTCCAGGGCTTTTAGGTGTGTCATTAAGCTGTTAGTGTATGCTGTCTCCATTTTCCTTTTGGATGCACTCAGGGCTATGAGATTTCCTCTTAGCACTGCTTCATTGTGTCCCATAGATTTGGGTATGTTGTGTCTTCATTTTCATTAAGTTCTAAAAAGTCTTTAATTTATTTCTTTATTTCTTCCTTGACCAAGGTATCATTGAGTAGGATAATGTTCAGTTTCCACCTGTATGTGGGTTTTCTGTTGTTTTTGTTGCTATTGAAGACCACTTTTACTCCGTAGTAATCTGATAGGAGGCATGGGATTAGTTTGATCTTCTTATATTTGTTGAGGTCTGTCTTGTGACCAATTATATGGCCGATTTTGGAGAAGGTACCATGAGGTGTTGAGAAAAAGGTATATTCTTTTGCTTTAGGATAGATTGTTCTATACACATCTGTTAAATCTAAGTGGTCCAAAGCTTCAATTAGTTTCATTGTGTCCCTGTTTAGTTTCTGTTTTCCTGATCGGTCCATTGAGGAAATTGTAGTGTTGAAGTCACCCACAATTATTGTGTTAGGTGCAATGTGTGCTTTGAGCTTTAATAAACTGTCTTTTATAAATGAGAGTGACCTTGCATTTGGAGCATATATGTCCAGGATTGAGAGTTCTTCTTCTTGTATTTTTCCTTTGACCATCAAGAAGTGTCCCTCAGAGTCTCTTTTGATGACTTTGGTTTGAAAGTCAATTTTATCTGATATTAAAATGGCTACTCCAGCTTCTTTCCTGAGACCATTTGCTTGTAAAATTGTCTTCCAGCCTTTTACTCTAAGGTAGTGTTTGTCTTTGACCCTGAGGTGTGTTTCCTGTTTACGTATTCAGTCAGTTAGTCTATGTCTTTTTGTTTTTTGGATTTGTTTTTTTCGAGACAGGGTTTCTCTGTGTAGCCCTGGCTTTCCTGGAACTCACTCTGTAGACCAGGCTGGCTTCGAACTCAGAGATCCACCTGCCTCTGCCTCCCAGAGTGCTAGGATTACAGGCGTGGGCCACCACCACCCGGCTAGTCTATGTCTTTTTATTGGGGTATTTAGTCCATTGATGTTAAGAGATATTAAGAGATATTAAGGAATAGTGATTGTTACTTCCTGTCATTTATGAGCAGAGAGCAAAGAGAGAGAGTAGGAGCAAGTAGCACCTCTTATAGTGGGCCAGATCTCTGTGGTGGGGCATACCTGGCTATTGCCAGGTAGGTGTGGGGTGGAGCTTAGACAAAACCCCAACATACCCCAAGGTTTGGTTAATTAATAAAAGAAAAAGAAAAAAGAAAAGAAGTGACGGAGAATAAAGTGAAGCAGGAATAGGGTCGTTGTTGAGATCTGGCTGCTTCATGCTGACATTGGGGCGACGTGTCTCTGCGGAACCTAGAGAAAAGGGTATGGGGGGGGTGATTGTCCAGTCTCAGGAGGACAGGCTGCTTCTTTGCTGCCCAGGGTTTGTAGAGCCATTTGAAGATAGGTTAGGAGAACAGGTCCAGTAGAAGCTGTCTGCATTTGGAGAAGCTGAGAGGAGATTGGAGCATCTGAAGGTTGCTTCTCTGGAGCTTTCCTGGATATGGCAAGGGCCTGGACTTAACAAGATGTTGGAACACATTAGTAGAGTTAGGGAATAAGACTAAGTACATTTGGGAGAAAGGAAAATTTTCTTAAGATGTACAATTGAAACCCAGAGGAATCCCACCCTTTGGAAAGGTAGTAAAGTGGGAACTTGGGCAGATCTACTTATCTGGATGGAGCCTACTTGGTCCATGAGCAGTAGATCTGGGTAGGTTTCCTGTAGCTAACAAGTTTATTAAAGAGATAACAACATGAGTTAACCACATGAACAGTCTTTAAGATGACCCTTTGTGGATCAGAAGGAATAGAATTGAAGGTTGGGACAGTGACAAAGCAAAAGGGGAAATATGAAGAATTTAATGGAAACAGAGTTTAGGTAAGGAGATAACTGTCCAGCTGTCAATGTAGTCAGAAGTCTGAGGAATAAACAATAACTTAGCAGTTATATTATTAAAGAATGACAGATTCCAGTAGCCAGCAGTTCTTTGTGGTCTCTGGTCTCCATGGCGGCTTTGGCTGTCAGTCTGGCTTTCAAGCACAGAAGATGCACAGCTTTTTCTGTGGAATGGATACCCATGACATGAGAAATGGCTTACTTTTGTTTAGCTAAGTCATTTGACTCAAGGTATCCAGTTTTGTCCACTGCACTCTTTCAGGCAGCATCCTGTGGCGGTGTCCATCTTTCTTCTGAGACCTCCTGGGAGAAGCTGTCAGGCCTTTTTGAATTCTGTCTGTCTTAAATCTAATAACAAACTTCTGACAAGATTGAGCACAAGAGAGGAGAGCAATAGTTAAGAGAGAATAGGAATGGAAATCTTAAGTAGCTTTGACAGGTTGCATAGGTAGAGGAAAGTATATTGCCTTGGTTAGTAAAGATGCTAGGATCAGAGTAAGAAAGCTGGCAGCAATGGATAAAATTGTGGTGACAGAAAATGAGTTTGTCTAGGCAGATTTAGGCTTGATAACATCTACTTGAGCATGCAAGCTATAGGAGCAAATGAGTTAAGGGTGTAGGAACACAGAATAGGTGAGGTTCAGATTCTTTATCAGTTACCAGACTGTTAATTTTAAAAGTATACAGTAGAAGACAAGTAGCACCCACTGGGTAGGGGAGGGAGTTGTTCTGCAAACTTAGCGTCCTAAAGAGTGCAGAAACAACTGAAAGGCAGCTAAGCCAAAGAGTCCAGACCATCGTGAGGACCCTTGGGAGCCGTGGCTAGAAAAGCCGGAGCTTTAAAAGCCAGAGGAAGCATCCCGCCTGGACCAGGATTTTCGAGGAGTGCTGTAAAAGCCAGAGGGAGACTCAGGATCACTTCCGGATTAGGATAAACCTGAGGGTGGGTCTAGAAATCCTAAGCAGGAGTGTGGACTAGGCATGAGAGGGAACCCTTCGTTCCAAAAGAGGTTGGCCAGACTTCATTTGAAAGCTAAGGGTTATTTACTATTATGGTTAATGTTTATTTAAATTCTTAATCTGCTAGAAGGAAGAACCTGACATGTAGCACACATCAGTGGAAGCCAGTGTGGACTGCTTGGCTGTGGGACCCGGTCCCCCAACCTTGCTTCTCCTGCCTGTGTGTGGCTGCAAGACCAGTCATGGCCTGCTCTATTAACAGTAGAGCACATTGGGAGTGGTGGGACCTCGCAGTGAAGAAGAGGGAAGACAGGGTGGTAGGGAGAAGCTGTAGAGCTGTGAGAGAATCGGGTAGTAGAATTGATGGGGCATCCCAGCAGCCAGTGTGGAGCTGGGCATGGTCTGTGGCTAGGCTTTTGCAGGTAAAGGCCCTAGAAATCTACACTGTAGCCAGCAGAGCGGGACAGTATGGTGGTGGGGGGTGGGGTGCAGCAGCGGGAAAGGAGTGCAGGCTTGTTGTGGCGAGGAGGCAGCATTGCTAGGCAGGGATGGAGCACAGCCAATTCTGAGAGCCTGGAGAGACCTCGCCATGGGTGGCATTCACTGTCCCAACTCTGCAGGGGTTCTGATGAAAGTTAGTGATCGCTCCTGCGCAGGGCAGAACTTCCTGTCAGCAGCGGGAGTAGGAAGTTAGGTAGCCTGCAGTGGCTGGGAAGTAACTTGTTTCGTATCCTAGCAATGGCGCAGGAGAGGCAGAGCTGCCGCGGAAGTGGCAGCAGCCACGGCAGCTTCGTCAGCTGTTTTGGAGCAGGACGGGGCCTGGCGAGCGTGCCATGAGCCCCGCGGGCCACCAAGCCAGCACGCAGGAAAACAAGGGAACCAGTAGAATAAATGCTCTTGTCATAGCAATAAGATGCAGGAGTGAATTAGATAGCTGAGCCTGGTTGCACTCGCCTGGCAGGGCATTGCCTCTTCTCGCTGCTGAGTTCCACCGGGAAAGAGGGAGGGAACAGAACAGCAGTGGTCCTGCGGGGAAATGTGGGAAGTGCAGACACAATTGCTCTGACAAGTGGGGGTGTAAGACTTACCCAGAGGCTTAATATCCCATGGTGTTTCTCATTCCTAGGTTTCAGCACCAAGTGAAGGACTTTCGGCAGCAAGATGAAGGGGCTTAAAAGGGGGGAGTATAGGGGATTTGCTGAGTGTGGTTAGGCGGCATGGGGGAAGGTGTCCAGGCGGGCCCTTGCCTGGGCATCTCTGCCCCTGAGGGACCACACACACACATACATGGTAGAGAATAGACTTTATTCAGAATAGGGGATGGGAGTTAGTGTTAGAGAGAGAGAGAGGGACAGAGAGAGAGAGAGGGAGAGAGAGAGAGAGAGAGAGAGAGAGAGAGAGAGAGAGAGAGAGAGAGAGAGAAGAGAGAGAGTGGAGGCCGGCCATGACCACGTGGAGAGGGGAAGAGCCCCAGGGGCAGAGAGGTGAGAGAGTGTGGGAGAGCAGAGAGCAAAGAGAGAAAGGAGGAGCAAGTAGCCCCTCTTATAGTGGGCCAGATCTCTGGGGCGGGGCATACCTGGCTATTGCCAGAAAGATGTGGGGTGGAGCTTAGACAAAACCCCAACACAGTCAAGTTAACATCTCAAATTAAGCATCACATTCCTTTGTAAAAGGCTAGGGTTTCTAGGACAATATAGGATGTTTACCAAAAGTCCAGGGCACATGCGGTTAAAGGGTTTCCTCACCTTGGCTCCACTGTCATGCTATCCTGGGAGCTGAAGAAGGATGGTTCCCATGTATGCTCTTCCAGAAAACGATGGCGGCATTGTAAAGTTTGGGAAGCTGCCTGGCTCGAGCTGTCTTCAAAGAGCACTTATGCCTAGTCCGCCAATTGTATTCTCTGTGCCATGCCCGGTGCCACCATAGGCATCTGAGGACCCTGGTGATCAGGTCTGGTAGCAGCCTCTAGCCCCTAGCCTGATGAACTCACCAGCTGCAGCCCTAAGGCCCAGCCTGGTGAACTATCCAGCTGCAACCCTTAGGCCCAGCTTGGTGTGCTAACTAACTCACTACTACTCCAATTATCTCTCTGAGTTAAAAGTACCTACTGTCTCCTGAATCTCACATGGATAAGGTAAAAATGTTGTTTTGGTCAAAAACTCCCTAGGTGGAGTATGCAATACAAAAGCATTTCCTCACAAACTTCCCTTGCCATCCAGGTGGGCCTAGGTAGACATAGCCTGTCTGCATAACAAGCAAGCTCAAGAGTTAAAAGCAGAACAGGCTTAACATGTCAGTGGATGTTCCTGGGATATCCAAATTCAGTTGCAAGACAGAAAGCCTGGCCTCTGGAATGGGGAAAGGTAGCTATGAGCCAGGTACCAACTCAACTGTAAAATCTTTCTATTTTGTCCAATACCCATTCATATGGCAAGAACCTTCCCTGCCTCTAGGAAGAAGGAGAGTTTTCAGAAGTATAGTAAATTGCCAAGTGAGATTTTCAGCTTATGAATATACAGGGAGTTCGACTTTTTCCCAGGAGACTTTTCTCACCTCTGTCTGTAAAATATGATTTTCCACGTTTCACTGGGCCACCATGGCAATATATTTTTAAGTTTTTATTTTTATGGCAATAAAAAAGGAAGCAATTCCAGGATGGAGATTTAGAAATAGGTGTCTTTTTTTGTCCCTGTTTTTTAATTGTTAAATTACCCCTGTGTAGTATATTTGTGAACTGGAATGTAAACATGGGGACTATTTATAAAGTCTTAACCTTTTCAGGCGTGAGATGAATGAGAGGTAGCCACTGGACAAGTTTCAGGAGCCATTTCTCCCCTTTTACCATTTGTGGGCCCTTGGAATTAAAGTCAGGGTGTCAGGCTTATTCATCAATGGCTCTAACTACTGAGCCCAACATGATGACTTGTAAAAGCTTTCTTAGCTCAGACTTCATTATAAATTGAGGCAACAGTGAATGAACTTTAGTGTTACATTCATATAGTTATTCATTTGTTTATTCATGTAGAGCTTACATTCATATATCTATTCATTTACTTTTGTAACAACAATGATTAAAGACAAGAAGGCCATGGATTTGGGAGGGGCTGGGTCAGACAAGAGATGGGTAGTAGTGAAAAAATGGACATAGAAATGTTTTAATTATCTTTTAATTACATTTTAAAAGAATGAAAAATTTTGGATTATATGCTATCATTTCAAAAGTTTAAATTCATTTCCCCTTTAATGAATGATACTCTCTCCCACCATCCGCCTCTCTCCATACTTTTTTTCATTAAGAGTAAAAAGAGAATCTAATCAAAGTCAAGGAATGTAGACTTGCAACAAACCAAAAGCAACACAGAAGAGGAGGATTGGCAGAATAACCACCCATAAAATGCTTCGTATGACAGTGTTTGACACCTGGCTGGAAACTCCTGATTACCACAACAGAAGAGCTGAGAGCAGTTCTTGCCACTCCTGTACCTCATGATTTAGAGAATGTGATTGAAAAGTCCTCAAAAGTGGTGCCACTCTGCAGCAACAGGAGAGGAAGAGAGTTCCTGGTTCTGAGCACTTCAGTTCTGGCTTCTGTACACACTGACTCTGTAACCTTAAGGGAATCATTTAACTACTTCCTCTGTTTTAGTTCCCCACTGAAAAGGTAGAGGGTTATTTCAGAAGAACTGGTCTTTGCTCTGTTAAGGCTACAGTTGTTCTAAACAGCCTTTGTTCTTATTTTTAAATGAATATTTGAATGTAGATTTATTCTTTATTCCTTTTGATGACACTGTGAAACATGAACACCTCTGTACACAGTGAGCCACTTCAGGACTAGAGAATATCACACAGGGGCCAGAATTCCAAAGCTTGATTATTTAGGAATAAAGATGTTCCATCAGGAATAAATACATAGGTCAGATTAGAAGTAGGACCTTGCAGTGGGAGACTGCATCTGCAAGGAATCTGTTTGCAAGTGCCTCCTGTGCATGTGGCCTCTCCCCTTCTCTTCTGCCTTCGAGGTGGCCTTGATCAATTGAACAAAATTCCACTGATAGGAGTTACACACACAGAAGTTGAGCAAATGCTGCAGGTTGGGAAACAGTGTTTTTTTTTTTTTTTCAGCATGGCAGTTGTAAAATATCATAGGCCAGTATGTTTCTACCTTGAGGGCAAATGTCCCTCAAGATTATCAGAGACCAGCTTCTGCAGAGGATCAGAGAGTACTGCTGAATTAAAGGGTTACTTGCACCTGTTCAGTGATGTTACACCATACAGTAGAGTTTTGCATGTTACATTTGGAAGCCAGCAAACTTTTCCTTGAGAAACTCCTAGCTCTCCAAAGTGAAAGGGAAAAGAGTTAATAGCTTTTTGTTGTCAAGAAACATAAACATGATTTTGTATTCCTTGGCCCTTTGTTTTTCATAGAGCTTAACTAAAATATGGAAAAATTTTACATATGCCTACATGTCTTCCCTCCTGAATTACATTTAAAGCAGCAGGATGGCTTATAGATCCCAGAGGTCAAATTCAGGGATACTGATACCCCCACAGTATATAATCACTGTGAGAAGGCTGGCAGAATTGCCTTGCTACTGAAAATATTGTTGAGGTCTGACTCTTTGTTGTCTGTGTATTTCAGTCATGTGCAAAGTATAATTCACCTAACTGTTCATATGTTGTAACTCTACTGAGCTCATGAATATGAGATGTTTGAAGAACTTATTTAGGTGCCCCACTGGTGACACCGGGTAAAACCAAGATATAGATAGTTTTACAGAGCACTGTTTTCAACTCTTGGGAAACTGAGGCCATCTAATGGTGTTCAAGACCTGAAGGTGAGACTAGAATTTATAAATATCCATACTCGCTCTAAGGGCGGCGGTGGCGGCAGCAGTACAGCAGTGGCTGGTCCAGCTGAAGGGCCATCAGCAGTGGAACCAAGGCGACACAGGGTCCAGTTAGGCCCTGCGTCCACGACCACTGACCTTCGCCGACCAGCTGGGCTGCAAACAACTGCGGTTTTGTGGCGCCTTTCACTGCACGGAAGCCACTTCAGAACTAGGCCTCTCCATCTTGATTTCGAATTCCAGTGACATCGGACAGTCTGAGGTACACCAACATAATCCGAGGCCAACACCGAGAGGGTCTGAGCCCGACTGGTGTTGGCCTGCACCCAGGCCCTGGGCTGTTCGGGGGGGGGGGGGCGGGGGGGGCATCAAGGCGCCAACCCAGCCAGGAGGTTTTTTGCCCGGGCCTGCGCACACGCTGCCATTTTGCCTGCAGGACAACAGAGAGTTCTGGTGGGCAGAGCCATAATGGGCATAGCCTGAGGCTAACAAAGCGGGGGTCTAGGCCCCAAAAGGCACAGGACTGACCCCAAGATCTGGGCGGCTTGGTGGGCCATCTGTGAGTCAACCAGCCCAGGAGGTTGTTAGCACAGCAGACTCTCCCGGCGCTTTCGGGGAGCACGGGCGCACATGCCCGCCATGCTGGTCGCCTGTCGGACCCAATTAACAGTCATAACCCTAGGGGAACTTGACTCGGACCTTGGCCTCCCAGGCTTTTGCCTGGACTCAGGGCCTGGGCGGCCAGGCTAACCTTGTGTGTGCCAGCCCGGTTGGGGGATCGGCTGCCCAATGGAGTGAGCAGAACACAGGGGAGGTCCCGGCAGCATACACTGTCGGCGTTCCCTGGGGGTGCACATGGGCTCCATCTGGTCCACAGACACAGTGGGGGCAAGGCCTCAGGCAGAAGCCCTCAGCTCAACTCTCTCCATTTCTGGATCCAGATCAGCCTGGGCGGCGGCACCACATCTCCAGCTCCTGCAAGAGGCTAGAGGCGATTCCAGGCGGCCAGCTGGGAGAAGTCAGTGTGCTCCAGTGAATCCAGCGGGCCCCAGCGGGAGCCTTCGGGTGCCTGCTTCTGGATCTGAACAGCCTGGGCAGCAGCACCCTGTCTACAGGCAGTGCAGGGGGTAAGCTGTGCACCAGAGGCCAACTGGGAAGGAGCAGCTTGCACAGGTTAGTCCAGCACTGACAAGACCAAGTAACACCAGTGAGAACTAGATGGCAAAAGGCAAACGCCGGAACGTCACTAACAGAAATCAAGGCAATATGGCAACATCTGAACCCAATTCTCCTCTACCAGCATGTCCTGGATACCCCAACACACCAGTAAAAGAAGATTTGGATTTAAAATCACTGCTCATGATGCTGGTACAGGAACACATGAAGGACATACTTAAAGAAATTCAGGAGAAAATGGATCAAAAGTTAGAAGCCCTTGCAAGGGAAACACAAAAATCATTGAAAGAAATCCAGGAGAATACAAAAGCAAACAAGGAGGAAATGCAAAAAACACTTAAAGAAATACAGGAGAACTTTGGTCAACAGGCTGAGGTCATGAAAGACGAAACACAAAAATCTCTTAAAGAATTAGAGTAAAGCACAAAGAAGCAAGTGAAGGAGCTAAGCAAAACCACCCAGGATCTAAAATCCGAAGTAGAAACAACTAAGAAAACTCAAAGGGAGACAACTTTGGAGATAGAAAGCCTTGGGAAGAAATCAGTGGACAGAGATGCAAATATCAACAACAGAATACAAGAGATAGAAGAAAGAATCTCAGATGCTGAAGATTCCATAGAAACCATGGACTCAACAGTTAAAGAAAATGCAAAATGCAAAAAGCTTGTAACCCAAAATATCCAGGAAATCCAGGACACAATGAGAAGACCAAACCTAAGGATTATAGGAATAGATGAGAGTGAAGATTTTCAACTTAAAGGGCCAGCAAATATCTTCAATAAAATTATGGAAGAAAACTTCCCTACCCTAAAGAGAGAGATGCCCGTGAATATACAAGAAGTCTACAGAACTCCAAACAGACTGGACCAGAACAGAAATACTTCCCGTCACATAATAATCAAAACACCAAATGTTCTAAACAAAGAAAGAATATTAAAGGCAGTAAGAGAAAAAGGCCAAGTAACATATAAAGGAAGACCTATCAGAATCACAGCAGACTTTTCACCTGAGACTATGAAGGCTAGAAGATCCTGGGCAGATCTCATGCAGAATCTAAGAGAACACAAATGCCAACCAAAACTACTATATCCAGCAAAACTCTCAATCACCATAGATGGAGAAACTAAGATATTTCATGACAAAACCAAGTTTACCCAATATCTATCCACAAACCCAGCCCTACAAAGGATAATAGGAAGACAACACCAATACAAGGAGGGAAACTTCACCTGGAAAAAGCAAGATAGCAACCTTTCATCAAACCCAAAAGAAGTTAAGCAATCAAATTTAAAAAATAACATCAAAAATGATAGGAAGTAACAATCACTATTCCTTAATATCTCTTAACATCAATGGACTCAATGCCCCAATAAAAAGACACACACTAACTGACTGGATATGTAAACAGGACCCTACATTTTGCTGCTTACAGGAAACACACCTCAGGGTCAAAGACAAACACTACCTTAGAGTAAAAGGCTGGAAGACAATTTTACAAGCAAATGGTCTCAGGAAACAAGCTGGAATAGCCATTTTAATATCAGATAAAATTGACTTTCAACCCAAAGTCATCAAAAGAGACTCTGAGGGACACTTCTTGCTGGTCAAAGGAAAAATACAACAAGAAGAACTCTCAATCCTGAACATCTATGCTCCAAATGAAAGGGCAGCCTCTTTCGAAAAAGAAAGTTTATTAAAACTCAAAGCACACATTGCACCTAACACAATAATTGTGGGTGACTTCAACACGGCACTTTCCTCAATGGACCGATCAGGAAAACAGAAACTAAACAGGGACACAATGAAACTAATTGAAGCTTTGGACCAATTAGATTTAACAGATATATATAGAACATTCTATCCTAAAACAAAAGAATATACCTTTTTCTCAGCACCTTCTCCAAAATCGACCATATAATTTGTCACAAGACAGACCTCAACAAATATAAGAAGATCGAACTAATCCCATGTCTCCTATCTGATCACTATGGAGTAAAAGTGGTCTTCAATAGCAACAGAAACAACAGAAAACCCACATACACGTGGAAACTGAACAATACTCTACTCAATGATACCTTGGTCAAGGAAGAAATAAAGAAAGAAATTAAAGACTTTTTAGAACACAATGAAAATGAAAACACAACATACCCAAATCTATGGGACACAATGAAAGCAGTGCTAAGAGGAAAACTCATAGCCCTGAGTGCCTCCAAAAAGAAAATGGAGAGAGCATATATTACCAGCTTAATGACACACCTGAAAGCCCTGGAACAAAAAGAAGCTATTTCACCCAGGAGGTAGAAGGCAGGAAATCATCAAACTCAGGGCCGAAATCAATCAATTAGAAACAAAGAGAACCATACAAAAAATCAACAAAACCAGGAGCTGGTCCTTTGAGAAAATCAACAAGATAGATAAACCCTTAGCCAGACTGACCAAAGGGCACAGAGAAGGTATCCAAATTAACAAACTTAGAAATGAAAAGGGAGATATAACTACGGAAACTGAGGAAATCCAAAAAATCATCAGATCCTACTACAAGAGACTGTACTAAACACAACTGGAGAATCTGGAGGAAATGGACAATTTCCTTGACAGATACCAAATACCAAAATTAAATCAGGACCAACTAGACCATCTAAACAGTCCCATAATGCCTAAAGAAATAGAAGGAGTCAAAGAAAGTCTTCCAACCAAAAAAAGCACAGGACCAGATGGTTTCAGTGCAGAATTCTATCAGACCTTCAAAGAAGAGTTAACACCAATACTCTTCAAACTATTCCACAAAATAGAAACAGAAGGAACACTACCCAGTTCCTTCTACAAAGCCACAATTACGCTGATACCAAAGCCACACAAAGATCCAACAAAGAAAGAGAACTTCAGACCAATTTCCCTTATGAACATCGTTGCAAAAATACTCAATAAAATTCTTGCCAAACGAATCCAAGAACACATCAAAATGATCATTCACCATGATCAAGTAGGCTTTATCCTGGGAATGCAGGGTTGGTTCAATATACGGAAATCCATCAATGCAATCCACTACATAAACAAACTCAAAGAACAAAACCACATGGTCATTTCATTGGATGCTGAAAAAGCATTTGACAAAATTCAGCATCCTTTCATGCTTAAAGTCTTGGAGAGAACAGGAATTCAAGGCCCATACCTAAACATAGTAAAAGCAATATACAGCAAACCGGTAGCCAGCATCAAACTAAATGGAGAGAAACTTGAAGCAATCCCACTGAAATTAGGGACCAGACAAGGCTGACCCCTTTCTCCTTATCTTTTCAATATTGTACTCGAGGTACTAGCTCGGGCAATTCGACAACATAAGGAGATCAAAGGGATTCAAATTGGAAAGGAAGAAGTCAAACTATCATTATTTGCAGACGACATGATAGTCTACCTAAGTGACCCAATAAACTCCACTAGAGAGCTCCTACAGCTGATAAACAACTTCAGCAAAGTGGCAGGTTATAAAATCAACTCAAGCAAATCAATGGCCTTCCTATACTCAAAGGATAAGCAGGCTGAGAAAGAAATTAGGGAAATGACCGCCTTCACAATAGCCACAAAGAGTATAAAGTATCTTGGGGTGACTCTTACCAAACATGTGAAAGATCTTTATGACAAGAACTTCAAGACTCTGAAGAAGGAAATGGAAGAAGACCTCAAAAAATGGGAAAACCTCCCATGCTCATGGATCGGTAGAATCAATATAGTTAAAATGGCCATTTTGCCAAAAGCAATATACAGATTCAATGCAATACCCATCAAAATCCCAACTCAATTCTTCACAGAGTTAGAAAGAGCAATTATCAAATTCATCTGGAACAACAAAAAACCCAGGATAGCTAAAACTATTCTCAGCAAAAAAAAGAAAATCTGGGGGAATCAGTATCACTGACCTCAAGCAATACTACAGAGCAATAGTGTTAAAAACTGCATGGTATTGGAATAGTGACAGGCAGGAGGATCAATGGAACAGGATTGAAGATCCAGAAATGAACCCACACACCTATGGCCACTTGATCCTCGACAAAGAGGCTGAAAACATCCAATGGAAAAAAGATAGCCTTTTCAACAAATGGTGCTGGTTCAACTGGAGTTCAGCATGCAGAAGAATGCGAATTGATCCATCCTTGTCTCCATGTACTAAGCTCAAATCCAAATGGATCAAGGACCTCCACATAAAGCCAGACACTCTGAAGCTAATAGAAAAGAAACTGGGGAAGACCCTTGAGGACATCGGTACAGGGACAAAGTTTCTGAACAGAACACCAATAGCATATGCTCTAAGAGCAAGAATTGACAAATGGGACCTCATAAAATTACAAAGTTTCTGTAAGGCAAAGGACACCATCAAGATGAAAAATCGGCAACCAATAAATTGGGAAAAGATCTTAACCAATCCTACATCAGAAAGAGGGCTAATAACCAATATATATAAAGAACTCAAGAAGTTAGACTTCAGAAAACCAAACAACCCTATTAAAAAAATGGGGTACAGAGTTAAACAAGGAATTCTCACCTGAAGAAATTCGGATGGCGGAGAAGCATCTTAAAAAATGCTCAAGTTCATTAATCATTAGGGAAATGCAAATCAAAACAACCCTAAGATTTCATCCTACACCAGTCAGAATGGCTAAGATTAAAAATTCAGGAGACAGCAGGTGTTGGAGAGGGTGTGGAGAAACAGGAACACTCCTCCACTGCTGGTGGGGTTGCAAATTGGTACAACCACTCTGGAAATCAGTCTGGCGCTTCCTCCGAAAACTGGGCACCTCACTTCCAGAAGATCCTGCTATACCACTCCTGGGCATATACCCAGAGGATTCCCCACATGTAATAAGGATACATGCTCTACTATGTTCATGGCAGCCCTATTTATAATTGCCAGATGCTGGAAAGAACCCAGGTATCCCTCAACTTAAGAGTGGATGCAAAAAATGTGGTATATCTACACAATGGAGTACTATTCAGCCATTAGAAACAATGAATTCATGAAATTCTTAGGCAAATGGATGGAGCTAGAGAACATCATACTAAGTGAGGTAACCCAGACTCAAAAGGTGAATCATCGTATGCACTCACTAATAAGTGGTTATTAACCTAGAAAACTGGAATACCCAAAACATAATCCACACATCAAATGAGGTACAAGAAGAAAGGAGGAGTGGCCCCTGGTTCTGGAAAGACTCAGTGAAACAGTATTTGGCAAAACCAGAACGGGGAAGTGGGAAGGGGTGGGTGGGAGGACAGGGGAAGAGAAGGGGGCTTACGGGACTTTTGGGGAGTGGGGGGCTAGAAAAGTGGAAATCATTTGAGATGTAAATAAATTATATCGAATTAAAAAATCAAAAATAAATAAATAAATAAATATCCATATTCTAGAGTGACTGGGACATGGTGCTTCTCTACTAAGAGAACACACACACACACACACACACACACACACACATGTACCAACATATAAAGACTCAAAGCCCACCTCTTTCATTCAGCCCCTGTCTCTGAAGTTTTCAAATCTTATTTGTGACATTTTGCTCGTACTCACTGTTTAACTCAGAGCATTTCCCTGACCTTCAGAGGTGTGAATGGGCGAAACATAGCAACCCAGAGATGACTGGACTTTGCTCCAGCATGGCACCACTGCAAGTGTCAGGGACCAAGTGCATGCTCCAGATTCCACCTTTTGTTCTTCTGTATTGATGACCCCTTGTGTTGGATGTTTCATACATTTACCTTCCCTCATTTGACCCCTCCTTCTCCTGTACCTTGTCCGCATCCTCCAAAACTGGAGCCTAAAGGCCTCCAGGGCCAACAGGTCTCCACAGGGTGATGTGGACTGTTCTGTTCTGTGTCTTTAAACATTGAGATGGGGGTAGGAGCTCAGGTGACCTCTAAAGTTCAAATCTCTAGATTATATTCACATTTCGTTTCTTTTTGAGCACTGCTGCTTCTAGAACTGGGGATATGCTGGTTACCATGCAGGGTGGGAGTTGGGTAAATGACTGGAACACAGTGTGTGGCCAGTTAGAAAGAAAAACAAACAAAAACAAGTGCACTGGGCTTGGGCTGTGACTCAGTAGTAGAATATGTACTCAACATGAGTGAAGACCTGGGTAGATTCCCAGCACACCCAGAGACAGAATCACTGAATCTGGCTGTGTAGAATAGCTGGTTCTGAGCACCACTTACTGCTGTGCATTTTAAAGAAGAGGAAAATGTTCAACAAGAAAACAAACCTAGCAAGCAAGCAAACAAACAACTTTCCCAAGAACTCCTAGTAATTGCTTCTCTGTTTTATTTCCTAATTTGGGCTAAAAGTTAGCACCCATTAGATAAAATATACTTATTTCTGAGAAGGATTCGTTCTGAGAATTTCAGAAAACAGTAGGACTACTTTATCATTTCTTCTGTTCCCAGTGCAATCTTTCCAAGCAGATTCCTCCCTCGCTTACTCTACAGAGTATCTGAAAGGCCTGAGCAGTGTTTGAAAACCAAAATGTCCTGGATGTAACATCACTCTGTGCACTGTAGTCTGAAATCTCCAAGGCATTCCCATTGACTCTTCCTGGAGTGGTGGGGCAGGTAGCTACCTATGGGCAACCCTGGTAAGATCCTGACTCCCTTGAAGGATGCGTCCTCCTAAGAGCCAATGATCCTATTGCAACCCTGGTGACAGGCATGAATCTCAAGCAGAATAGAGCATTTTTTGAGACAGGGTTTCTCTGTGTATCCCTGGCAGTCCTGGAACTCAACTTGTAGACCAGGCAGGCCTCGAATTCAGAAATCAGTCTGCCTTTGCCTTCCAAGTGCTGGGATTGAAAGTATGTGCCACCACAGCCTGGCCCAGCATTTCTAAATTAACCCCAGTGATCTAATTAATTAGTGGAAGTCCAGAAATGGGTGGATTTCCTATCTTTATGGCTGTCTTGGTAACTCATGAATTAGTAACTAGAAAGACAGCTGTTGCTATTGTTGCAGCTATTGATACATTTGTTGCTGCTCATGGTTGACAGGAATTCTGGGCAGCAGTGTTTCATATGCTCAGTTGCCAGGCATGGCAAGTGCTTGACTCAGCCCCTCAATGTTCCTGTTTTCTGTCCACAAGATATCTGTCTTCTACTCCTGTCCACCTGTGATTGCTAGTCACTGTTATTTCAGTGTGCCTGCTCAATATGACACCCTGAGTCTTTGCATTTCATTCTATGTGCTGTTCTCAACTGTTGGCCAATTAAAAAGCTCCGACACCAAAAGAAAAATTATATGCATAAATATATATGTGTGCTTATGCTGAGCTATAGTGTATGTGATAAAAACGTGCATTCATGGAGTAAAATGTCTTCTGTAAAAATATTCCCTTGGTCTTCCTTTGTAAACTGTGTGTGTCTCTGGACCTCCCAGGTTATCTGCTCTTACTTCCATTTCCATTAAGCTGAAAGTCTCTTTAGCATGGATGGTGCTGGAGCTCTGTAGCTACACATTTTGCTGGATTCACTTAAGGATTGCAGTGAGCATCCTGGCTTCTGCCTTTTGCTGTGACTTCATGTTTATAAACAATCCTTATATGACCCCTTGCCACACCTTCCCCAGTAGATTCTGTGTGACAAAATATTTCCACAGACTGAGGCATTTGACTCCA
Organism: Apodemus sylvaticus; assembly: GCF_947179515.1. Lineage (NCBI taxonomy): Eukaryota > Metazoa > Chordata > Mammalia > Rodentia > Muridae > Apodemus > Apodemus sylvaticus. The sequence goes on along the minus strand of NC_067484.1, from coordinate 59,388,426 downwards.
AAGAGGAGAAAGTCTCCTGGGAAGGCTGTGGAACTCACCAGCTGGAGGATAATTCTGAGTTGTAGTTCTCAAAATCAGTTTACTCTAAAATTTCCTCTTTTCCTCTTTCACAAGGTAATCCTAAGACCCTGGGCTGATAATCTGTTCTTTGAAGTGGACTCACTGACTGAAAACTCTTTTTTTTTGAAACTACAACACTTTGCTTCATAATCATTTACATAATTACAACCCCCCCCCAACAACATGAATGGACTTTTGTCAGATACCACAGATCTTGAGGGACTTGTTCATGAGACTTCTTCAATGGATGAGAAAAAAGCTAAACCTTTAAACAAGTCTGTATGCTCTTATAGCACAGACTCTGTTACAATGCCATTAAAGGAGAATTCTAATTAATGCTTTGTGTCAGGAACTTATAAGGTCCATCATAAAAACAGGAACAGTGCAGGACTATATAAAGGCTTGCATATTTGCCTTACCAGCTGTAGTGCATGGAATGGCCTATGCTGCAGCTATGAAAGGACGGAAATTCAGCACCTATGTTAAACAAACCTGTAGTAGAGGAGGAAAAGGAGCCTCCAAGCCTAGTTGTTTTAAATGTAGAGACTCAGGATATATGCAAAGGCAATATCCAGAAAATAATAAGAGCAACTCCAATAAAAGGAGTGCTCCTCCAGGAGTTAGTGCTCATTGACAGGAAGGCAAGCATTATAATGATAAATAGAAATCAAAGTTCCACAAGGATGGACTACCCTTTACAGGGCAAAAGAAAGGAGAAAACTCAACTTTTTAAAGTCAGAGACAGCCTCTCAGCCACAAACTTGAAAGAGAGGAAACTGCTGTTACTACGGATGTAGAACTAGTAAGCTCAGACAACTGAAATAAACAACATTTTTCATAAGGGCCAATAAAAGCTCAGTTAATATAGAAAAGATAAAAACAAAAATTAAAAAAGCCTATATGGCTTAATTATGTCCCCTAATGGAAGATAAAATATAGGCTATAAATAAACTTGTACAAAAACAATTGTAAAAGAAACATATTAAGAAAAATAACAGTCTTTAAAATACTTGCATATTTGTAATAAAGAAAAAGTCAGGAAAATGACTCATCAGATTCAAAATATGTTATTAAACAACTGACAACATTTGGCTCCAGTTATTTCTCCAGACAAAATACAAAAGAATAAGCCTTTAAGTTATTCAGGACAGTTAATTCATGGTGATTATATTGGCTTACAAAAGATATCTATCAGGATAGATAAATTAATGAATTTAAATAATTTTTAAAATTATTGAGAAATATTAATTGGATGAGACCTTCTTTAAAAATCACCATGGGAGAATTAAGTCTTCTGTTTCAGCTACAACAAGGGGGAAGCTGATCCTAAAGCTGTTCGTGTTATGACACCAGAAACTGTTAAAGCTCTAGATCTGGTAAAAGAACAATTGAGTAGAGCAAGAATAAATCAAATTTTATATAATAAAAATGAGATTTAATTATATTTAAAACACCTCCGCCCAAGTCATCTGGGAGGACTTAATGACCAGAGCCTAAAAAAGGGCCAAATGCTTTAATCTCCCCCAAGAGGAGATATTCATATATGTCTCCACAGGATACTAACTCCTCTCTTGAGATCCCTGAGCAACTTGTGTGATCTGCAGCTGTCCCGAGAGACAGCAGAGAAAAGAAAAGCAAGAGAGAGAGAAGACAAAAGGGAAGCTACAAAAGCTTTCACTGGCTCCAAAGAGACTGCTGACTGCTGACATGGATGCAGCTAAAGAATCTGACAAGAGAAGCTATAGAGTTGGTGACTGTTCAGTAGCAGCCACAGACTCTTAAATTTATTTTCCTTGCATTGTATGATTAATTGCTATACATGTAGACTTACCAATTGTGTGGATTCTGATATAGATATACAACAGTCATGATTCTGGTTAAATGTCCTACATATATGATGCTTACTAGAGATTTCAAAGATGTTTGGTTTGACAAGGAAGCCTTACAGCTATTTAAAAGATTGAATGAGCTTATTAGACCAAAGCGTTTTATGACAGCCTTGATATTAGGTATTAGTGCTTTGATTACAATTATATCTTCACTTAAAAATTTATCAGTCACTCTAGTCTCAGAAATGAATCCTGCACACTTCGTTAATGATTTAAATAAAAATGTTTCTTTGATTCTACTATAGCAACAAATTAAAGATAAGAAATTAGAAGCAAAGCTTGATGCTTTAGAGGATGTAGTTTTAGAATTAGGATAAGAGGTAGAAAATATTAAGATTCAGCTTTCTACCAGGTAACATGCCAGCTTTCGATACATATGCATAATGCCATTAGCCTATGATAAACAGCATAATTGTTTATGTTATTTACTCTTACGAAAAATCATTTGTTGGGAATTAGGAAAGATAATAGTATTACTCATGATATGGCTCAATCACAAACTCAAATTTCTACAAGTGTGAGCATCACGTACTTGAGGCTTCATTGGTATGAAAGTCAGCCAATGCATCAATATTTCAAATAGCTGTTTCCAAATTCCTCTATGCTCCATCCCAGTGAAGATCATTGTACATGCTCACCAGTCCTTTACAAGCCAATCAAACATTTAGCAGGCTTAACTAGCTGTTCCTAGGTCATGAGACAGGAGATATCTATGACCACTCCTGAGCTTGGCGAAACTTAATCTCTTTGGCTTAGAATATTGACAGAATGTCTCTCCTCTGGGTTTCTTTGGCAGATAAAATGAAAATCTAGAGAGATGCCAATGACTGGTTTAGCCTTGACAAGGAATGAGCTTTACTGGGGCAGAAGCACTTAGTTGGCAATGCTGGACTGAGATGGAAACTGCCTGGGTTAATTATTTCCATTCAGCAAGCTCAAGTTTGCCCTATTTTATCTGAGCTCTTTAGACATCCTAAAACCCCACTTCCAGACATGCCCATGTATGCATCTATACCTTGCCATATGCAAATGAGAACTGGATTCAGAAATGTTTCCCAACACAGGGAGAGAAATGATGGAGGTTCATAGCCAAAAGGATCTAAAAGACTTGACTTAAGCTTTGATCTCTTTGTTCGTGGGGGGTTTTATGTTTCTGTTTTTACAGTTCTGGGGATCGAACCTAGGGCCTTTTGCCTGCTAGGTAAACAAATGCTCTACCCACAAGCTTCATCCCCATGGATGGACGACCTATAAACACTCATTACACAAGTCAAAACTTCCAACTTTCTAATATGCACAGTGAAGCTCCCAGAAGTGAGGGCATGGATAGAAGTTTTTTCAGACATTTTTCAGCCTCTTAGAGATCAGCTTGCTGAAGGATACATCTGGTGTGCACTTAGATGGGGGGGGGTGTTGCTCTATGCCTAGACTTTAGGAAATAAGATGATGGTGTGTACAGAAGGGCATAATAACCTCTGTTGGGAAAAGACACATACATGCACACACACACACAAACAGACACACACAGAAAAATACATAAAAGCACAACTTAAAAAAAAAAAACCTTTTTAAAGTTCTGTTTCAAAATCAGCTAGACATATCCCCAATAAGCATGTTTTACACTTATAGTAAATGTGGATATTTATTAGAAATCTGAAGTAATCTCCAAGGTTTCAACTTTCATTGTCAGGTCAGTGGCTCATAGGTCAATATCAATGAAGGAAAATAGAAGTTTCTTCTTTTGTTTTGTATGGTGTGTGTGTGTGTGTGTGTGTGAGTGTGTGTGTGTGTGAAACATATACATCTTGACGTGGCATGTGCATGATGCAGAATCCTGGGAAAAAGGAAAGGACATCATATGTTCCTCTGTAACAATTTTCACCACTGAACCCAAATCTCTCCCTGAACTTGAAGCTAGCAAACCCAGCTATTCTTCTGTCTCTACCCCATCCCCAGCACCATGGTAATGGGTACACATGTTAGTCGTACCTAGGTTTTTAGGTGTGCACTGAGATTGGAACTCAGGTCTTCCTTCTTATACTACGAGCTCTCTTACCCACTGAAACATTTCCTAGACTCCCAGAGTTTCAATATATTAGGTGAAATGGTTTTCCTCACACAAATGACTGGAGAGCAAAGGTGGTCATTTTATAATTATTTTAGTAACCAGGTTTACATTAACAGTCAGTTGTTGAGCTTTTATGTTTGTTTCTTTAATCTCAGCTAACTCAATACACAGTTTTCTTCACGGTTCAAACCAAATAGTTCTTCAATCTCCAAGCTCACAGTCAGCACAGGTCACAGGGAGACTCACTATCTTTCCAAAGCCACCAGACACAGAAATGAACACCCACACACCATATCTCAATGGGGAATTTCAAGGAATGCTGGCTGCCTGGACCAGCGCATGATTGCATCACAACTCAAGCTGGTATGTCTAGGGGAGAAGCTGCGAGGCTTGGGGCAAGAAGCAATGTCAGGAAGCACTTGCCTTTTGGAAGGGACTTAGCAGAAAGAGCAGAAATGTGTCCAGAGTTAGGACTCAGGCCTTGGAAGATAGACCTCTGTATATCACAATAAAGAAAATCCAAAGTGCTACTGAACTTTGAAGATAGAGAGAGGCTATTTTGGTGCATAACTATAATCCTATTAGTTTTAGAAAAACAACCCCCCCAAAATTTTGAGATCTCAGATTTTCCTCTAGAGAAGCTGCCTTAATTGCTTCAGAGAGACCATATCAACCTCTTGCATCTGTGGCCCTTTCAGAAAGAATGTTGATAAACAGATTGCCACTGGGATATCAGAAGTAACTTGGCATTAGGAGATTGCAGGGTTTTCTTAGAGGGGGATTGGTGAAAAACCCAGAAGACAAAGCCTCTTAAGAGAGTATACTCTCCCAAGCTTCACTCACACTCTTCAGCGATCTTGGAGAGCAACCCTGGAGCAAAACACAGCTCACTTTCATTTTCCTCCCTGAAACTCAGTGACTGGGGCTGTCTTGTCTGTGAAGCAGAACCAATTTACATTTAAACTTGTAACTCAAGCAACACAGTTGCCAAGAAAAATTCCAGTTGTGGAGCTGCCCAGGAATGCGCAGGATTTACTATCCTTGGTGCTACTTATAGTGAATGAAGATAGGGGCACATCATGAGATGGCAACTTGAGGACTTGGAGAAGCTACTGCCCCTTGCTTGAGTGGAATATAAGGTTTTCGGCACACTTTGACAGTGCCAAGTGAAGTGCAGATTATTCAGCGGAGTTCATTTTTTCATGAAGAGAGAGACCCTGGAGGGCCTCAGGTATGGGAAACCAGACAATTCTGGACATGACTCTTCCCCCATCATGTGGCCAGTGGTGTTACCACATCCTGTGCTGCTGCCAAACCCTGATATTGAAGTATTTAGTTTACATGCTGCAGAATTGGCAAACTCCCTTTGCATCTAAAAGTCCTTCTGTTTTCCTATATGTGTCCCCAAATTTGAATAGTAGTTCAAAAATTCATTCCCATCTTTTTCTGCTAATGTTGCCTTTAGAATGAAAGCACCATGAGACCTTTAAAGTAACAAGATTCCTATTATAAGGTAAAAGAAACTTTTCCATGATTAGAACAGAAGAGAGATTTTTTAAGGAAATTCCATTCTCTGCTACTTCCAAGTCCTTATGTATCCAAACTGCTCATATTTCTCTAGTATTCAGTTTTATTACAGCCTACAGTCATGGGTCAGGGCAAGGGCACAGTGGCAGAGTTTTGCCTAGCATTCAACAGGCCCTGGACTCAGTTGTCCAGCATCACAAAATGAAATAAACAAAATTCCCCACCTCAAAAACAATACCCTAAACATAATCCACACATCAAATGAGGTACAAGAAGAACAGAGGAGTGGTCCCTGGTTCTGGAAAGACTCAGTATAGCAGTATAGGGCAAAACCAGAACAGGGAATAAGGAAGGGGTGGATGGGAGAACAGGGAGAGGGAAGGGAGCTAATGTGACTTTTGGGGAGTGGGGGGCCAGAAAAGGGAAGTCATTTGAAATATAAATAAAAAATATATCGAATAAAAAAGATAACTTAGCAAAAACAAACAATACCTGCAGGCAGAGATGGCGGTTTCTCATAAATAAGTAGAAAGTGTATGAGGCCTGCTCTGTTCCTCAGAATAATTAATGCTCAGTGCTATAATTCTCCCCAAGATGGCCCCCAGAGCACAGAAGTCTGAGCCAAGGTGGCTGCCATGTTTTCTGCAGGAGAGTAGCCAGCTAATACAGACCCCTGCCTTGCTCACAGAATCTGGGTCACGATTGATTCTGGAAATGGTGTGATAGGAACATGGGCTTCCACCTCTGACAGACTGCCCCGACCAGCAGGGCAGACAACAGGGTTCCTGGAGCTAACTAAAACGAGGGCAGAGGGGCAAAGACATAAAGAGACTGACAGCAAGTGTAATCCTGATCAAGCTGTCAAATTTTATATTTTACACAAATCAATATAAAGGGAAGCTCACAAGGTTTGGGACGGGTAATTGGGGAGCAATCTCAGGGCGTTGACATCATTCTAAGAAACATAATTTCTGGGTAAAGCTAGTTATTGATGCTGGAATTTTGGCATGATAAAGGGGGTCATGAGGAGGTGAATTGGAAAAGGGTTGCTATAGTAACCTATCCACAGATGAAGGCTTTGGACGTCTTGATCGATGGTGGCACTTAGCTCTGTGTACCTAGAGTTGCAAAGAACAAGGGAAGAAATACCTGTCCACGCCCTCACAGATCCAAGGCCAAGTAGGACAGAGAGAGTAACAGCAGAGATAGGTTCTCTGCAAGGGCAGCTCAAAGAAGTGGAGACTTCAGTGGATGTGGATTGATCCCATAAGTGAAAAAATTCTTCAGAGTGATAATAATCTAAATGAGGAATCATCTTAATAAGGATGCAAAACTCAGGCCTCACACCATTCTTTTGATTTTGAAAAACTGAGGCAATGAGGCAAGGTATAAGGCCATCAAGGCATGTCAACTATTTTCCTTCGGGAGTGGAGAATAAAGTAATTGCCAGGAGGGGGAAAATAGGTTTGATTACCCATGTGAGGGGTCATTTGTTCCACTAGAGATCACACAAACTCGCAGGACAGATATTTGGGTTAATGAAAGACCTGTACAAGTGCCCTTTTGCCAATGGCAGGACTGTGGATCATCAGCATGTGGGGTATCACCAAGAACAGCCGTTCCTTCATAAAAGGGTGGTTGGGAATGGTAATACAACCAGCAATCCTCAACAAGTTCAGAGGACGTTTCATTTAAGATGAGAAAAGTCTGATTAACTAAAGAAGGTACAAGATTTTTAGTGGAAGCTGGCTGTACAGGCAATTTAGTGGCTGATGCTTAGCATAGTTTGTTTAAACAGAGAAGGTAGGGAGGTGCCTTTAAAAGCAGGAGCACGGGTGGTGTCTTGATCAATTCCTTTAGAAGGAACAGGGTTAGGTATCAACATAGAATTAGGTCCTATTGGGACTGGCTGGACATGATATAAAGGCTCTTTAAGGAGCTTAATAGAGAAAATAATACCTGCATCAAAGCCAAGTACATAGAGGCGAAGACCCCATTCATAGCCTATTTGCCAATGTAGATTGGGAGATTTTGCATGGGTGGTGAATGTAGTTCATAAAGGTGTGCACCATCCCTTTGTAGAAGGATTAGAGGCCAGGCAGGATTCATCATATTTTTGAGAACTAGCTGAGCGTGTAACATTATGCTTTACTTGGATGTAATCCCACAAGGAGAAGTCTAGAGGCTCTCGCAAGGGTCCCCAACAACCAAAGTAAATCCTGTGGATGTCTTAAAGAAAATAAATGGCAGGCCACCTTCTATCTGGTCTACACTTGAAATCTGTAATATTTAAATATATAGCCTTTTGACACCCTGAAGGGGGGGCAATCAGCAGTAGCAAATATCTCCCCTTTAATCTTTTTATAATTTGTTTAATTTTCAGTTAAATAAAATTTCCATGCAAAGAGGGATGTTGATGTCTGTGGTGTCAGCATTAGTAGAAGACATCCAAAGGTGTTGAGGACTGTGTCCATTTTTAATGATTATAATCGGCATCATTATTTGTCTCAGCATTAGCATAGTTTGACAGCATGTTCCTTCTGCATCCTGTAGAAAAAACACAAGCATGCCCTCTTTTCTACACTCAGAGAGTTCCCTGGCATTAAAATTTTAAAATGTTTGTGGTATATAGGGATATGATTCTCCCCTCTTTTATTTATTAAAATATTGTTGTAAAGTTTTATGGGCCTGTTCCATAATATTTTGTCCTTGAGGGTTATAAGGAATCTCGGTAATATGAATAATAATAAATAAATAATAAAACATCTCAAATGACTGACTTTAAAAATCTGTTATAATATTTGTCTTAATCTGATTTGGAACATACAGTATAAAAAATAACATATGTGATGACCAATTTTAAAATTTGTTGTTGTTTCTTCTGTTAAAACATTTATAACTAGAAAGATTGAAAAGCTGTTAATAATCATATGTATATCTCTAATTAAACTTTTAAAATTGTATTTGTATAAATAGTTGTAAACTGTAAAAATTAGTAGCATTAAAAAAAAACAATTTCAAGCAATTATAAGCCATGAGCTATATATATTATTAATATATTTATCAAAGGTTTGATTTTCAACATTTTAAAAAGAGCAGCTACCACACCCAATTCAGTTATCTGTGCTGAAACAAGGATAAGCTCAAAGGAATAAAGATGTGATCTAATTATATTTGCTTTACTCCCACAGTAGATGCATTTTTATAGGATGCATGTCTAAGTCTATAAAAATATAAAAACATGTATGGAGGCACATTTTAAACAATTTATCTTTTAGATAACAATTAATAATTTTGTCAAGAAAGGCTTGCCATGAAATAGATTAACAGTTAATAATAATTTGCTTGCTGTTTAAAATAAGGAACAAACATTTCATCATGCTCTTAAAACATTACTTTTAAAAAAATTTTATGACTTCATCTTGCAACACTTTATGATTACACCAAATCATTATTCGAGATGTTAGAACTTTATTTGGAGAGATTTTACATTAATGTTCTCTTTGTCAAGGAATGGAAATGAACATATATCATAAACTGGAAACAAATACTTACTGTAGCTTTCTCCAAGTTCTGTCTCTCAATATTTATTTTGCATTTACGTTGAGAACATCAGAGGCTTAAATCCTTTTATGGCAAACTTAAAGCATTGTCTAAGCCAAAGAAATTATCTTAATATTTTTGAAAATCATTTACTTAAAAATTTTAAAAGCCCATTGTTAAGAGAAAGACATTTCTTGAGGAAGAACTTTTTAATGAAATTATTTTTTTGGTTTTTTAAAGTTAGCTTCTATATAGCCATATTAACCTTTCACAGATCTAAGTTTGAACTTTATTTTGAACCACATCTGTATGAATCTGTTAAAAAGGTTCTTTTGGACAGAAACAATCTAGGTGAGGTCTGCAAGAGGAAAGTTGCATCTCTCAAGCCTCTTCTTAGACAGCTCTGAGCTTTGTATTAAATCAAATGTAAAACTTATGATCTGAGTTGATTATCTCTAAGACCAGACCTACACCCATCACTCTGGCAAGGAGTAGCCTGTAACTAGACCCCACTGTATGAAGGTCAAATAACAAAAGGAACCTGTAATATCAAAGCATAACTACAATTTTTTGAAAGCAAAACCCAGTTTTAAACAATCTCTTCTTCTCAAAATTAATGTCAAACACAGCACTTTCACATTGCAAAGTTTGTCCATCATCTTGTATGTTTGAATGTATGACAATGTAACTTAATATTTTAAATCTCATCTTTATAAGTCTGATTTCTAGAATGAGAACCACTTAAAACATTATGCCAATTTAGAAATATCTCAGAGGTCTGTTTATCTTGGGTTGTGTCAAGTCACATGCTGCTTAAGATAGCTCTAACCCTGAATTATCAGCTTTAAACTTTCCTTTTGTGACCATCATTATATTTTTTAAATGATGTCCAATAACTTATGAGCCAATACTCTATAGTCAAGGCACATAAAACATTTATACCTTTAAGATCAATTAGAAATAAAGAAAAGTGATCACACAAATCTCATAAATTTAAAACAAATACATTTTTTCCAGCTGTAATTTCAGGGGAATAACGCACTTTGAAACCAATCATCACCATGGTAGAATTTTTTCTAGGAGAATTAAACATTCCTACTTGTCCTAGAGGTTGAGACTGTTGGCCCTTTAAGAAGTAGCTTTTGTTCAGCTGTGTTTGACTCCTAGTTATTAATGTGAGGCACCTTAAATCACCCTCCTCTGTGTAAATTGCAGACTGGCAGGACTGCCAGCATATAATGCCTTTTTACCATTTTTTTCTTTTCAACATAAAATATTAAAAAAATCATTCAACCAATCAAAACAATAGGCAAACATAAATTGACACACATATGGACAGGTTTTGGTGCACCAAAGACAGACAACAGACAGAGAGGGAACTTGATGTTTTAAAGAGATCTAAATATCTAAACCAGAACTCAGGATATCTCCAGTAGGATTTAGAGAGGAATCAGGACATCTTCTATTTAACTCTCCTCCCCAGGAGAGTTTTGAAATAGCTTTTAACCATTTTTTTGATAGCACACCCTGCACAAGGGAAAACTACTTTTCTGAAACCTGCTTTTTCTCTTGTCTAAGATTTAACTCCTAATCTTCTTTTTCTTCTGGGAATTCTGCCCGAGACCGGATGGGAGGCACAGTGGAAAGCACTGATAGTTACTCCATAGTACCCTGCTTTTATCCCTATTGGGTTCATAAAAAGAGAAAGAGTTTTAGAGAATATGATATATGTTGGTATATGGAATGGGGGGGTGCCTAGGCTACCACACAGACATGGTATAGAATAAACGTTATCCAGGACAGAGAATGAGAGTAAATGAGGTAGTAGAGACAGAGAAAGGCAGAGAGAGTGTGTATAGCTACTTAGAGACTGACTATGACCATGTGTAGGGAGGCGGGAGGCAAGGAGAGTCCAGGAATTTTGTTGCAGTCCAGGACTTACACTCCGCCAATGAGTGGTTTTTACTTTTGATTTCTCTGGGCGCTTCAGCTGCCTCTGACTTCCAAAGAAAAAATTCTTGCCCAGAGAGCTCAGGTTGGACAACCTGGATAAATTCCTCAGGTGTGATCCAGCTCTCAGTGAAAGATTCTAAGTGCCAAAGTGAAGGGAGCAGTCTGCTCATAGGCTGTGACTGTGGACTTTAATTTTTCTAAAATTTTAAAGTCAAGGGGCTTGTTTTGATTCTGGCTTTTACTAGATGTTTGTCTTTGAAATAAATCTTGAAGTTAGAGTGACCATTTGTCCCTTTACGTCTTGTAGCTCCTTTAAGAGGGCTACTTGCTTTCTTTGGCTATCATTTGGCAGAGAGAAGATATTTTTCAGTGGCTCTTCTGCTGGCAGCTTTCTCCTCCAAGTTGACTTGCTCCCCGGGAGAAAGAGTGTCAGCACCTGAATTATGACTAGATTTAAGAGTTTATAAAGAAGGATAGACTTTGGTCTTTTTGAGAATTAGTGAACAATGGAGACATAGAGAGAGACCATTTTAAATGTCTGTCCTCCATATCTGTCAGAGGCGGGAGGGATAAGAAAGCATAGACAGTGTCTAGACGAGCACTTTTTCAGATAACTAGATGCTGGAAGCAGGAAGAATTCTGAATAATGTCATTAATGAGAGACCAGTAGTTAAAGGCAGTAACCGGAACATTTTTAGTTCCCGGAGCAAAAATTGCATTGTAATCTCTTACTCCAGCACATGTTTTCTTATCTATGGGTCCTTCCTCTGGGAACTGGGAAAATTTGTCCGGGATAATACTTAAGACCCTAAGTACTTCTCAAAGAATTAACTAAGATCTCTTTTTCTTAAACCAGCCCCTTGTGTCTTGAGCCTTAAATCAGGCTGAATGAATTTTGCCCCATTGTGTCTCACCTTCGAGATGAGTTGACATGGAGATTTTCGTCTAGCCAATTGCACTGGACTGTTAACTATGCCTTGAACTAATCTACTCTGGGAGCTGTATGTGAAGGGCCCTCCTCCTTTCTTTCCTATGGCCTTCTTCATCTTATTAGTTCCACAGGTACTTCACTGTTGGGTGCCAGAGTGTCCCGACATGCAGGACAGTCAACAGTGTTCCTGGAGCTACATAAAATGAGGGCAGAGGGGCAAAGACACAAAGAAACCAACAGCAAGTCTAATCCCAATTAAGCTGTCAAATTTTATTTTTTACACAAGCCAATATAAAGGGAAGATCACAATCCCCATCCCGCCCCCCTGTATCCCCCTCAAAGCAGTTGAGATCTACCAGTTGAGAACAACTGTTCTAAAGGATCAAATGACCATCTTGGCCTCTAGAGAGGGAAATGGCTGAGAGGATACTAAGCATTGCTGTAGATGTCAATAGAGGCAGCAAAAGATCAGCAAGTATAGCTAGCTAGAAGAAGGAACATGATAGAATGGAAGAACTATTAAGGCAGTTGGAGTAGTGCCAGTAGCAAGGATAGGAGTCTTAAGATGCGGTCACATACACTGGCAGAATAAGATCCTAAGGGAGGTCCACTCAGGGCTTTTCAGGGCTTTTCTCAAGTTGGGCATTCAAGGCCCAAAACTGAGTGTCTGTTGTTCCACCCATTGACCTTCAGCTATAAATTTGCCTGGGGACTGTGTAGTCAGTCAGCAATATCAATCACCTTTGTGTGTTGTGCAGAGATTATGCCAAGGACTGGGGTTTATATCCTTGTGAAATATGCCATGTCCCACAGCAGTGTTTATGGCCTATGAGACAAGCATGATTAGACCACCCAGGCAGCAGAAATCCAATCCAATCCTTGTCACATCATGGGCCGTACTGAGGCAGGGAGAATGTGTATCCCTATGAACCGGTCAAGGAAGGATGAAGCATGTGGAGCCCTACCCCTGCCTTCTGTGCATTGACCAGGCACAGTGACCCTGTCCACATAGTATGAGTGATGGGGGAGTAATCAGTACTGCTCATCCAGCTACACTGTAGCAATGCCATTTCTTCAGTCCCAGAATATAAATTACAGTAAGAAAATGTCTATACTGGGGAAGTTTGGCTTTCATTCTCTTTTCTAGTAAGCCAAAAACTAAAGTAGAGAACTCAAGACATCCACTATTATCACATTCTCAGAGTCTGGGATAACTCACTTGAGGAGAATTCCAAGAATACTGGAAGGTGATGAGGAGAGAAGAAGGACTCAGAGAAATGAGGACAGAGACCCCATCTTTAAATCACCCAGACTACTCCAGTTTTGTGTGTGTGTGTGTGTGTGTGTGTGTGAGAGAGAGAGAGAGAGAGAGAGAGAGAGAGAGAGAGAGAGAGAGAGAGAGAGAGAGTTCATATGAACCACAGTAATTGAAAGCTGTAAGCATGCTCCCAATGGAGCAACCTTGGGCAAGCTAGATGGCTAGGTATCAAGTTGTTCTTGTATTAAGCCTTTTGGGAAGAATTTGTCTATAAAAAATACTATCATTATGTCAAATCCTTACAATGTGAAACTTAAGTATTATAATTATATGTAAGAATTATTGGGGGGAAACGAAATTTTCTTTGGCCAAACTTGTTTAGAAATCCTGTTTTCATACTTTGAATTCTGCTCACCATTGCTTTGGCACCAATCTGTTGCTATGGCTGTGCCTGGGAGTGTCTGAGGAAGCCTAGTCCTAAAGGTCCCAGGGAATTCATGAGATTCTTCACACCTTCTAACCATCATACATCGCTGGTACTCACCTCCCTCCTTTGAAATGCATCAAGATGGAACTGGCCTTTGGATGCTGTATGAGGCCTATGTTATACTTCTTAAAAAGTAGGTAGAGATTCAGAAGGAAATGCTGTTCCTTAAAGTTGGTCGGCCCCTCATTTCATTAGTTCAGCATAAGGCACAAACATATGTGGATAATCCTTACAAATTTTTTGGCTTTCATCTTTTTCTACCTTCTGCTTTCAGAGTTTGCACAATCTTGTTCTATGAGGTTTTGCAGCCAGCATTATAAAGAGGTTTTTCTTTGTTTCAATTTCAACTGTTAGCAATTCCCTGAAATAGTCGGTGGGGGGGGGATTCTATTTGTGTGTCTATTGCGCATTGTGTCTTCACTAGAAGATATCCATGATTGATTAGTGGTATCTGCTACAGAAAACAATACAAGAATAGCAGTGATTGACATATGCATCCCTTTCTGATGGGGTGGTAACAAAAAGGATTGACAAAAATATAGGGGCAAAAAGAAATTAAGAAGTGAGATTCAAGGAAAACGCTCAGCAATGATAAGAAACACATCCTTGAGAGGACCATCTGTTCCTTAGGACTATATTTAGAATAGAATTTAGAGAAAGTAGCATTCTCAATTGATTGGAATTAGAATACTGGTCCATCCAGCTGATTGAACTAAATTTTTAATTCAAAACAAGGTGATAACAATGCCCACATCACATGACTTAGATTTGTTTGAGAATACTGTATTTATAATAGTCACGTCATTGCTTGCTTTATTACACAGTTTGTGTGTGCGTTTGAATATGTGTGTGTGTAGAAAGAGCCTGACCCAGGTCCTTGTTCTTTGTCACAAGTGCTTTTACACAGGTGCTTAGGGTACCTCCCCTACCCACCAACCCTAAGTTAGGCTTTTTTATATTAATTATGAGCACCAGAGGTCTTAAAAAGCACTGATGTTGGATGATGAGATCCTTTGGAAATTGAGCTTTAATAAATCCAGGAGGAAGCCATATTCCATCTCTCTGTTGGAAGTATTCTCAATTCTCCCTCAGAATGGTTGTCCAAATAAATGTTCATAGTTTCAATATATGAAGCCCTTTATTCTGTCCCACAATTGCGAGTCCTCCTTAACCATGGAAGAAGAGCTGTGTGAGTCCTCCTTACCAGACAATCACAAGTCAGAAGGCTAATGCAATGAATTTTCTATCGTGAAATATGAAGCAAGTACCCTTGAAAAAACACTGTCTGAGGGGTTATTCCAAGCACAGAGCTCATGTGGGATACACCAGCAGAGGGCAGGAGAGGTTAATGTACTGGGTGCATAGCGGGAGTGTAATGATCTCTCCTGCTCTTCCTTTCTCCCTCCTTTCCACCTCTTCCTATCCAATCCTCACTTCTAGTAAGGATAATTTGACTGCTTTTCTAGTTCTCCCAAATGCCTCTTATCCACTGCAGTAGGATCATTAACTGCTGAGCAATAAACCAGCAGTTTTTCCATAAACATGGAAAAGTGGGAAATACCACAGAACCTCACCACTAGGAAGACAATTGGACACTTAGATAGATCTTTGTCCCATTGGAAAAGGGTCCAAAAAGGCAGAGAACTGAGAAACATCATCAGAATACAGCTGGACTGCCCCTAAGCACCATATTCACTATGAAATGGATTTTCCTTGGGACCACTTAGTTAATGAATCACTCATCTTAGGTCTCTGCTAGCAGATGGTCATCAGCACACAGCACCAACAATGCATGACTGCCTGGGGAAGCTTCTTTCACAATCAAGGGAGTCCACATCTCTAGTTTCTCAAATACACTAAGCCCAAGAGCCTTTCACAAAGGACAGACACAAAATTAAAAAAAAATAAAATAAAACATTTGAACAGAGAGTTCTAGACACTGCAAGCCCGGGTTAAATTAAAAGCAGTGGATAGCACAGCTGGAGGCAGAAAGGCAAGGAGGACAGAGCCCTGTGTCCTGAAGACCACAGCACAAAAGTCATTCTTCTCCTTTCTAAACTAGCTTGTTCTGACCTGAATGTTTAGGTACAGTGACCACAACTCTGATGAGCTCTGGGGACTAGCCTGTTGATGCTGGCTCTGGGGCAGCCTGTTTCAGACATGAAACCAGAACCCAGGCAAAATTCTTAGATGCTTGGTTGGGCCATTTCTTCATTGTTTCCTTCACTGTGAATTCAGTACAATAGATACCCCCTTTCCTTTATCATCTATTCCTTTCACAGTTAATACTGATTGTGGAACCAGCAGGGAGATAAAGAACTATAAAAAAATAGTGGATGAGAGGGTTAGTGTCTTACTGTCATTGCTGAAACCTCCCAAGCTAACTGTGCCCCAATCAGAAGCAATATTTTACTTGTTCATGGTTGGTTTAACCCAGTTTTGACCAGGATCTTTGATTTGTATAGTATGCATAATATTTACTGAACTATCTATTTTTGAATCTTAGAAAATGTGGACTGACTGAAGGCAGATGGAAAATGAGTGGAACAGGAACTAAGTCTTAGAGAAATTAATTTGTGGTGTTATTTTGGGCAAATTCCTTAAGCATTCTGAGCTTAGTTTACTCAAATGAAAGATGAAAAGACGCCTCAGAATTCTAGTTATAGGTAGGACTTCCTAGAGACAATGGCAAGGAACAGAAGAAATGCCATTTCTATTACACTGGGCACCCTGAGAGGGAGGGGAGGGGCTACATAAGGCAGTGGGAAGTTCACCATCCTGGGAGAAGAGATCACCTTTCTTCCTGGCATGAGAGAGGAGATCAGCAGCACTCTTGCTCATGACCTTGGTGACATAGAGGGGACAGTTGTTCTGATTGGTGACAGTGATAGCATGGAACACAGCCTCAGTTTCCAACTATAAATCCTAGAACCAGCAATCAGTAAAACAGAACTCCTCACCATTGACAGGTCTTGCCTCTAAAACAGGTGCTGATAAAGTACTTTGATGAGGCTAAGAACCACCCAGGAGGATTTGAATTTACATGACTTGGATCTGCCTCTGGGATTCCTCTTCTTACATTCCTGTGTTTCCCTCTGTCTGGGAGGAGGAGAATATCATAGGGTTGTGCCTAGGGCACTGCCTGTCATTGTACCTTTCTCCTCTCCTATAGTTAGCACTGGTCCTACTTCCAGTGATGGAGCAGCAACCAGCAGGACAAGATAACTTACCAGCAAGAAGGAGGGCAAGTGGCAGAAAAGCAAAAGTTCCTTCCATCATGTCCTTTTATAGATGCCCCAGGCAACAGGCCCCACCCACATTTAGGGAGGGCCACACATCAAATGGTCAATTACAGAAAACTCCTTGGTATCTGGGCATAGTAGCACACACCTTTAATCCAAGAATTCTGGTAGTAGAAGCAAGGGGAAAAGTTCCTGAGTAGAACACCAATAGCTTATGCTCTAAGATCGAGAATTGACAAATGGGACCTCATAAACCTACAAAGTTTCTGTAAGGCAAAGGACACTGTAAAAAGGACAAAACGTCAGCCACCAGATTGGGAAAGGATCTTCACCAGCTCTAAATATGACAGAGGGCTAATATCTAATATATACAGAGAATTCAAGAAGATAGAACCTAGAGAACGAAATAACCCCATTAAAATGTGGGGTACCGAGCTAAACAAAGTTTTTCACATGAAGAACTTCGGAGGGTTGAGAAACACCTTAAGAAATGTTCAACATCATTAATCATTAGGGAAATGCAAATCAAAACAACCCTGAGATTTCACCTCACACCAGTCTGAATGGCTAAGGTCAAAAACTCAGGAGACAGCAGGTGCTATCAAGGATGTGGAGAAAGAGGAACACTGCTCCATTGCTGGTGGGATTGTAAGATGGTGCAACCACTTTGGAAATCAATCTGGCGGTTCCTCAGAAAACTGGGCATGGCACTTCCGGAGGACCTTGTTATACCACTCCTGGGCATATACCCAAAGGATTTCCCAGCATCTAATAAGGACACATGCTCCACTATGTTCATAGCAGACCTATTTGTAGTAGCCAGAAGCTGTAAACAACCCAGGTGTCCCTCAACAGAGGAATGGATGCAAAAAATGTGGTATATTTATATAATGGACTACTTACTATTCAGCCATTAGAAACAATGAATTCATGAAATTCGTAGACAAATGGATGGAGCTGGAGAACATCATACTAAGTGAGGTAACCCAGTCTCAAAAGGTCAGTCATGGTATGCACTCACTGATAAGAGGATAATAACCTAAAAACTTTGAATACCCTAGAAATAATCCACATATTAAATGATGTCCAAAAAGAACAGAGGAGTGGCTCCTGGTTCTGGAAAGACTCAGTGCAACAGTATAGGGGAATACCAAAACAGGGAAGTGGGAAGGAGTTGATGGATGAACAGGGGGAGGGTAGAGGGCTAATGGGACTTGTGGGGAGTGGGGACCAAGAAAAGGGGAAATCATTTGATATGTAAATAAAGAATACATCGAATAAAAAAAAAAAAAAAGAATTGGTCATCAGCCAGGCAGTGGTAGCAAATGCTTTTAATCCCAGCACTCTGGAGTCAGAGGTTATAGGGTCTATGAGTTTTTGGCCAGAATGGTCTACATATCCAGGTTTAGAACAACCAGGACTACACAAAAAAGGCTATCTCAAAATCAAAACAAAACGCAAAACCACATCTTAATTTTCAAGGTCAGTTAATGGTGTGGACCTTTAATCCCAGCACTAAGGAGTCAGAAGAAAGGTAGATCCTGTGAGTTCCAGGACAACTAAACTGTATAGTAAAACCCTGTTTCAGAAAACCAAAGCCCATACAAACAAACAAACAAACAAACAAACAACCCAACCAAACAAAAATGAATCTTCAGATTTTCACCATAAATCTGGTTACTAAATTTTCTTTCTAATTTGACTGATATCTTCTCCAATTGTTTTTAATTTTGAGGCAGCAATTTCAACTTATATATTTAGTTAGATAAGAAGTGTAGAAAGGAAGGGGTGGGTGGGAGGACAGGGGAAGAGAAGGGGGCTTACCGGACTTTCGGGGAGTGGGGGGGCTAGAAAAGGGGAAGTCATTTGAAATGTAAATAAATTATATCGAATAAAAAAATATTTAAAAAAAAAGGGGCCTGGTCAGAGCTAACACACATATTCAAACTATTACTCTGACTCTTACAAGACAAAATTATCCTTACTCTCCACCAAGTTAAGAGTACTATTTTCTTGCATTTCACATGATTGATTCAGGTTTATCAAAACGCATGCACATCCATGATATTTCCTAGGAAAAGGCAAACTGATACAAATATGACAGCTAAGCCAGTGCAACGAGCAGGAAGCCTACCTGATTCTATGAGGCAGACAAATGCATACTTTCACCAGGTTTATAAGAGGTTCAGAGACCAGCTTTCCCTTATTCAAGCACCTTAGGTGCCCAACACATAACCTTTAAAATGTAGTATGTACAGCAAGGTCTTCAATAAACGACCTGGCATATTGGACACCCACAAGCAACCATAGTGGCTCATGTCCCAAAAGCCAGGGTCAACAGCAACAATAGGAAACCCATGCAGACCATCCAAACCAGACAGCCTAATGGGTTGTTACCTCAGTGTTGAACAGTTGATATAAATCTTTGTAGGCCATGTAAACCATGAAGGAATTTACACCTGCCAGGCAAGAAAAGGAAAAAAAGTCAGGAAAAAGTCTTGATTGGCTATCAACATAATCATCTCATGTTTATCATAAATAAATACAAAACCGCACCCACTCCCCCACCCCCCCCACACACAGAGAGAGAGAGAGACAGAGACAGAGACAGAGAGACAGAAAGACCCTGAGCACATGGCTCAGATGCCTGTCCAACAGAGGTGAAGACATTTGTAATGCTTTTATATTATCATGTCCTTTCTTGTCCTGTAAAATCCATAGTTTGTTAGTAGTGTCTTGGCAGAATGGTGTCTCCCTTCTGCACCTTTAGCTAATCCCAATTCCCAGCATTGCCAGAATTTAGAAGAGCAAAATTGATATTGTTTGAGAAAGCAGATACCAAGAAGTTACATTAACATACCAGCTGTGCAAAGACACTAGGGGTTGTAGAACCTGAATGTACCACCACACCACGATCACCTGGGAATGTTTCCCTTTGGGGCATCTGTTCCTCCACCCTTGTAAATTGGAAAATAACACTCACCTCATGAGGAAGTAGTTCACCATGAAAGGAGTCAATGGTCTTTTAGTCCCTGTGAGGCAAGCATATGGTCTCCATGGGGTGGGTTTATTTCACTATTTGGTGAAAGACTGTTATATAATATGCTTCAGGCTGATGTGCCAAAGAGGAGAAAGAATACAATAAAACTAACCTTAAAAACTACTTATGGGCTAGACCTGGCGATGGGACAAGCTTCTCATCCTATTATTGTGTTGGCTAAGGCAGGAAGATTACTATGAATTTTCTTTCTATTACTTGGTGTATCCCATGAGTTTTGCCAGTGGCCTGGGCTACATAAAACTTATCTGGCCACCCAGTAAGGCTTTGCATCAAAATAAAATTAAAGCCAAATTTCTGAAAGCCTTGTATCCTCCATAAAAACTATTTTGTAATTTGTAGAATGTATATACTTACAGGATGTAATATTTTCTGCCATTTAACTTATACTTTTCAATACACACATACACAGCACATGTACTCATGCATTCATACATACACAGCACACCTGCACAGTTTTTTTTCTAACTATATTATTTTCCCACCATTCTCTACAATTTGTTTGAAGAATAAAACAGGTGGTGGTGGCCCAAGCCTACTTTTATCCCAGCACTAAGAAGGCAGAGACAGGCAACAATCTGTGAGTCCAAGGTCAGCCTGGTCCACAGAGCAAGATCCAGGACAACCAAGGCTACAGAGAAACCCTATCTCAGAAAGAAAAAATAATCTAGTTTTCCATGTAAGAATATCATGACTTTTATTAGAAAAGGGTGGATACTATCTACTCAGTGTGGCTGTTTGGATAGGAGTGACTCCCATAGGCTGAGTTATTTAAATGGTCATTATGGAGTGACAATGCTTGGCAGTGATTAAGATGTAGCCTTGTTGGGTTTAGTATGGCCTATTGAAGCAAACTTGTCACAGGTGGTGTGATTTTGAGTTTTCAATTGTAGATTTAGTGTTTTTCTCTCTTCCTCCTGTCTACAGATCTAAATGTCTAAGCCTCAGCTACATCTCCAGCCTCATGTCTGTCTGTGTAGTGCCATCCTTCCCAGCATGGGGATAAAGGAGTAAACCGCCAAATCTGTAAGGTGGCCTCAATGACATGTTTCAGTTTTATAAGAGTTGCTGTGGTCATGGTATATTCACAGCAAATAACATTGACTAAGACAATGTTCAACAGTTTGAAGAATAACTCTTTCACGTGTGAAGTTTCTAAGCTTTGAATGCAGTTTCTAAATTTCAAATGTAGAAATAAAAATTAGATATAAAACCTGGCTTCAGTCAATTAACAGAGAGTACAGATAGCAATTTGTGACTTGAATCTATGCCTTGTACTCTCATACCTAAGTCATCAGCATTATAGGAAAAGATCTATTTCATTTTCAACAACATCAATAAGTAGTTGGGATGGTGGAACTCAGTGTGGGTCATCTCAGGGCAGTTTTCCACAATATTCTCATTTCCAAAAGCCTCCAAGTAATTCTTGGAATGACCCAAGTTGTGTAATTTCCTTTAAACAGCTGAATTTTTACTACTATTAAAATTCTCTGTGTGTCAGGCAACAGGGAAGGAGGATGGGGCTAATTGTTGTTTTGTGTGCTCAAGGATTGGGCAAGATTTATAGGGTGCAGGAAGGGATAGAAAGGAAGAGGCATCCTTTGAGAGAGCATCCTCTCTCCTCCAAATTAGACATATAATATTTCCCTAAAGTTTTTGCACAGTGGCAAAACAGAACTGGTGCTTTGAAGCATCCTATCTGCTGCCATTCCTTCAACTGCTTTCCTTTGCACCACACCATCAGCAGAAGCTGTTGTTTATCCATATCTGATATTCTGGATCACCTTACAAAGCTAAGCACATGACACACACTTGCATAACTATGTGTTATCCTGTGGATGTACAGAGTCTAATGACAAGAACATAAGAAGAGACCAGAAGAATCTATGATGATAATGGAACCCAAATCATCATTGCAATGATAGGACGGACACACACACACACACACACACACACACACACTGCATTTTTTATTACTAACTATCAATCTATCCTTGCTCCTTGCATGTCTTAGACTTTCTTAAAGATGTGTCATTATTACATTATATTAACATTTGGTCTTATAAAACAGATAGAGGTTAGAATCATTTGTTCTCAGATTTCTTAGGAATGTGACCTCAGGTAGGATTAGTCCCCTTGCCGCAATTTCTGCCTTTGTAGTACTGGTATTGATGCATTGTGCTTGGTAATTTCATGTCAACCTGATTCAAGCTAGAGTCATTTTGGAAGAGGGAACCCAGAGAGAGAAAATGTTTCTACTGTGGGCAAACCTGTAATATATTTTTTTGAATGGTGGCTAATGTGGGAAATCTAGCTCACTGTGGACAGAGTCATCCCTGGGATGATAGTTCTGTGTGCTATAAGAGGCAGACTGAGCAATCCATGAGGAGCAAGCCAGTAAGAGGTGCTTCTTCAAGGTCTGTACTTCCACTCTAAACTCCAGGTTCCTGTCCTTCTTGAGTTCATGTCCTGCCTCCCTTCAGTGACAGACTACCAGTAGATGTAAGAAACCCTTTAGTGCTTTATTTGCTTTTTGTGATGGTTTTTAATCATATCAATTATTAACTCAGATGCCCATGAAGGTGGAAATCATCATCTTTGTTCAGGTCTGTTGCCTATTAAATGTCACCCCAGGCAGTTATCCTGACTTCCTGCGTTTTTCTTTTTTCTTTTTCTATGTATTCATTTATTTATTTATTTATTTATTTATTTATTTATTTATTTATTTATTTTGGCTTTAAAAACAGCTTTTATTTAGCAAGGAAGTTACAACTTTATACATGTCCTTTTTTTGCTTTCGAGTGTCTGATCTTGTCTCAGCTGTACTTGATCTGGGGAAATGTCTGTCTCCCTGTGCTTGCTTGTACAGTCTTAGATGTGATGATCTTTAAATCCGTGAGCTCATAAATCATCTTCTTCAACTCTGGAACAAGAAAGAGACAGGGCAGTGGGGTTTTAATTCTAAGAAATTCTTGACAAGGACCCTGCTAATACAACACAGACTTCACAATACATAAGTAAACCAGCCATTCTGTTCACTCTTACAAAGAAAAATGGCTCAAAAATACGTTATGCATTCTTTTTTTCTTTTTTTAAATATTTTTATTTTCTATATTCTTTGTTTACATTCCAAATGATTTCCCCTTTACCAGATCCCCCCTCCCCATATGTCCCATAAACCTTCTTTTCTCCATCCCTTCTCCAATCACCTCCCTCCTTTTTCTTTTTCCTTATATTCTTTTCCAATGCTAGATCAATCCTTTCCAGGATCAGGACCCTCTCCATACTTCTTCATGGGAGTCATTGTTATGCTATTTGTGCCGTGGGTTTTCAGGGCTTCTGGGCTAATTAATATCCACTTATCAGAGATTGCATTCCATGTTTATTCTTTTGTGCTTGGGTTACCTTGCTTAGGATGATATTTTCCAGATCAAAACATTTGGCTAAAAATGTTGTGAATTCATTGTTTCTAATTGCTGAGTAGTATTCCATTGTGTAAATATACCACATTTTCTGTATCCATTCTTCGTTTGAGGGGCATCTGGGTTTCTTCCAGCTTTTGGCTTTTATAAATAAGGCTGCTATGAACATAATGGAGCATGTGTCTTTATTGCATGCTAGGGAATCCTTTGGGAATACGCCCAGGAGAGGTATAGCAGGGTCCTCTGGAAGTCTCATGTCCTGTTTACTGAAGAATCTCCAGACTGATTTCCACAGTGGTTGTACCATCTTGCAGCCCTACCAGCAGTGGAGGAGTGTTCCTCTTTCTCCACATCCTCGCCAACACCTGCTGACTCCTGAGTTTTTGACCTTAGCCATTCTGACTGGCGTAAGGTGAAATCTCAGGGTTGTTTTGATCTGCATTTCCCTAATGACTAATGATGTTGAGCACTTTTTAAGGTGCCTATTGGCCATTTTATTAAATATTTTTGCATCAATATTAATAAAAGAAATTGGCCTTAAGTTCTCTTTCTTTGTTGGATATTTCTGTGGTTTTGGAATCTGCGTAACTGTGGCTTCATATTACAAGTTGGGTAGAGTTCCTTCTGTTTCTATTTTGTGGAATAGTTTGAAGAGTATTGGTGTTAGGTCTTCTATGAAGGTCTGATAGAACTCTGCACTGAAGCCATCTGGTCCCGTGCTTTTTTTGTTTGGGAGATTTTCTATGACCCTTTTTAATTCTTCAGGTGTTATGGGACTGTTTAGTTGATCTATTTGATCCTGATTCAGTTTTGGTGTCAGATATCTGTCTAGGAAACTGTCCATTTCCTCCAGATTCTCCAGTTGTGTTGAGTATAGGCTTTTGTAGTAGGATCTAATGATTTTATGAATTTCCTCAGGTTCTGTTGTTATATCTCGCTTTTCATTTTTAAGTTTGTTAATCTGGATACTGTTTCTATGTCGATTGGTTAGTCTGGCTAAGGGTTTATCTATCTTGTTGATTTTCTCAAAGAACCAGCTCCTGGTTTTGTTGATTGTTTGTATGGTTCTCTTTGTTTCTACTTGATTGATTTCGGCCCTGAGTTTGATGATTTCCTGCCTTCTACTCCTCCTGGGTGAAATTGCTTCTTTTTGTTCCTGTGCTTTCAGGTGTGTCATTAAGCTGTTAGTGTATGCTCTCTACATTTTCCTTTTGGAGGCACTCAGGGCTATGAGTTTTCCTCTTAGCACTGTTTTCATTGTGTCCCATAGATTTGGGTATGTTGTGTCTTCATTTTCATTAAATTCTAAAAAGTCTTTAATTTCTTTCTTTATTTCTTCCTTGACCAAGGTATCATTGAGTAGGATATTGTTCAGTTTCCACGTGTATGTGGGTTTTCTGTTGTTTTTGTTGCTATTGAAGACCACTTTTACTCCATAGTGATCTGATAGGAGGCATTGGATTAGTTTCATCTTCTTATATTTGTTGAGGTCTGTCTTGTGACCAATTATATGGCCGATTTTGGAGAAGGTACCATGAGGTGCTGAGAAAAAGGTATATTCTTTTCTTTAGGATAGATTGTTCTATATATATCTGTTAAATCTAATTTGTCCAAAGCTTCAATTTGTTTCATTGTCCCTGTTTATTTTCTGTTTTCCTGATCGGTCCATTGAGCAAAGTGTAGTGTTGAAGTCACCCACAATTATTGTGTTAGGTGCAATGTGTACTTTGAGCTTTAATAAACTGTCTTTTATAAATGAGGGTGCCCTTGCATTTGGAGCATATATGGTCATGATTGAGAGTTCTTCTTGTTGTATATTTTCTTTGGACCAGCAAGAAGTGTCCCTCAGAGTCTCTTTTGATGACGTTGAGTTGAAAGTCAATTTTATCTGATATTAAAATGGTTACTCCAGCTTGTTTCCTGAGACCATTTGCTTGTAAAATTGTCTTCCAGCCTTTTACTCTAAGGTAGTGTTTGTCTTTGACCCTGAGGTGTGTTTCCTGTATGCAGCAAAATGTAGGGTCCTGTTTACGTATCCAGTCGGTTAGTCTATGTCTTTTGTTTTTTGGATTTGGGTTTTTCGAGACAGGGTTTCTCTATGTAGCCCTGGCTGTCGTGGAACTCACTCTGTAGACCAGGCTGGCCTCGAACACAGAGATCCATCTGCCTCTGCCTCCCAGAGTGCTAGGATTACAGGCATTGGCCACCAGCGCCTGGCTAGTCCATGTCTTTTTATTGGGGCACTGAGTCTATTGATGTTAAGAGATATTAAGGAATATTGATTGTTACTTCCTGTCATTTATGACGTAATTTTTTTTACATTTGATTGGTTAACTTGTTTTGGGTTTGATGAAAGGTTACTATCTTGCTTTTTCCAGGGTGAAGTTTCCCTCCTTGTATGGCTGTTTTCCTCCCATTATCCTTTGTAGGGCTGGGTTTGTGGATAGATATTGGGTAAACTTGGTTTTGTCATGGAATATCTTAGTTTCTCCATCTATGTTGATTGAAAGTTTTGCTGGATATCGTAGTTTTGGCTGGCATTTGTGTTCTCTTAGAGTCTGCATGAGATCTGCCCAGGATCTTCTAGCCTTCATAGTATCAGATGAAAAGTCTGCTGTGAATCTGATAGGTCTTCCTTTTTATGTTACTTGGCCTTTTTCTCTTACTGCCTTTAATATTCTTTCTTTGTTTAATACATTTGGTGTTTTGATTATGTGATGGGGAGTATTTCTGTTCTGCTCCAGTCTGTTGGCATTCTGTAGGCTTCTTGTATATTCATGGGCATCTCTCTCTTTACGTTAGGGAACTTTTCTTCCATAATTTTATTGAAGATATTTGCTGGCCCTTTAAGTTGTAAATCTTCACTCTCATCTATTCCTATAATCCTTAGGTTTGGTCTTCTCATTGTGTCCTGGATTTCCTGGATATTTTAGGTTAAAAGTATTTGCATTTTGCATTTTATTTAACTGTTGAGTCCATGGTTTCTATGGTATCTTCAGCATCTGAGATTCTTTCTTCTATGTCTTATATTCTGTTGTTGATATTTGCATCTATGTCCCCTGATTTCTTCCCACGGCTTTCTATCTCCAAAGTTGTCTCCCTTTGAATTTTCTTAGTTGTTTCTACTTCTGATTTTAGATCCTGGATGGTTTTGCCTAGCTCCTTCACTTGCTTGTTTCTGCTTTCCTGTAATTCTTTAAGAGATTTTTGTGTTTCCTCTTTCATGACCTTGGCCTGTTGACCAAAGTTCTCCTGTATTTCATTAAGTGTTTTTTTGTGTTTCTTCCTTATTGGCTTTTGTATTCTCCTGAATTTCTTTCAATGATTTTTGTGTTTCCCTTGCAAGAGCTTCTAACTTTTGATTCATTTTCTCTTGAATTTCTTTAAGTATGTCCTTCATGTGTTCCTGTACCAGCATCATGACCAGTGATTTTAAACCCAAGTCTTGTTTTACTGGTGTTATCGGGTATCCAGGACATGCTGTTAAAGGAGATTTGGGTTCAGATGTTGCCATATTGCCTTGATTTCTGTTACTGACATTCCTGCGTTTGCCTTTTGCCATCTAGTTCTCAATGGTGTTAGTTGGTCTTGTCAATGCTGGACTCACCAGTGCAAGCTGCCTCTTCCCAGGTGGCCTCTGGTGCACAGCTTACCTCCTGCACTGCCTGGAGACAGGGTGCTGCTGCCCAGGCTGTTCAGATCCCGAAGCAGACACCTGAAGGCTCCTGCTGGGGGCCCGCTGGATTCACCAGAGCACATTGACTACTCCCAGTTGGCCTCCCAGAAGCTCCTATTGCCTCTTGCAGGACCTGGAGATGTGGTGTTGCCACCCAGGCTGATCTGGATCTGGAAGCAG
The DNA here is from genome assembly GCF_947179515.1 of Apodemus sylvaticus. Taxonomy (NCBI): domain Eukaryota; kingdom Metazoa; phylum Chordata; class Mammalia; order Rodentia; family Muridae; genus Apodemus; species Apodemus sylvaticus. The sequence continues at coordinate 59,361,132 of NC_067484.1, read as the reverse complement.
AGCGATCTAAGGGCTCCCGCTAGAGGCCTCAGGACTGGAATGTAAGCTCCGTGCCACCAGAGCAAGCTGTGTGCTCCTAGACTGCCTCCGGGTGCACACCAGGTCTCCAGCACTTCCTGGAGACCGAGTGCTGTGGCCCAGGCTGTTCAGATCCCAACGTAGACCCTTGAATGCTCCTGCCAGGGCCTGCTGGGTTCACCAGAGCACACTTGAAGCAGACACCTGAAGGCTCCCACAGGGGCCCGCGGGATTCCTTCCTGCGTTTTTCGTCTGCATAGTGACTATTTATCTCATGAAGATCCTACAAAAAGTAAAGATTCATAAAAAGAAAGTGCCTGGAACAAAGTAAAAGCCACTCAGGCATCTGTCATGTTTTAGTTATCAGACTGCAATCAAGAGTAATGACTCACATGCATGGGAAGTTGTGGGAGGTGCAGACAAGGCAGCAGAGAGACAAGGCTGGTGAACTTGCTCTGGCTCACCTTTTGCTTTGCTGGGGTTCTGCACTTCCTGCTAGACACTGTCATTCCAGTGTGTGATGTCCACATCACGCTATGCAAAGCATAGTTTCAGTAGCTGTTAGCATCAGCCCACTTATGCCACTTTTCATAGGCCTCTGTCAGGTTAGACTCAGGTTCAGGTACCACATGGTCAACTGAAGACAGAGGGAAAAATGTGTGACTCAGACACAGCTTGGTCTCCCTGCCTCATTCCTGGTCCTTCCTGCTTAGTTGACTCCAGGACTTGGAACAAATTGCTAGCTTTCTGAAACCTAAGCATTCTTTTCTTAAAAATGGGTGTTAAGTAAATAAGGAACATATTCTGACATTATTTTCCATCTATGTTTGCCATTTGACTAAGTGAATAATGCATATATAAGGTGCTTCACTGATAACTGTTGCATGATAAGTGTTCTGTGTGTGTTAAAACCACTATTCTCTGCATCCTGCTGATACATATTTTTATATAATTGTGGGTGTATCTGCATCTGTTTGTGTCAGCTGCTGGGTGGAGTGCCTCAGAGGACAGCCATGTTAGTCTTCTCTCTTAAGTATACCTGGGTATCATTAATAGTGTTGGAGATTGGTACTTGCCAGTGGGATGGGTCTTAAGTTGGGCTGGTTTTTTGTTGTCCCTTCCATCAGTCTCTGCTCCATCCTCCATCCCTACATTTCTTGTGGACAGGATACATTTTGTGTCTAGAGTTTGGTGGGTGGGTTTGTGTCCCTATCACTCTATTAGAACTATTGTGAGAGGGTGTGACCAGCAGGCAGGCAGTGACCAGTGTGTAAAGTGAATAACTTAACAAAAAATTAAACAATAATGGAGTTGTATTGTCAGTTTTGTTTGTCAACTTGATAGAGGCTGGAGTTATCACAGAGAAAGGAGTCTCAGTTGAGGAAATATCTCCATGAGATAATATTAGTATGGTTGCTCATCAGCTATAAGGCATTTTCTCAAGAAGTCATCAATGGTGGGAGGGCCAATTGTTGGTGGTGCTGTCCCTGGGCTGGTAGTCTTGGACTCTATAAGAAAGCAAGCTGAGCAAGTCAGGAGAACAATCCAGTAAGTCACATCCCTCCAAGAACTCTACATTAGCTCTTGCTTCCTGACCTGCTTGACTTCCAGCCTGACTTGCTTTGGTGATGAACAACAGTGTGAAGTGTTAGATGAATAAAGCTAGCCAGGCAGTCCTGGCACAAATCTTTAATCCCAGCACTTGGGAGGCACAGGCAGGTGGATTTCCGAGTTTGAGGCCAGCCTGCTCTACAGTCATTTCCAGGACAACTAGGGTTATAAGGCAAACCCTAGTTCAAAAAACCAAAATAACAACAACAACAACAACAACAACAACAACAACAACAGCTATCTAGAGAGTAAAAGCTGCTTGGTAATCTTCAAACTGAGCAAATTAAAAAAAAAACAAAAAAAAACAAAACAAAACAAACAAACAAACAAACAAGCAGTCTCCCAGCTGCCTTGAGCCAAACAGGTCATCAGCTTGGACAGCTGATTTGAGTTTGTTTTCAACCGTTGACACACCCCTTCTCTTAGAACGCTTCTTTAAGCCAAGGTTAGTCGTTGGCAGTTATAGATGACACTAATTATTTTAGAAAATTTTGTAGTTGTTTAAGCATTTATTCTAGCATAGAATTCTCCACTATATACTTTATTTGGATCAGAGCATTAGACTTCCATTGGACACTCAGTTTAGAACACTTAGTGGGTATCTGCATACTTAGTCCACCTGTCCGGCCTTCCTAGGAATAAAAATGCTTGTATATCTTTGGCAGCTGCTTGACCCTAATCCAGACCAAAGCTTTTTTCACTTGACTGACATTCAGAATTTCCCTTACATGAGTGAATTGAACTGGGACACAGTCCTGCAGAAGAGGCTCATTCTAGGCTTTGTTCAACGGTGAGTCAAGCCTTACAAGTCCAAAACGTTCCCACATTCTTTTCCCATTACTCTGTGCACAAGTCCACCCTGGGTCGCACTTGATGAGTACACTAGTAAAATAACACCCTGATGTTAGCTTTACAGAGGAGAAAATGGAGGCATATGTAGGGTAAGTTGAAAACCCTAAGTCACATGATTGGCAAGTCACTAAGCAGGATGTCAACTTATGAACTTGTAGGCTTTAGCCACACATTTTTCTATAAGTGGTTCTAGTGTTCCTAATAGTCATTTTCAGAAATATTCTCATAGAAATAGAAGTTTCCTTATTGCAAAGAGGTACTCATTAATGTCCTTTGAAATCTATGATTTGGTTAATGGTAAAACTCCAGGATCATTCCTCCTCTTTTGTTAGTTTTATTGTACTGATCCATAGGTTTCCGGACTAATAGTAAAATTAATAATGATATAAATAAATTAATAAAAGTTAAAAAAAACTAATAGTGACAGAGAAATAATTTCCGTTGGTTCAGTACCCAATCAAGGGATATTGTGTCTCATGGAATATTGCTGGGTAAGTGTTAGGTTGGAGCCCTACTGAACCTTCTCTCTCTTTTTCTTTCCTTAGTATTTAAATTACACTACAGGATATAGGAATATTGGCAAGAGCAATGTGCTCTGCAGAGGCATATAGAGAGAAATCGGGGGTTTCTCTTCATGTCCAAGCTAGGCACTTGTCCTGCAGACATGGGCAACTGGCTGTTTCAATGAACAGCTGGAAAAGGTGCATTGTTAATGTGTCAGATGAAAGCTTTGTGGAAGTTGGCACAGTGTGTTGGCATTCAAGTATGTCAGTGTCTACTCTAGTGAGTAAGAGGAAAGTGAGGTGACTATGGGGGACCCTGGTTCCCACCTGCCAGAGACAACACCTTCCTTCTTTTAGCTGCTCCTCACACCCTAAGAGAATATCCACCTTATAGATCTTGGCCCTTTCTGTAAATCTGACTCTTTGCCGAATTTATCAATTTCAAATTCTTGGCCTCACATTCAGAAATCCTGATATTGAAACCTGGTTGTGGAACTTGGATGGTGACCAAGCAATGGCCATGATTCTGGTCTACTGAGAAACCCAGAATTTCAAACCTTAGCAATATTGTTTTAATATGGTCTGCTTCATTGCTCATCTAGGTATAGTTAGATATTTGTAAAATTAACTAAACTATACTATCAAAGAATGTAACAACGAATGCTGCCATTAAATGCTATAAATTGAGAGAGAGAGAGAGAGAGAGAGAGAGAGAGAGAGAGAGAGAGAGAGAGAACCTGTTATTATTCTTGGGCTACCCCATCAAGACTATTCATGACTCTCTCTGTTAGGCTTCTATGTCTTAGGAATGATACAGGGATCTGAGGACTGAGCCCTGCTTTCCTTCTAACAGAAAGGCAGGCTCAATTGTGATCCCACTTGGAACTGGAAGAAGTGATTTTGGAGTCCAAAACTCTTCACAAAAAAGAGGCTCCTGGCAAAAAAGTAGTAGGAAATGAGGAAAAGTGACTCCTCTCAGGTAGATAGGCTCCCAACCAAGCTAAGGGAAGGACAGTTCATTTCAGATCTGCTAAGGCAGTACATCTTAGAAGCTTGCCCCTGCATGTTGCTGGGGGCTTATAATAATAAGGGAGGCACAGCAACAGAGGCCATTAGGTTATTTGTCTTCACCCCTGTGATGCAGCAACAAGTAGCAAGCAGAAGACAGTTTCCCTGGATTTAAAAGATATTGTCACAATTTCCCATCTGCAAGGTGTGGTACAGGTTTCTGAAGGTACATGTGCAGGATTCCTCTCAAAGACACAATGGGTGGAATAACCTCTACAGTATTAGCAGTGAAATTGCAATTTATCTGCACCTACTCATGGAAGTTATGTGTGATTACACACACACACACACACACACACACACACACACACACACAATATGTATGTCTTTATTCTAGAGTTCCAAAAACATTGTACCTAATTCTGATAGAGCAATGATCTGGGGTTGAGAAATGTCTTAGTTAGGCTTTTAGTGCTGTGAACAGACACCATGACCAAGGCAATGTTTATAAGGACAACATTTCATTGGGACTTGCTTACAGGTTCAGAGGTTCAGTCCATTATCATCAAGGCAGGAACATGGCAGCACCCAGGCAGGCATGGGGCTGGAGGAGCTGAGAGTTCTACATCTTATTTTGAAGGCTGCTATCAGAATTCGCACTTCTGGGTAGCTAGGATGAGGATCTTACAGCACACCCGCACATTGACATACCTACTGGAAAGGGCCACAATTTCTAGTCATGCCACTCCCTTTGCCAATTAATTTGGCCAAGGTTGTATATATATATATACAGTTTGTGCATCTGGAAACAGGTATTCCTCTATACATGGTGCTCACTGAATGATCTATGGTGTATGGGACATTTGAGGTCTCCATGTGTCAAGTAAGTGTGCCTCTGTTTCTTTGCCATGTTCCCCTTGAAGACATGCCTTCTTCAAGTGCATCTTGATGCTGTTCTGAAAGAATTTATTATTTTCAACAAAGAAATGTAAGTAACTCTGGGCTGTAGACCAGTGACTTAAAATGTTATCATGTAGGCAGATTTTGTTTGCAGGGATTTCATATATGTTATAGACCAAAGTCTGCCACAAGATAACCAGGGTTCTTTGGTCCAGGGATGCACAGGTCCAGGGTGATGACAAACTGACAGGACCACAGAAGCAGTGTGAAATAAGAATGTATATTTCTGGATGTCTCCTAGTCCAGTCTGAAAGACTTTCGTCACCAGGATGAAGGGGCTTAAAATGGGGGAGTATAGGTGGTTAGGTTAGTGTGGCTAGGCAGCATGGGGGAAGGTGTCCTGGCATGCCATTGCCTGGGCACCTCTGCCCATGAGGGACCACACACACACATACATGGTATAGAATAGGTTTTATTCAGAATGGGGGATGGGAGTTAGTGGTAGAGAGAGAGGGGGAGAGAGAGGAGAGAGAGAGAGAGAGAGAGAGAGAGAGAGAGAGAGAGAGAGAGAGAGAGAGGAGAGAGTGTGGAGGCCGGCCATGACCACGTGGAGGGGGGAAGAGCCCCAGGGGCAGAGAGGTGAGAGAGTGTGGGAGAGCAGAGAGCAAAGAGAGAGAGGAGGAGCAAGTAGCCCCTCTTATAGTAGGCCAGATCTCTGGGGCGGGGCATACCTGGCTATTGCCAGGTAGGTGTGAGGTGGAGCTTAGACCAAACCCCAACATACCCCAAGGTTTGGTTAATTAATAAAAGAAAAAGAAAAAAGAAAAGAAGTGACGGCGAATACAGTGAAGCAGGAATAGGGTCGTTGTTGAGATCTGGCTGCTTCATGCTGACATTGGGGCGACGTGTCTCTGCGGAACCTAGAGAAAGGGGTATGGGGGTGATTGTCTAGTCTCAGGAGGACAGGCTGCTTCTTTGCTGTCCAGGGTTTGTAGAGCCATTTGAAGATAGGTCAGGAGAACAGGTCCAGTAGAAGCTGTCTGCATTTGGAGAAGCTGAGAGGAGATTGGAGCATCTGAAGGTTGCTTCTCTGGAGCTGTCCTGGATATGGCAAGGGCCTGGACTTAACAAAATGTTGGAACACAGTATTATAGTTAGGGAATAAGACTAAGTACATTTGGGAGAAAGGAAAATTTTCTTAAGATGTATAATTGAAACCCAGAGGAATCCCACCCTTTGGAAAGGTAGCAAACTGGGAACTTGGGCAGATCTACTTATCTGGATGGAGCCTACTTGGTCCATGAGCAGTATATCTGGGTAGGTTTCCTGTAGCTAACAAGTTTATTAAAGAGATAACAACATGGGTTAACCACATGAACCGTCTTTAAGATGAGCCTTTGTGGACCAGAAGGAATAGAATTGAAGGTTGGGACAGTGACAGAGCAAAAGGGGGAATATGAAGCATTTAATGGAAACAGAGTTTAGGTAAGGAGATAACTGTCTCGCTGTCAATGTAGTCAGAAGTCTGAGGAATAAACAATAACTTAGCAGTTATATTATTAAAGAATGACAGATTCCAGTAGCCAGCAGTTCTTTGTGGTCTCTGGTCTCCATGGCGGCTTTGGCTGTCAGTCTGGCTTTCAAGCACAGAAGATGCACAGCTTTTTCTGTGGAATGGATACCCATGACATGAGAAATGGCTTACTTTTGTTTAGCTAAGTCATTTGACTCAAGGTATCCAGTTTTGTCCACTGCACTCTTTCAGGCAGCATCCTGTGGCGGTGTCCATCTTTCTTCTGAGACCTCCTGGGAGAACCTGTCATGCCTTTGGGAATTCTGTCTGTCTTAAATTTAATAACAACCTTCTGACAAGATTGAGCACAAGAGAGGAGAGCAATAGTTAAGAGAGAATAGGAATGGAAATCTTACGTAGCTTTGACAGGTTGCATAGGTAGAGGAAAGTATATTACCTTGGTTAGTAAAGATGCTAGGATCAGAGCAAGAAAGCTGACAGAAATGGATAAAATTGTGGTGACAGAAAATGAGTTTGTCTAGGCAGATTTAGGCTTGTTAACATCAACTTGAGCATGCAAGCTATAGGAGAAAATGAGTTAAGGGTGTGGGAACACAGAATAGGTGAGGTTCAGATTCTTTATTGTTTACCAGACTGTTAATTTTAAAAGTATACAGTCGAAGACAAGTAGCACCCACTGGGAAAGGGAGGGAGTTGTTCTGCAAACTTAGCGTCCTAAAGAGTGCAGAAACAACTGAAAGGAAGCTAAGCCAAAGAGTTCACACTGTCGTGAGGACCCTTCGGAGCCGGGGCTAGAAAAGCCGGAGCTTTATAAGCTGGAGGAAGCATCCCGCTTGGACCAGGATTTTTGCGGACAGCTGTAAAAGCCAAAGGGAGACTCAGGATCACTTCCGTATTAGGATAGACCCGATGGTGGGTCTAGAAGTCCTAAGCAGGAGTGTCGACTAGGCATGAGAGGAAACCCTTCATTCCAAAAGAGGTTGGCCAGACTTCATTTGAAAGCTAAGGGTTATTTACTATAATTGTTAATGTTTACTAAATTTTTAATCTGCTAGAGGGAAGAACCTGACATGTAGCACACATCAGTGGAAGCCAGTGTAGACCTCGCCATGGGTAGCAGTCACTGTCCCAACTCTGCAGCTGTTCTGATGAAAGTTAGTGATCGCACATGCGCAGGGCAGAACTTCCTGTAAGCAGCGGAAGTAGGAAGTTAGGTAGCCTGCAGTGGCTGGGAAGTAGCTTGTTTCTTATCCTAGCAATGGTGCAGGAGGGGAAGAGCTGCCGAGGAAGTGGCAGCAGCCTCAGCAATTCTGGAGCAGGAGGGGGTCTGGCTTGGGCTGCAGCAGCAGCAGCCAAGGCCGGAGCTTGACCAGCATGCCATGAGCCCTGAGGGCCACCAAGCCAGCACGCGGGAAAACAAGGGGAACCAGTAGAATAAATGCTGTTGTCATAGCAATAAGATGCAGGAGTGAATTAGATACCTGAACCTGGTGGCACTCACCAGGCAGGGCATTGCCTCTGCACGCTGCTGAGTTCCACCGGGAAAGAGGGAGGGAACAGAACAGCAGTGGTCCTGCGGGGAAATGCGGGAAGTGCAGAGACTATTGCTCTGACAATTGGGTGTGTAAGCCTTATCCAGAGGCTTAATATCCCATCCTGTTTCTCATTCCTAGGTTTCGGTATCAAGTGAAGGACTTTCGGCAGCAAGATGAAGGGGCTTAAAAGGGGGGAGTAAAGGGGGTTATGTGAGTGTGGCTAGATGGCGTGGGGGAAGGTGTCCAGGCGGGCCCTTGCCTGGGCATCTCTGCCCCTGAGGGACCACACACACACATACATGGTATAGAATAGAGTTTATTCAGAATAGGGGATGGGAGTTAGTTGTAGAGAGAGAGAGGGAGAGAGAGAGGGAGAGAGAGAGAGGGAGAGAGAGAGAGAGAGATAGAGAGAGAGAGAGAGAGAAGACAGAGAGTGAAGGCCAGCCATGACCACGTGGAGGGGGGAAGAGCCCCAGGGGCAGAGTGGTGAGAGAGTGTGGGAGAGCAGAGAGCAAAGAGAGAAAGGAGGAGCAAGTAGCCCCTCTTATAGTGGGCCAGATCTCTGGGGCGGGGCATACCTGGCTATTGCCAGATAGGTGTGGGGTGGAGCTTAGACAAAACCCCAACACAGTCAAGTTAACATATCAAATTACACATCACATTCCTCTGTAAAATGCTAGGGTTTCTAGGGCAATATAGGATGTTTACCCAAATCCAGGGCACATGCGGTAAAGGGTTTCCTCACCTTGGCTCCACCGTCATGCTATCCTGGGAGCTGAAGAAGGATGGTTCACATGTCTGCTCTTCCAGACAAGAGATGTTGGTATTGTAAAGTTTGGGAAGCTGTCTGGCTTGAGCTGTTTTCAAAGAGCACTTATGCCTAGTCCACCAATTGTATTCTTCTCTGTGCCATGCCCGGTGCCACCATAGGCCTCTGAGGCCCCTGATGATCAGCTCTGGTAGCAGCCTCTAGCCCCCAGCCTGATGAACTCAACAGCTGCATCCCTAAGGCCCAGCCTGGTGAACTAACCAGCTGCAACCCATAGGCTCAGCTTGGTGTGCTAACTAACTCACTACTACTCCAATTATCTCTCTGAGTTAAAAGTACCTACTGTCTCCTGAATCTCACATGGATAAGGTAAAAATGTTGTTTTGGTCAAAAACTCCCTAGGTGGAGTCTGCAACACAAAAGCAGTTCCTCACAAACTTCCCTTGCCATCCAGGTGGGCCTGGGTAGACATAGCCTGTCTGCATAACAAGCAAGCTCAAGAGTTAAAAGCAGAACAGGCTTAACATGTCAGTGGATGTCCCTGGGATATCCAAATTCAGTTGCAAGACAGAAAGCCTGGCCTCTGGAATGGGGGAAGGTAGCTATGAACCAGAAACCAACTCAAATGTAAAATCTTTCTATTTTGTCCAATATCCACTCATATGGCAAGAACCTTGTAAGGTTTTTCTGATGTAAATATCCTTAGTCTGGAACTATTGTTTGGAATCTACCTGCCCTTAAGAAAGAAAGAAAGAAAGAAAGAAAGAAAGAAAGAAAGAAAGAAAGAAAGAAAGAAAGAAAGAAAGAGAGAGAGAGAGAGAGAGAGAGAGAGAGAGAAAGAAAAGAAAAAAAGGAAGAAAGAAAGAACCTGTGAGACTTTTCTCACCTCTGTCTGTAAAATATGATTTTCCAGGTTTCACTAGGCCATCATGGAAATATATTTTTAAGTTTTTATTTTTATGGCGATAAAAAAGAATGCAATTCCAGGATGGAGATTTTGAAATAGCAGGAGCCTTTTTTTATCCCTGTTTTTTAATTGTTAAATTACCCCTGTGTAGTATATTTGTGAATTGGAATGTAAACATGGTGACTATTTATGAAGTCTTAATATTTTCAGGCATGAGATGAATGAGAGGTAGCCACTGGGCAAGCTGCAGGAGCCAGTTCTCGCCTTTCTACCATTTGTGAGCCCTTGGAATTAAAGTCAGGCTCAATCATCAATGGCTCTAAATACTGAGCCCATCATGAAGTTTGTGAGGAACTGCTTTTGTGTTGCAGACTCCACCTAGGGAGTTTTTGACCAAAACAACATTTTTACCTTATCCATGTGAGATTCAGGAGACAGTAGGTACTTTTAACTCAGAGAGATAATTGGAGTAGTAGTGAGTTAGTTAGCACACCAAGCTGAGCCTATGGGTTGCAGCTGGTTAGTTCACCAGGCTGGGCCTTAGGGATGCAGCTGTTGAGTTCAAGTAAAAGCTTTCTTAGCTCAGACTTCGTTATAAATTGAGGCAACAGTGAATGAACATTAGTGTTAAATTCATATAGTTATTCATTTGTTTATTCATGTAGAGCTTACATTCATATATTTATTCATTTACTTTTGTAACAACAATGATTAAAGACAAGAAGGCCGTGGATTTGGGAGGGGCTGGGTCAGACAAGAAATGGGTAGTAGTGAGAAAATGGACATAGAAATGTTTTAATTATCTTTTAATTACATTTTAAAAGAATGAAAAATTTTGAATTATATGCTATCATTTCAAAAGTTTAAATTCCTTTCTCCTTTAATGTATGATACTCTCTCCCACCATCCCTCTCTCTCCATACTTTTTTCCATTAAGAGTAAAAAGAGAATCTAATCAAAGACAAGGAAATGTAGCCTTGGAACAAACCAAAAACAACACAGAAGAGGAGGATTGGCAGAATAACAACCCATAAAATGCTTCGTAGGACAGTGTTTGGCACCTGGCTGGAATCTCCTGATTACCACAACAGAAGACCTGACAGCAGTTCTTGCCACTCCTGTACCTCATGACTTAGAGAATGTGATTGAAAAGTCCTCAAAAGTGGTGCCACTCTGCAGCAACAGGAGAGGAAGAGAATTCCTGGTTCTGAGCACTTGAGTTCTGGCTTCTGTACACACTGAGTCTGTGACCTTAAGGGAATCATTTAAATACTTCGTCTGTTTTAGTTCCCCACTGAAAAGGTAGAGGGTTATTTCAGAAGAACTGGTGTTTGCTCTGTTAATGCTACAGTTGTTCTAAACAGCCTTTATTCTTATTTTAAATGAATATTTGAATGTAGATTTATTCTTTATTCCTTTTGATGACACTGTGAAACATGAACACTCTGTACACAGTGAGCCGCTTCAGGACTAGAGAATATCACACAGGGGCCAGAATTCCAAAGCTTGATTGTGTAGGAATAAAGATGTTCCGTCAGGAATAAATACATAGGTCAGATTAGAAGTAGGACCTTGCAGTGGGAGACTGCATCTGCAAGGAATCTGTTTGCAAGTGCCTCCTGTGCATGTGGCCTCTCCCCTTCTCTTCTGCCTTCGAGGTGGCCTTGATCAATTGAACAAAATTCCACTGATAGGAGTCACACACACAGAAGTTGAGCAAATGCTGCGGGTTGGGAAGTAGTTGTTTTTTTTTTTTTTTTTTTTTTTTTTTTTTTTTTTTTTTTCAGCATGGCAGTTGCAAAATGTCATATGCCAGTATTTTTCTACCTTGAGGGCAAATGTCCCTCAGGATTATCAGAGACCAGCTTCTGCAGAGGATCAGACAGTACTGCTGAACTAAAGAGTTACTTGCAGCTATTCAGTGATGTTACACCACATAGTAGAGTTTTGCATGTTACATATGGAAACCAGCAGACTTTTCCTTGAGAAACTCCTAGCTCTCCAAAGTGAAAGGGAAAAAAGTTAATAGCTTTTTGTTGTCAAGAAACATAAACATGATTTTGTATTCTTTGGCCCTTTGTTTTTCATAGAGCTTAACTAAAATATGGAACAATTTTACATATGCCGACATGTCTTCCCTCCTGAGTTACATTTAAAGCATCAGGATGGCTTATAGATCACAGAGGTCAAATTCAGGGATACTGATGCCCCCACACTATATAATCACTGTGAGAAGGCTGGCAGAATTGTCTTGCTACTGAAAATATTGTTGAGGTCTGACACTTTGTTGTCTGTGTATTTCAGTCATGTGCAAAGTATAATTCACCTCACTGTTCATATGTTGTAACTCTACTGAGCTCATGAATATGAGATGTTTGAAGAACTTCTTCAGATGCCCTCTGGTGACACTGGGTAAAACCAAGATATAGATAGTTTTACAGAGCACTGTTTTCAACTCTTGGGAAACTGAGGCCATCTAATGGTGTTCCCTATGGATAGTACAGGCATAACCATGGTGACAGCACTCTGGTCCAAAGGGCCAGCTTGATTAACAGATGTCATTTGGAAAAGGCAGACAGGTGGAAGTAAATGGTCGACACTGAGGCAAGAAAGCTTGTGTAGAGAAACAAGACCTGAAGATGAGACTAGCATTTATAAATCTCCATATTCTAGTGTTACTGGGACATGGTGCTTCTCTACTAAGAGAAAACACACACACACACACACACACACACACACACACACACACACACACACATGTAGAAACATATAAAGACTCAAAGCCCACTTCTTTCATTCAGCCCCTGTCTCTGAAGTTCTCAAATGTTATTTGTGACATTTTGGTTGTACTCCATCACTGTTTAACTCAGAGCATTTCCCTGACCTTCAGAGGCGTGAATGGGTGAAACATAGCAACCCAGAGATGAGCCTGCAAGTGTCAGGGTCCAAGTGCATGCTCCAGATTCCACCTTTTGTTCTTCTCTATTGATGACACCATGTGTTGGATGAGTTATGCATTTAACTTCCCTCATCTGGCCACTCCTTCTCTTGGACCATGTCAACATCCTCCAAAACAGGAGCCTAAAGGCCTGCAGGGCCAATAGGTCTCCACAGGGTGATTTGGGCTGTTCTGTTCTGTGTCTTTAAACATTTAGATGGGGGTAGGAGCTCAGGTGACCTCTAAAATTTAAATCTCTAGATTGTATTCCAATTTGGCATCTTTCTGAGCACTGTTGCTTCCAGAAGTGGGGATATGCTGGTTACCATGCAGGGTAGGATTTGGGTAAATGACTGGTACACAGTGTGTGGCTAGTTAGAAAGAAAAACAAACAGAAACAAATGCAGTGTGTTGGGCTGTGACTTAGTAGTAGAATATGTGCTCAGCATGAGTGAAGACCTGGGTAGATTCCCAGCACACACAGAGAGATAGAATCTCTGAAACTGGCTGTGTAGAATAGCTGGTTCTGAGCACCACTTACTGCTGTGCATTTTAAGAAGAGGAAAAACATCAAGAAGAAAGCAAACCAAGCAAGCAAGCAAACAAACAACAACTTTCCCAAGAACTGGTAATTGCTTCTTTGTTTTACTTCCTACTTTGGGCTAAAAGTTAGCACCCACCAGATGAAATATACTTATTTCTGAGAAGGATTAGTTCTGAGAACTTGAGAAACCAGTGGGACTACTTTATCCTTTCTTCTGTTCCCAGTGCAATCTGTCCAAGCAGATTCTTACCCACCCCCCCCCCCCTTATTCTACAGAGCATCTGAAAGGCCTGAGCAGTGTTTGAAAACCAAAATGTCCTGGATGTAAATCACTCTGGGCACTGCAGTCAGAAATCTCCAGGGCATTCCCACCTACTCTTCATGGAGGGGTGGGGCAGGTAGCTACCTTTGGGCAACCCTGGTAAGATCCTGACTCCCTAGAATGACGCATCCTCCTAAGAGCCAATGATCCTACTGCAACCCTGGTGATAGGCATGAATCTCAAGCAGAATAGAGCATTTTTTGAGACAGGGTTTCTCTGTGTATCCCTGGCTGTCCTGGAACTCAACTTGTAGTCCAGGCTGGCCTTGAATTCAAAAATCTTCCTGCCTTTGCCTCCCAAGTGCTGGGATTGAAAGTGTGTGCCACCACAGCCTGGCCCAGCATTTCTAAATTAACCCCAGTGATCTAATAATTAGTGGAAGTCCAGAAATGCCTGGATTTCCTATCTTTATGGCTGTCTTGGTGATTCTTGAATTAGTAACTAGGAAGGCAGCTGTTGGTATTATTGCAGCTATTGGCACTCTTGTTGCTGCTCAAGGTTGACAGGGATTCTGGGCTGCAGTGTTTCATATGCTCAGTTGCCAGGCATGGAAATTGCTTGGCTCAGCCCCTCCGTGTTCCTGTGTTCTGTCCTCAAGATATCTGTCTTTTACTCCTGTTCACCTGTGACTGCTAGTCACTGCGATTTCAGTGTGCCTGCTCAATATGACAGCCTGAGTCTCTGTATTTCATTCTGTGTGCTGTTCTCAACTGGTGGCCGATTAAAAAGCTCCCACACCAAAAGAAAAGTTATATGTATAAATATATATGTGTGCTTCTGTGGAGCTATAGTGTATGTGATAAAAAAAACGTGCATTCATGGATTAAAATGTCTTCTGTAACAGTATTCCCTTGGTCTTCCTTTATCAACTGTGTGTGTCTCTGGCCCTCCCATGTTATCTGCTCTTACTTCCATTTCCATTAAGCAGAAAGTCTCTTTAGCATGGATGGCGCTGTCGCTCTGTAGCTGGAACAGGAACAGTGAAAACAGGAACAGTGCAGGAACATATAAAGGCCTGCTTAGATGCCTCACCAGCCATAGTGCAAGGAATGGCCTATGCTGCAGCTATGAAAGGACGGAAATTCAGCACCTATGTTAAACAATCCTATGGTAGAGGAGGAAAAGGAACCTCCAAGCCTACTTGTTTTAAATGTAGAGAGTCAGGACATATGCAAAGGCAATGTCCAGGAAATAATAAGAGCAACTCCAATAAAAGGAGTGCTCCTCCAGGAGTTTGTGCTCATTGCCAAAAAGGCAAGCGTTGGAATGATGAATTGAAATCAAAGCTCCACAAGGATCGAACACCCCTTACAGGGCAAAAGAAAGGAAAACTCAACTTACATTTTTTAAGTCAGAGTCAGCCCCTCAGCCACAAACTTGAAAGAGAGGAAACAGCTGTTAATATGGGCGTAGAACTAGTAACCTCAGACAACCAAAATAAACAGCATTTTTCATAAGGGCCAATAAAGGCTCTTTTAATATAGATAAGGTGAAATAAAAAAGAAAAAAAAGCCTATATGGCTCAATTATGGCCCCTAACGGAAGAAAAAATACAGGCTATAAATAAACTTGTACAAAAACAATTGGAGAAGAAACCTATTAAGAAATTAACAGTCCTTAAAATACTTACATATCTGTAATAAAGAAAGTCAACTATGTACCCCATTTTTTAATAGGTTTATTTGGTTTTCTGGGGTCTACTTTCTTGAGTTCTTTGTATATATTGGATATTGGCCCTCTATCTGATGAAGGGGTTGGTGAAGATCTTCTCCCAATTTGGTGGTTGCTAATTTGTCCTTTTGATGGTGTCCTTTGCTTTACAGAAACTTTGTAATTTCATGATGTCCCATTTCTTAATTCTTGATCTTAGCGCAAGTTCTAAGAGCAAGTTCTATTAGTGTTCTGTTCAGGAACTTTCCCCCTGTACCGGTGTCCTTAAGGGTCTTCCCCAGTTTCTTTTCTATTAGCTTCAGAGTGTCTGACTTTATGTGGAGGTCCTTCATCAATTTGGAGTTGAGCTTAGTACAAGGAGACAAGGATGGATCAATTCACATTCTTCTGCATGCTAGTCTCCAGTTGAACCAGCACCATTTGTTGAAAAGGCTATCTTTTTTCCATTGGATGTTTTCAGCCTCTTTGTCGAGGATCAAGTGGCCATAGGTGTGTGGGTTCATTTCTGGATCTTCAATTCTCTTCCATTGATCCTCCTGCCTGTCACTGTACCAATACCATGCAGTTTTTAACACTATTTTTCTCTAGTATTGCTTGAGGTCAGGGATACGGATTCCCCCAGTGTTTCTTTTGTTGTTGAGAATAGTTTTAGCTATCCTGGGTTTTTTGTTATTCCAGATGAATTTGAGAATTGCTCTTTATAACTCTATGAAGAATTGAGTTGGGATTTTGATGGGTATTGCGTTGAATCTGTATATTGCTTTTGGCAAAATGAAAATTTTAACTATATTAATTCTGCCAATCCATGAGCTTGGGAGGTTTTACCATTTTTTGAGGTCTTCTTCTGTTTTGTTTTTCAGAGTCTTGAAGTTCTTGTCATACAGATCTTTCACATGTTTGGTACGAGTCACCCCAAGGTACTTTATACTGTTTGTGGCTATTGTGAAGGGTGTTATTTCCCTAATTTCTTTTGCGGCCTGCTTATCCTTTGGGTATAGGAAAGCTACTGATTTGCTTGTGTTGATTTAATAACCTGCCCCTTGGCTGAAGTTGTTTAACAGCTGTATGAGTTCTCTAGTGGAGTTTTTTGGGTCACTTAAGCAGACTATCATGTCATCTGCAAATAATGATAGTTTGACTTCTTCCTTTCCAATTTGTATCCCTTTGACCTCCTTATGTTGTCTAAATGCCCCCCGAGCTATTACCTCAAGTATAATATTGAAAAGATAAGGAGAAAGGGGGCAGACCTATCTAGTCCCTGATTTAGTGGGATTGCTTCAAGTTTCTCTCCATTTAGTTTGATGCTGGTTACCAGTTTGCTGTATTTTGCTTTTACTATGTTTAAGTATGGGCCTTGAATTCCTGTCCTTTAGGCAGGGAGCCTAAAAAGGACCAAATACTTTAATCTCCTTCAAGAGGGGATATTCATATATGTCTCCACAGGATACTAACTCCTCACTTGAGATCCCTGTGTGATCTACAGCTGTTCAGAGAGACAGCAGAGAAAAGAAAAGCAAGAGAGACAGAAGACAAAAGGGAAGCTACAAAAGCTTTCACTGGCTCCAAAGAGACTGCTGACTGCTGAGATGGACACAGCTAAAGAAGCTAACAAGAGAAGCTATAGAGTTGGTGACTGTTCAGCAGCAGCCACAGACTCTTAAATTTATTCTCCTTGCATTGTATGATTAATTGCTATGCATGTAGACTTACCAATTGTGTGGATTCTGACATAGATAAAAAAACAGTCATGATTCTAGAATCATACAACATATGATTCTACATATGTTATGCTTCCTATAGATTTCAAAGATGCTTGGTTTGACAAGGAAATTTTACAGCTATTTAAAAGATTGAAGGGGCTTATTAGACCAAAGCATTTTATGACAGCCTTGATATTAAGTATTAGTGCTTTGATTACAATTATAACTTCATTTAAAGCTTTATCAATGGCTCTAGTCTCAGAAATGAAGCCTGCACACCTCGTTAATGATTTAAATAAAAATATTTCTTTGATGCTACTAAAGCAACAAATTATAGATAAGAAAGTAGAAGGAAAGTTTGATGCTTTAGAAGATATAGTTTTAAGATTAGGACAAGAGGTAGAAAATATTAAGATTCAGCTTCCTACCAGGTGCCATACCAGCTTTCGATACATATGCATAATGCCATTAGCCTATGATAAACAACATAATTGAACTCTTATTAAAAATCATGTGTTGGGAATTTGGAAAGATAATAGTATTACTCATGATATGGCTCAATTACAAACTCAATTTTCAGCTATGAGCAAGGAATATGATGGGTCCACAAGTCTAGAAGACTTAGCTCAATCTAATAGTCTTGGTCTGCAGTCTCTGAACCCTATAAGTTGGTTACATTGGATTATTGTCATCACTATGGCTACAGGAATAACCCTTCTTCTCCTCCTTATTCTTCCATTCATTTTCAGACTAGTCTTCTCCTCCATTTCTGCCAAAAGAGATATTTATGAGCTTCAATTAAAAAACTCGAAAAGGGAGAGATGCCATACCAACCCCAGTATATTCTGTGTGGCCAAAATTTTCCACAGAATGAGGCATTTGACTCAGAGTAGAAAGTCTCCTGGAAAGCCTGTGGAACTCTCCAGTTGGAGAATAATTCTGCGCCTTAGTTCTCAAAATCAGTTTCTCTAAAATTTCCTCTTTTCCTCTCTCACAAGTTGATCCTAAGAGCCCTGGCCAATAATCCATTTTTTGAAGTGGAATCACTGATTGCAAACTCTTTTTAAGAACTACAACACTTTACCTCATAGTCATTTACATAATTACAACCCCCAACATCATGCAGGTTTATATGGCTATGCATATGAAGAAGAGGGTGGCTCTGACACTGTACTAAGGAAAGCATTGATTAAGTTTATAAGTTTTTACAAGTTAAAAAGTAAATGTTAGATAAGGATTTCACTTGGGAAGACATTAAGCCCCAGGGTGTATAAGAAACTTGAAACTCTTTTTAAAGGTATGCTGTTAACTACATGTAGCTCTGTATTCTAATCAGGAAGATACTACCAAGTATCTACAGATACTATCAAGTATCTGTAAATTGATCCTCTAAATCTGTTACATGAGAAGCATAGTGCCTGATTGATTTTGCATTTCCTTGAGCCAAATGCTTATAATAATTGTGCCTGCCTTACTAGCTACACCTTTTGAAATGGTAATGCCAACTCTTCTTGTATAAAAATCTTTATTTAGAGCTCCTAAATACATTCAGATTCAAACCTCCTCTGATGTTCTTTCTGTTTGCCACCACTGAACCTGTATCTCTCCTAAAATCCAAAGTCTGCCATCAGATTAGATTCCTCCAGGCAGGGATTCTCCTCTACCCCCTGTGTCCTGCTTCTTTTTCACAGCCATAGGTGGATGTTCCAAGGCCCATAATCTGAACTAGACAGACAACAGAATCTTTGGCAACTTTCAACCAACTCATAGGCTCATCACAGCTCCACAGTTAGAAAACTGGGAGATCCAGGGCCTGTTCTGGAGTTAGTGGGCTTGGAATCTCTACTCACCAACTGCCCTGTAGCCCCTGCCACACTAAGTTTCCTATATGCTTTTGCCATTAGCCAAAGGTTGGGGTTCAGCACCCTAGGTTCTGAAGAGCACCAGCCTCAGGTGTATGCTCTCATTTTTCAGGCTGCACTGGTCCCTTTCTCCTCTATCTTCTCCTCAGATGTAAGTTTCTTCCGTGATGGGTTGGTGTGAGAAGAGCGACTTCTCAAAAGTTCTTTGGGACCAGACTGCTTTTGTTACTCCTAACCCTGTTCAGTGTCCTCACTCCTGACCTGTCCAAGTGTTACAATCGCGTACTGGAGGCTTCATTTGTATGAAAGTTAGCCAATGCATCAATACTTCAAATAGCTGTTTCCAACTTCCTCTATGCTCCATCCCAGTGAAGATCATTGTAAGTGCCTACCACCCCTTTACAAGCCAATCAAACATTTAGCAGGCTTAACTAGCTGTTCCTGGGTCATGAGAAGGGAAATATCTTTGACCACTCCCGAGGTTGGCAAAAATTAATCTCTTTGGCTGAGAATATTGAGGGAATCTCTCTCCTCCTGAGTTTCCAAGGCAGATAAAATGAAAATCTAGAGAGATGCCAATGACCAGTATAGCCTTGACAAGGAATGAGCTTTACTGGGGCAGAAGCACTTAGTTCGGAAGGCTGGATTGAGATGGAAACTGCCTGGGTTCATTAATTCCATTCAGGAAGCTCAAATTTGCCTTATTTTATCTGAGCTCTTTAGACATCCTAAAACCCCACTTCCAACCTGTCCATGTGCCCATCTTGCCATATGCAAATGAGAACTGGATTCAGGAATGTTTCCCAACACAGGGAGATAAATGATGGAGGTTCGTAGCCAAAACTATCTAAAGGACCTGACTTAAGCTTTGATCTCTTTGTTCGTGGGGGGTTTTATGTTTCTGTTTTTACAATTCTGGGGATCGAAACTAGGGCCTTTTGCCTGCTAGGTAAACAAATGCTCCGCCCACAAGCTTCATCCCCAAGGATGGACGACCTATAAACACTCATTACACAAGTCAAAACTTCCAACTTTCTAGTATGCACAGTGAAGCTCCCAGAAGTGAAGGCATAGCCAGGAGTTTTTTTCAGACATTTTTCAGACTCTTAGAGATCAGCTTGCTGAAGGATACATCTGGTGTGCATTTAGATGGGGGGCTTTTCCTCCATGCCTAGACTTTAGCGACTAAGATGATGGTGTGTACAGAAGGGCATAATAACCTCTGTTGGGAGAAGACACGTACATGCATACACACACACACACACACACACACACACACACAAACATAAAGGCACAACTTAAAAAAACCCTTTTTAAAGTTCTGTTTCAAAATCAGCTAGACTTATTCCCAATAAACATTTTTTTACACTTATTGTAAATGTTATTATTTATTAGAAATCTTAAGTGATTTCCAAGGTTTCACCTTTCATTGTCAGGTCAGTGGCTCACAGTTCAATGTCAATGAAGGAAAATAGACATTTCTTCTTTTTCTTGTATGGTATGGTATGTGAGTGTGAGTGTGTGTGTGTGTGTGTGTGTGTGTGTGTGTGTGTGTGTGTGTGTATGTGTTTGTGTGTGAAACATATACATCTAGATGTGGCTGTGCATCCGTGTGCATGATGCCTGATCCTGGGAACCAGGAAAGGACATCATATGTTCCTTTGTAACAATTTTCACCACTAAATCAAAATCTCTACCTGAACTTGAATCTAACAAACCCAGCTGTCCTTCTGTCTCTACCTCATCCCCAGCACCATGGTTATGGGTACACATGTTAGTCATACCTAGGTTTTTAGGTGGGCACTGAGATTGGAACTCAGGTCTTCTTTCTTATACTGTGAGCTCTCTTACTCACTGAAACATTTCCTAGACTCCCAGATTTTCAATATATTACGTAAAATGGTTTTCCTCACACAAACTACTGGAGAGCAAAGGTGGTCATTTTGTAATTATTTGAGTAACCAGGTTTACATTAACAGTCAGTTGGTGAGCTTTTTTGTTTGTTTCTTTAATCTCAGCTAACTCAATACACAGTTTTCTTCACGGTTCAAACCAAATAACTCTTCAATCTCCAAGCTGCCTCACAGTTAGCACAGGTCACAGGGGGACTCACTATCTTTCCAAAGCCACAAGACACAGAACTGAACACACACACACACCATGCCTCAATGGGGAATTTCGAGGAATGCTGGCTGCCTGGACCAGCGCATGACTGCATCTCAACTCAAGCTGGGCTGTCTAGGGGAGAAGCTGTGAGGCTTGAGGCAAGAAGTACTCGCTTTTTGGAAGGGACTTAGCAGAAAGAGCAGAAATGTTTCCAGGGTTAGGACTCAGGCCTTGGGAGTTAGACCTCTGTATATCACAATAAAGAAAATCCAAAGTGCTACTGAATTTTGGCTATTTTGGCACATAACTATAATCCTATTAGTTTTAGGAAACAACCCCCCCCCCAAAAAAAAACTTTGCGATCTCAGATTTTCCTCTGGAGAAGCTGCTTTAATTGTTCCAGAGAGACCATATCAACCTCTTGAATCTGTGGCCATTTCAGAAAGAATGTTGATAAACAGATTGCTACTGCAATCTCAGAAATAACTTGGCAATTGGAGATTGCAGGGTTTTCTTAGAGTGAGATTGGTGAAAAACGAAGAAGACAAAGCCTCTTAAGAGAGCATACTCGCCCAAGCTTCACTCACGTGCCAGCGATCTTGGAGAGCAACCCTAGAGCAAAATGCAGCTCACTGTCATTTTCCTCCCTGAAACCCAGTGACTGGGGCTGTCTTGTCTGTGAAGCAGAACCAATTTACATTTAAACTTGTAATTCAAGTAACACAGTTGCCAAGAAAAATTCCAGTTGTGGAGCTGCTCAGGAGTGCTCAGGATTTACTATCCTTGGTACTACTATAGTGAATGAAGATAGGGGCACATCCTGAGATGGCAACTTGAGGAGTTGGAGAAGCTAGCTGCTCCCTCCTTGAGTGGAATATAAGTTTTTCGGGATATTTAGGAAGTGCCAAGTGCAGTGCAGATGACCCAGCGGAATTCATTTTTCATGACCAGGGAGACCCTGGAGGGCCTCAGGTATGGGCAACCAGACAATGCTGGCAGCCCAGAATTACAGTTCATTTACATGTCTCTTCCCCATCATGTGGCCAGTGGTGGTAGTATATCCTGTGCTGCTGACAAACCTGGCTATTGAGGTATTTAGTTTACATGCTGCAGAATTGTCAAACACCCTTTGCATCTAAAAGTCCTTCTGTTTTCCTGGATATGTCCCCAAATTTGATTTGTAGTTCATAACTTCATTCCTGTCTTTTTCTGCTAATGTTGCCTTTAGAATGAAAGCACCATGAGACCTTTAAAGTAATAAGTTTCCTATTATGAGTTAAAAGAGTCTTTTCCATGATTAGAACAGAAGGGAGCTTTCTTAAGGAAATTCCATTCTCTGCTACTTCCAAGTCCTTATGTATCCAAAGTGCTCATATTTCTCTAGTTTTCAGTTTTATTACAGCCTACAGTCAGGGCTCAGGGCAAGGGCACAGTGGCAGAGTTTTGCCTAGCATTCAAGAGGCCCTGGACTCAGCTGTCCAGCATCACAAAATGAAATAAACAAAAATTCCCCACCTCAAAAACAATACCCAAAACATAATCCACACATAAATGACTTCCAAGAAGAACAGAGGAGTGGCCCCTGGTTCTGGAAAGACTCAGTATAGCAGTATAGGGCAAAACCAGAAGAGGGAATAGGGAAGGGGTGGATGGGACAACAGGGGGAGGGAAGGGAGCTAATGTGACTTTCGGGGTGTGGGTGGCCAGAAAAGGGGAAATCATTTGAAATATAAATAAAAAATATATCGAATAAAAAAGATAACTTAGCAAAAACAAACCATACCTGCAGGCAGAGATGGTGGTTTTTCATAAGTAAGTAGAAAGTGTACGAGGCCTGCTCTGTTCCTCAGGATAATTAATGCTCAGTGCAATAGTTCTCCCCAAGATGGCACCCAGAGCACAGAAGTCTGAGCCAAGGTGGCTGCCATGTCTTCTGCAGGAGAGTAGCTGGCTAATACAGAGCCCTGCCTTACTCACAGAATCTGGGTCATGATTGATTCTGGAAATGGTATGAGAGGAACATGGGCTTCCACCTCTGACAGACTGCCCCGATCAGCAGGGCAGACACCAGGGTTCCTGGAGCTACCCAAAACAAGGGCAGAAGGGCAAAGACACAAAGAGACTGACAGCAAGTCTAACCCTGATCAAGCTGTAAAATTTTATGTTTTACATAAGGCAATATAAAGAGAAGCTCACACGGTTTGGGAGGGGTAAAGGGGGGAACAATCTCAGGGGGTTGGCATCATTCTAAGAAACATAATTTCTGGGTAAAGCTAGTTATTGATGCTGGAATTTTGGCATGATAAAGGGTGTTAGGAGGATGTAAAGTGGAAAAGAGTTGCTATAGTAACCTATCCACAGAAGAGCTTCGAAAGGAAGGGGTATCAACATCTATGTAAGAATGGTTCCTGGAATGGAGATCTAAATGAGAATGACCACTGCTATCAAGTTCTACTGACATTGAGTTCCGGGTGGGGATGGCTTCTGGTATGGATATTTCTTGGCATTGAGATCTAAGTGAGGATGGCTCCTGACATCTCCACCTTCTCTGTATAGTAGAGACCAGAGTTCAGACAGCCATTGATGTAAAGCAGATAAGGAATCAAAATAATGGGACAGTGCTTGTCTTAACAATAGACCCGGTCATCCAACATCCTGTTCCCATTAGGATGTCTCTGCCAGCCTCCAGAAAATCCTGTCTTAGGTGGGACTGGCCCCGGGAAGTTGCAAGTCATTGGCTAACTACCCAGAAATTTAATTGTTACTGATGCCTTCAGCTTGTGGGGCTCCTTCTGGAATCCCAGCTGGCATGGCTGTGACAAAGATGCACTCTCTGTTAAGGTACTAGAGTGTGCTGTTTGGGCTGTTTTGCCCTGGGGATATAGGTAGCCATCTCTTAATCCTACAAAGCCAAACGATGGTAATGAACTTGAATAGGCTTGGCTGCCAAGTCATCTTCCTGCTTCTTAATTAGGGCAGTGACGCATTTAAAAGCCCATGGACCAGAAGAAAATAACAGTATTATTCCTTCAAAGAGACCTAATGTACTGGGTAAAAGTGTATTGAGCCATGGAGAGGTGGAAAACCAATTTTCATACCAACTTTCTTTCTGTTCTCTTTCTCTCTTATGTTTTTCTAGTCCTTTTCTATTTTCATGCTATTATTTACAACTCCTGTCTTACTAGCATAAAAACAGAACACTTCTTTTAAAGCTGCACAAAGTGCACCCTATTGGAAGAACATTAGATCAAGTTCTTGCCTATTTTGGAGGACAACCTCAGCTAGGGAGTCAATGGAGTCAGAGAGATCAATTATCCCCTACTGAAGGCGCTGGACATCTTGATCGATGGTGGCACTTAGCTCTGTGTACCTAGAGTTGCAAAGAACAAGGGAAGAAATACCTGTCCCCACTCTCACAGATCCAAGGCCAAGTAGGACAGAGAGAGTAACAGCAGAGATAGGTTCTCTGCAAGGGCGGCTCAAATAAGTGGAAACTTCAGTGGATGTGGATTGATCCCACAAGTGAAAAAATTCTTCAGAGTGATAATAAACTAAGTGAGGAATCATCTTAATAAGGATGAAAAACTCAGGCCTCACACCATTCTTTTGATTTTGAAAAAATGAGGTGGTGAGGCAAGGTATAAGGCCATCAAGGCATGCCAACCATGTTCCTTCTGGAGGGGGAAAATAAAATAATTGCCAGGAGGGGAAAATTAGGTTTGATTACACATGTGAGCATAAACTGAGGGGTCATTTGTTCCACTAGAGATCACACAAAGTCGCAGGCCATATATTTGGGCTAATGAAAGACCTGTACAAGTATCGTTTCGCCAATGGCAGTGCTGTGGATCATCAGCATGGGGGGTATCACCAAGAACAGCAGTTCTTTCATAAAAGTGTGGTTGGGAATGGTAGTACAACCAGCAATACTCAACAAGTTCAGAGGAAGTGTCATTTAAGGTGAGAAATATCTGATTAACTAAAGATGGTACAAGATTTTTAGTGGAAGCTGGCTGTTTAGGCAATTTAGTGTCTGATGCCTTAGCTGATGGCTGGAGGGGAAATACAGAAGGTAGGGAGGTGCCTTTAAAAGCAGGAGCACGGGTGGCGTCTTGATCAATTCCTTTAGGAGGAACAGGGTTTGGTATCAACATAAAATTAGGTCCCATTGGGACTGGCTGGGCATGATATAAAGGCTCTTTAAGGAGCTTAATAGAGAAAATAATACCTGCATCAAAGCCAAGTACATAGAGGCGAAGACCCCATTCATTGCCTATTTGCCAGTGTAGATTGGGAGATTTTGCATAGGTGGTGAATGTAGTTCATAAAGGTGTGCACCATCCTTTTGTAGAAGGATTAGAGGCCAGGCGGGACTAATCATATTTTTGAGATCTAGCTGAGCATGTAACATTATGCTTAACTTGAATGTAATCCCACAAGAAGTTTAAAGGCTCTCTCAAGGGTCTCAAATAACCAAAGTAAATTCTGTGGATGTCTTAAAGAAAATAAATGGCAGGCCACCTTCTATCTGGTCTACACTTGAAATCTGTAATATTTAAATATACGGCCTTTTGACACCCTGAAAGGGGGGGGGCAATCAGCAGTAGCCAATATCTCCCCTTTAATCTGTTTGTAATTTGTTTAATTTTCAGCTAAATAAAATTGCCATGCAAAGAGGGATGTTGATGTCTATGATTTAAGCATTAGTAGGAGACATCCAAAGGTGTTGAGGACTATATCCATTTTTAATGATTATAATCAGCATCATTATTTGTCTCAGCATTAGCATAGTTTGACAGCTAGCATGTTCCTTCTGCATCCTGTAGAAAAAACACAAGCATGCCCTCTTTTCTACACTCAGAGTGTTCCCTGGCATTAAAATTTTAAAATTTTTGTGGTATATAAAGATATGATTCTCCCCTCTTTTATTTATTAAAATATTGTTGTAAAGTTTTATGGGCCTGTACCATAATATTTTGTCCTTGAGGGTTATAAGGAATCTCAGTAATATGAATAATAATAAATAAATAATAAAACATCTTACTGACTTTAATAATCAGTTATAATATTTGTCTTAATCTGATATGGAACATTCAGTATCGAAAAAAATAACATATGTAATGACTAATTTTAATTTTTGCTGTTGTTTCTTCTGTTAAAATATTTATAACTAGAAAGCCTGAAAAGCTGTTAATAATCATGTGTATATCTTTAATTAAACTTTTTAAATTGTATTTGTATAAATAGTTAAAAGGTAAAAATTAGTAGTATTAAAAAATTTCAAGCAATTATAAGCCACGAGCTATATATATTATTAATATATAAATAAAAAGTTTGATTTTTAACATTGTAAAAAGAGCAGCTACCACACCTAATTCAGTTATCTGTGCTAAAACAAGGGGAAGCTCAAAGTCTATAAATATATAAAAACATGTATGGAGGCACATTTTAAACAATACATCTTTTAGATAACAATTATTAATTTTGTCAAGAAAGGCTTGCCATGTAATAGATTAACAGTTAATAATAATCAATTTGATTGCTGTTTAAAATAAGGAACAAACATTTCATCATGCTCATTCCTTTTAAAAATTTTTATGATTTTATCTTGCAACACTATATTATTACACCAAATCATTATCTGAGATGTTAGAACTTTATTTGGAGAGATTTTACATTAATGTTCTCTTTGTCAAGCAAAGGAAATGAAGATATATCATAAACTGGAAACAAATACGTATTGTAGCTTTCTCCAAGTTATGTCTCTCAATATTTATTTTGCATTTACGTTGAGAACATCAGAGGCAAACTCTTATGGCAAACTTAAAGCAGTGTATTAGCCAAAGAAATTATCTTAACATTTTTGAAAATCATTTACTTAAAAATTTTTGAAGCCCATTGTTAAGAACAAGCCATTACTTGAGGAAGAAATTTTTAATGAAATTACTTTATTGTTTTTTTTTAAAGTTAACTTCTATAAAGCCATATTAACCTTTCACAGATCTAAGTTTGAATTTATTTTGAACCACATCTGTATGAATCTGTTAAAAAACGTTCTTTTGGACAGAAACTCTCTAGGTGAGGCCTGCAAGAGGAAAGTTGCATCTCTCAAGCCTCTGCTTAGACAGCTCTGAGCTTTGTATTAAATCAAATGTAAAACTTCTGATCTGAGTTGATTATCTCTAAGGCCAGACCTACACCCATTAGTCTGGCAAGGAGTAGCCTGTAACTAGACCCCACTGCATGAAGGTCAAATAACGAAAGGAACCTGTAATATCAAAGGATAACTACAATTTTTTGAAAGCAAAATCCAGTTTTAAACAATCTCTTCTTCTCAAAATTAATGTCAAACACATCACTTTCACATTGCAAAGTTTGTCCATCATCTTGTCTGTTTGAATGTATGACAGTGTAACTTAATATTTTAAATCTTATTTTTATAACTCTGATTTCTAGAATAAGAACCACTTAAAACATTATGCCAATTAGAAATATCTCAGAGGTCTCTTTATCTTGGGTTGTGTCATGTCACATGCTTCTTAGGATATGTTGGTATATGGAATTGGGGGGGGGTGCCTAGGCTACCACACAGACATGGTATAGAATAAACGTTATCCAGGACAGAGAATGAGAGTAAACGGGTCAGTAGAGACAGAGAGAGGCAGAGAGAGTGTGTATAGATAAGTAGAGACTGACTATGACCATGTGTAGGGATGTGGGAGGAGAGGAGAGCCCAGGAATTTTGTTGCAGTCCAGGACTTACACTCCGCCAATGAGTGGTTTTTACTTTTGATTTCTCTGGGTGCTTCAGCTGCCTCTGACTTCCAAAGAAAAAATACTCACCCAGAGAGCTCAGGTTGGACAACCTGGATAAATTCCTCAGGTGTGATCCAGGTCTCAGTGAAAGATTCTAAGTGCCAAAGTAAAGGGAGCAGTCTGCTCATAGGCTATGACTATGGACTTTAATTTTTCTAAAATTTTAAAGTCAAGGGGCTTGTTTTGATTCTGGCCTTTTCTAGATATTTGTCTTTGAAATAAATCTTGAAGTTAGAGTGACCATTTGTCCCTTTAAGTCTAGTAGCTCCTTTAAGAGAGCTACGTGCTTTCTTTGGCTATCATTTGGCAGAGAGAAGAAATTTTTCAGTGGCTCTTCTGCCTGAAGCTTTCTCCTCCAAATTGGCTTGCTCCCCGGGAGATAGAGTGTCAGCACCTGAATTATGACTTGATTTAAGAGTTGTAAAGAAGGATAGACTGTGGTCTTTTTGAGAATTAGTGAAAAATGGATCCATAGAGAGAGACCATTTTAAATGTCCGTCCTCCATATCTGTCAGAGGCGGGAGGGATAAGAAAGCATAGGGACAGTTTCTGGAAGAGCACTTTTTCAGAGAACTAGATCCTGGAAGCAGGAAGAATTCTGAATAATGTCTTTAATGAGAGACAAGTAGTTAAAGGCTGTAACTGGAACATTTTTAGTTCCCGGACCAAAAATTGCATTGTAATCTCTTACTCCAGCCCATGTTTTCTTATCTATGGGTCCTTCCTATGGGAACTGGGAAAATTTGTCCAAGATAATGCTTAAGACCCTAAGTACTTCTCAAAGAACTCTAAGATCTCCTTTACTTAACCCAGCCCCTTGTGTCTCGAACCTTAAATCAGGCTGAATGAATTTTGCCCCATTGTGTCTCACCTTCGAGATGAGCTGACATGGAGATTTTCCTCTTGCCAAGTGTACTGGCCTGTCAACTATGCCTTGAACTAATCTACTCTGGGAGCTGTATGTGAAGGGCCCTCCTCCTTTCTTTCCTATGGCCTTCTTCATCTTACTAGTTCCACAGGTACTTCACTGTTGGGTGCCAGAGTGTCCCCACCTGCAGGACACAGTGTTCCTGGAGCTACATAAAATGAGGGCAGATGGGCAAAGACACAAAGAAACCAACAGCAAGTCTAATCCCAATTAAGCTGTCAAATTTTATGTTTTACACAAGCCAATATAAAAGGAAAACAGAATCCCCATCCCGCCCCCCTGTATCACCCTCAAAGCAGTTGAGATCTACCAGTTGAGAACAACTGTTTTAAAGGATCAAATGACCATCTTGGCCTCCAGAGAGGGAAATGGCTGAGAGGATACTAAGCATTGCTGTAGGTGTCAACAAAGGCAGCAAAAGATCAGCAAGTATAGCTAGCTAGAAGTAGGAACATGATAGAATGGAAGAACTATTAAGGCAGTTGGAGTAGAGCCAGTAGCAAGGACAGGAGTCTTAAGATGTGGTCACATACATTGACAGAATAAGATCCTAAGGGAGGTCGACTCAGGGCTTTTCAGGGCTTTTCTCAAGTTGGGCATTCAAGGCCCAAAGCTGAGTGTCTGTGGTCCCACCCATTGACCTTCAGCTATAAATTTGCCTGGGGACTGTGTAGTCAGTCAGCAATATCAATCACCTTTGTGTGTTGTGCAGAGATTATGCCAAGGGCTGGGGTTTATAGCCTTGTGAAATATGCCATGTCCCACAGCGGCGTTTATGGCCTATGAGACAAGCATGATTAGACCACCCAGGCAGCAGAAATCCAGTCCAATCCTTGTCACATCATGGGCTGTACTGAGGCAGGGAGAATGTGTATCCCTATGAAGCGGCCAAGGAAGCATGAAGCATGTGGAGCCCTACCCCTGCCTTCTGTGCATTGACCAGGCACAGTGAACCTGTCCACATAGCATGAGTGATGGGGGAGTAATCAGTACAGCTCATCCAGCTACACTGTAGCAATGCCATTTCTTCAGTTCCAGAATATAAATTACAGTAAGAAAATGTCTATACTGAGATAGTTTGGCTTTCATTCTCTTTTCTAGTAAGCCAAAAACTAAAGTAGAGAACTCAAGATGTCCACTATTATTACATTCTCAGGGCCTGGGATAACTCACTTGAGGAGAATTCCAAGAATACTGGAAGCTGATGAGGAGAGAAGAAGGACTCAGAGAAATGAGGACCGAGACCCCATCTTTAAATCACCCAGACTACTCCAGTTTTGTGTGTGTGTGTATGTGTGTGTGTGTGTGTGTGTGTGTGTGAGAGAGAGAGAGAGAGAGAGAGAGAGAGAGAGAGAGAGAGTTCATATGAACCACAGAAATTGAAAGCTGTAAGCATTTTCCCAATGGAGAAACCTAGGGCAAGCTAGATGGCTAGGTATCAAGTTGTTCTTGTATTAAGCCTTTTGGGACGTATTTGTCTATAAAAAAATACTATCATTATGTCAAATCCTTCCAATTTGAAACTTAAGTATTATAATAATGTGTAAGCATTATTGGGAGAAACGAAATTTTCTTTGGCCAACCTTGTTTAGAAGTCCTGTTTTCCTACTTTGAATTCTGCCCACCATTGCTTCGGCACCAATCTGTTGCTATGGCTGTTCCTGGGAGTGTCTGAGGAAGCCTACTCCTAAAAGTCCCAGGGAATTCATGAGATTCTTCACACCTTCTAACCATCATACATCGCTGGTACTCACCTTCCTCCTTTGAAATGCATCAAGATGGAATTGGCCTTTGCATGCTCTATGATGCCTATGTTATACTTCTTAAAAAGTAGGTAGAGATTCAGAAGGAAATGCTTTTCCTTAAAGTTGGTCGGCCCCTCATTTCATTAGTTCAGCATCAGGGACAAATATATGTCAATAATCCTTACAATTTTTTTGGCTTTCATCTTTTTCTACCTTCTGCCTCCAGAGTTTGCCCAATCATGTTCTGATGAGCTCTGGGGACTGGCCTGATGATGCTGGCTCTGGGGCAGCCTCTGATTCAGATATGCAACCAGAACACAGGCAAAATAAACAAATTCTTAGATGGTTGGTTGTGCCATTTCTTCATTGTTTCCTTCACTGTGAATTGAGTACAGTAGATACCCCCTTTCCCTTATCATCTATTCCTTTCACAGTTAATACTGATTGTGGAACCAACAGGGAGATAAAGAACTATAAAAAATGGTGGATGAGAGGGTTAGTGTCCTAATGTCATTGCTGAAACCTGCCAAGCTAACTGTGCCCCAATCAGAAGCAATATTTTACTTGTTGATGGTTGGTTTAACCCAGTTTTGACCAGGATCTTTGATTTGTATAGTCTGCATAATATTTACTGAACTATCTATTTTTGAATCTTAGAAAATGTGGACTGACTGAAGACAGATGGAAAATGAGTGGAACATGAACTAAGTCTTAGAGAAATTAATTTTTGGTGTTATTTTGGGCAAATTACTTAAGCAATCTGAGCTTAGTTTACTCAAATGAAAGATGGAAAGACGCCTCAGAATTCTAATTATAGGTAGGACTTCCTAGAGACAATGGCAAGGAACAGAAGAAATGCAATTTCTATTACACTGGGCACCCGGAGAGGGAGGGGATGGGCTACATGGGGCAGTGGGAAGTTCACCATCCTGGTTGAACAGATCACCTTTCTTCCTGGCATGTGAGAGGAGAGCAGCGGCACTCTTGCTCATGACCTTGGTGACATAGAGGGGACAGTTGTTCTGGCTGGTGACAGTGATGGCATGGAACACAGTCTCAGTTTCCAACTGTAAATCCTAGACCCAGCAATCAGTAAAACAGAGCTCCTCACACTTGACAGGTCCTGCCTCTATAACAGGTGCTGATAAAGTACTTTCATGAGGATAAGAACCACCCAGGAGGATTTGAATTTACATGACTTGGATCTGCCTCTGGGATTCCTCTTCTTACATTCCTGTGTTTCCCTCTGTCTGGGAGGAGGAGAATATCATAGTGTTGTGCCTAGGCCACTGCCTGTCATTGTACCTTTCTCCTCTCCTATAGTTAGCATGAAGCACCCCCCTACAAAATGCCTCTATTACCCAATCTCAGGGCAGAGTTTCTGGGAAAGCAAAGTCCCATCATTCACAGATGAAGACTATTAGGAGCATGAGTACTTCCAGATTTCCTGCAGCTATGGTGTCAGGAAAGGGTTAGTTCTACATAGGATTTCTTATTAGAATTTTTACCAAGCCTCAAAGCACAGCAACTCTTTTTATTACTGATCTCTTCAAGCCTACTACAATGTAGAGTTCATGCTTCCAAATATGCCAACTAAGCCAGCTGCACTTAATCCATGTGGGGAATACTGATTAGTTTACCCACACTTGATTAACCAATGGTGATATGGGATCTCGGGCTCTCTTGATTGACTGAGAGTAAAACCTGGTTCTGTTATGTACAAGGCAGGGAACTTCTGGTAGATCTCAGAATCTCTCAGTGGTGCTGCTGCTCTCCTGGCTAAGTGGGAGCACCAAAGAGTCCTGATCTCTGGAGCCATTGTAAGAATGAAATGATTAATCCCTTTGAGAAATCAGTGCCTGGACCAGTGGCTGTTGGTGTGATTGTTGGTCAGTTTCTGACCAATGCTAAGTCTGCCATTGCCTAAACCCTGAGCAAGTCCAGCTCCTCCTAGAGTACAGACACAGTGGTGATTCATCATGGATTCAGCAGCCATTTCTTTTCATATGGATATAACTTTCTGGATTAGCTTGCACAGACCAATACTTAAAAAAAAATGCTTCAAATGGCTTACAGATGTCTAGTGGCTTCATAAAGCAAAGGAGTCACTCCATTGTATATATGGTTCAGTCAGCTTGAGGAACTGGGTTGACTGAGCTGGAATGTTCCAGATGGCTTTGGGGTGCAGGTAACTACAGGCACTGAGACACAGCATCCCAGAGAATATGCTCAGTGCCCATTGCTCTGCTTTCTGAACAGCATCAATTGAGATTATGTCTTGGTGAACTTTGAGCTGAAAGGCTTTGGCTTTTCCTAGGCTCAGCCCCCCTCCCCTTCATACCTTTGCTGACCACTTCAGCAGCCTCTATGACTCCAGCCCTGGCCCCTTTGATCCTGTTCCCTCCAGCTGACAAAGGATTTTCTGCACTTGGATGACATGACTATCTTTAGAAGGTTACTTCACATTTCAACTTTACACCAAAGAGCTTCTATAGCTGGAGAGACTTACAGCTAAGTGGCCTTTTTCCTAAAAAGCAGAAGGGTCTGGGAAAGGTTGAGGTGTTGGATGTAGAGCAAGGTTGAGAAATGAAACCAAGGAACAAAAATAAACTTTGCTGTGAAATCCCTGGTTGTTTCTAAAGAAATCTGTCTTGCCATCCTATCTCTTCAGAGACCCGAATTTCCAGTTTCACAAAGTGTTGACCAGTATGGCCAGCTAACACCATAGAAATGAATTCTTAGTCCTTTAAACATGATTAGCCCATGGCTGACCTATAACTTTACCTAGGAAAGGCCAGTACATTGAATGGAAGCAATAATACCTGAAATAATGCATGAAGTTAACACAGTTAGGAGTAAGTGTCTCTTACAAAGACCATAGAATCTTTAAGGCACATATTTTTTTCAGGAATGTGTGTGTGACTGGAATGCCCATTCTTAATTTACAAATAATATCAACTGGCAACATCTAGAAAGCTGACCATGTTCTACATCTCCTTCTGGATGCACCTGATAGAAATGTATTATCCAGCTTGCAAAAATGTATAGCACCATTGTAATAGAAAACTTTCCCTATATCTGTGTTACATGTAAATTTCTTGCTGGCTATAGAAGAGATGAGGGAAGATCTAAAGGTTTAGGTTCTGCTTCTTCAGTGGAGTTTGCCATAAGAGGATTAGCTTCATTGATATGGGAGCCTTGAGATCCCATAATGTGGAAGGTCAGAACAACACTGCTCTCAGATTGGTGGGCAACTAATTCCAAGTTCTGTGCCCTGTGCCAGCAGCAGGTGCTGACAAAAGAGACAAGAACCACTAGGCATATTGAATGAAAAGTCTGTTGAACTTCCTTCCCCCCTTGTCAATGTTTTGTAAGACTCACAGCAATGTGAAAAAAGTGCATAAAATTTCTCTAGAATTTGGGATGATTAGCACAGAATGAGACATACAGCTCTACTAATCAAGCACTAGGGAGCATAAGTAATTGAAAGGCAGAGAGCATCTCCATTACACTTTCTAGCCAGAAGAGGTCTCTGAGAGAAGTCACCCAACAATGATAAATTGAATCTTAGATTCTATCACATTCTTCCAGTCACACTTGTGCCTAAACTGTGTGTGGATGTGGCTCAAGCAAGAACCAATAGAAATATCCCTGAGTATATAAAGTGAGTGGCAACCTAGGACTGTGACAACCAGTCTCCCGGAAAACACTGTTGAAAACAAGTCTCATGCCCATCTTGGCTTTTCACCCTGTGCTTCTCCCCTCAACCCCCGTGAAACCCACCTCCTCCTGTTAGCTCAGAATATGGGCTTCTAGGAAAGTTATCCACATGTCTAGCATCCGTGTCTGCTCCTAAAATAAGAGAAACAAAATGGAAAATATTCTTAGATGACTGAAGGCACCATTTGAGAAAATTATATTTGTATGCTCTGGGCTAAAATGCATTCAAGGAGGAAAAGTACAAAATTTATTATGTTGGGCAAATAAATATTTCTGCATTCGGAGCAATATAGTCAAATCTTTAAAAAGTTAACTGGTTTCTTTTATAATCATCATCATCATCATCATCATTATTATTACTATCATTATTATTAAAAATCATTTGATAATCATGTCCCTGTTTTATCTACATTACCAATAAAATGTCACTTATTCTTCAAGCCTTTCAGACCCAACTCCCTGGGAACATCTCCTTGCCTGCTTGCTGGATGGATCAATCTTTCCTTTATTTCTATTCAATGAAAGGGAAGAATGGATACAGAAAATGTGGTATAGTTACTCAATGGAATACTACTCAGCTATTTAAAATGATGAATTTATGAAATTCTTAGGCAAATGTTTGGAACTAGAAAATATCATCCTAAGTAATGTAACCAAATCACAAAAGAACACACATGGAAAGCAGTCACCGATATGTGGGTATTAGCCCAGAAGCTCTAAATATCCAAGACATAATTCACATATCAAATGATTCCCAAGAAGAAGGAAGGAGACGGCCCTGGTCCTGGAAAGGATTGTTCCTCCATTGTAGGGGAGTACCAGGACAGAGAAGTAGGAAGGGTTGATTGGAGAATGGGCTGAGGGAAGAGGGCTTATGGAACTTATAGGGAGGAGTGAACTGGGAAAGAGAAATCATTTGCAATTATAAAAAAGAATGTGTGTGTATATATAAAATACAGGTCTACAAACAAAGAATGTGTGTGTAAATATAAAATACAGGTCTTGTACAATGTGAAGTGTTAATTTTCTGGTTAGTTTTAGTAACTGTATCATAGAGAAAAGAGACCTATGAACAACAATCTGTATCTAAAAATGAATATACACACCTACAGTAATAAACCTAGTCATGTCGGTAATTAGAGTTAGTTCACTGGTAGTATTTTATCCAATCAATAAAAGATTAACATCCTGATTAATGAGTGATTTTGTTTTATAGCTACTGACACTGGTGTTCAGGTATTTCTACTTTACAAGGGATGCTGAATCCATTTACTTTTTATTTAAAACTTCTGGGTTGTCTCTGGTTCCACATCCTAGTTATGATGTTCTTTCATTATTAGCACTTTGGTAATGGTCTTACAGAGAGCAATGTATCTTTTTCTCAATTCTGTGGTATTGATACAGTGCAAGGTGTGGTGATATGAAATACCTTGTAAGCTACTGCATAAAGTAGAAACATGTAAATATTTTAAGACATACTAAGTAAAGTTGGAGTGATATTATATGAAGAACATCAAATATAAAGTATTGTGGCTTGCATTCACTAACTGGGACTGTATTCAGAAGTCATGATTTCAACATGACTCTATTTTATAAAAGCTTTTCTGGAAGATTTTATTCAAATTCTATTCAAAACCCAACTTAGAGATCATTATTAAATAATTAGAGATGTCTCTAGAAAAGAAATTTTACTAGAGTTTTAAAAATCCATAATAGAATTATTTAACCATTTAAAACAGAAAATAAATAAGATCATATGTTCAGTAATGTGTATGCTAATAGAATTATTTCCAATTTATGAGGTACAAAGTATTCTTTAAAACATTAAAAGTGCAATAAAACTAACTATAAAAGAACCAAAGGATAATTGAAAATCGACTTTCTTTTCTCTGGTGTTTACAGAAATATACAATAGAATATATTTAACCATTTGGATATTTTGATGGTTTGTAAAGGAACGGAAGTTGTAAGATAGGATAGTCTAGGCAGATAAAGCAGCCTGGGACAAATTAACTTAATAGATCACTCAGTTTTTGCTTGGAAAAAGTACTCACTATTGTCATATGTATTCATCTCTCATTGATCTATAACACATTATAAGGAACAGCACCATGGTTATCAAAGTTCTTTAGGACATGCAAATGTTATAAAACAATGTATCAGAAAATATTATCATTTATAAAATCTTTCCATTAGCAACACTTATATAAATGTTTAATTATATTGTACTTACAATAAATTTTCTTTGCAGGAAAAAATTAAATAAAATTAAATTGAGGGCTAAAATTTTTTTTTCAACTCCTACTCAAAATGGAAATCTTATTCTAAGTAGGTGCAGGTGTCTCTCTTTTTTTGGGAGTCCATCCCAGGGGCAGCTTATAAATGCAATTTCATAAAAGTTCACACACAGAATCAGGAAATATAGCTGAGTGATTGGAGCAGATCCAAGCTTATTGTGGCTAAGTATACACAGCAGTTCTAACTGACTTCCCTTGTGATTGGCTTCTAAGAACACCAAAGTGCAGAACATCCTAATAAGAGCATCAAATGTATGTGAGAAAGTTTTCTTATAGCTTTAATGATAGCACAAAATGGCAGACTAGACAGAAAATAGTTACCTCAGTCTTAGCATTCTATCTGCAACTTGATTGAATTTGTTATCCCCTAGGAGACTAGATTAGTGAGGGATACTTCTGGGGGTGTCTACAGATTAACTGAGGGTGGGCCAAATTCTTCCAGACAATTCAAACAACCAACAGAAAGCCAAGGGCCAGACAGTGGTGGTACACACCTTTAATCCCAGCACTTGAGAGGTAGATGCTTGGAGATTTGTGACTTTGAGGCTAACCTGCTCCATAGAGTTCGTTCCAGGAGAGCCAGGCCTATACAGAGAAACACTGTCTCGAAAAAACCAAACCACACCAAAGCAAACCAAAGCAAACCAATGCAAACCAAAGCCAAGCAAACCAAACCAAACCAGACAAAACAAAACAAACCCAAAAAGAAAGCCAAATCCCCAGCACTAGGGAGGCAGAGGCAAGCAGATATCTGAGTTCAAGGATAT
Source organism: Apodemus sylvaticus (assembly GCF_947179515.1). NCBI lineage: Eukaryota > Metazoa > Chordata > Mammalia > Rodentia > Muridae > Apodemus > Apodemus sylvaticus. The sequence continues at coordinate 59,324,079 of NC_067484.1, read as the reverse complement.
CTTAGTCTGCAGATCAAGTTCCAGGGCATCTAGCGCTATACAGAGAAACCCTATCTCAGAAAAACAAAAACAAAACAAATCTGGCATGGGGATGGTTGGTGTGGTGTGGCAGGGTGAACACATAGGAGGAAGCCTTAAGAACTTATATCACACAAACTATGAAAATATCTCTTAACCCTTCAGAGGCTGATTTTTCTAGTATATCAACCTCATTTTGTCTTCTGGCCATTCTCATTGATTGAATTCTAGATATATTTTCTTTCAGGCCCTAGTAAGAGTCCTCCTCCCTAATGGGGCACATAAAGGTTAAGGTTTACAATGAAATATCTTCTGCCTTATATCAACTGTCTTCGGGTAACATGTGTTAACGCATAATGAAGCCAGTTTATCAGGGTCAAACTCTTAACACACAGCTTCCATGAGTCCATCACAACAATAAAGACTTCTCTATTCTGGATAAAGCACAGCTGTGGATTCCTTGCACAAATGAGGAAATGACCCTCGTTTTATTTTTGCATGGAACGTAGGAGATACAGATTAAATGTTTTTTTTTTTTAAATTTTTGTTTCTTTTGATTCAAATAAGATTATATTACTTTCTCCCTTCCCTTTTTTTTTCACCCCCTCTCAAATACCTGCCCCTCGCTTCCCCTCAAAAGCATGGCCTGTTGACATGGTTTTTAAAAATATTGTTGTTACATATATGTAATAGCAGAGAAATCTAATCAACCTGATGACCAGGAGGCTCAAGTGTTTATTTCACAGAAGTTTTCTGCTAAGTCAGCATTTCCCTAAGTAACTATGGCTGGCCTTGAAATGAAAATGCAATAGCAGAGACATCTAATCAGGTTGAGTCTTTTTGGAGGCACTCATATGCACATAATTTCAGGATTAACTAATTTGTATTAGATATCTATCTCTGAACTCATCCTGAGAGAAGCTAGTTCTCCTTTTTCCTGCAATACTTTGCCTAGTGTTGAGGCCCTATAAGATTTTGTTCTTCTGGGTCATCATATCTATCAGTGTTTTTGCTTGGGTCTTGTTTTGGATGTTCTAAGATGGTGTTAACAGGGTTGAGGTTTCCCAGTTGTTTCCTAGAGACACACTCTCACAGCTGACTTCCTAGAGGTTCTTACAACAATTCTGACTCCTCTAAGTCCTGTCAGTGTGAGAGCAGTTCTGTTGTAGCTATAACCACTGAGATAGTACTTCTCTGTCTTTGACCTGGTGTGGTTTTCTGATTGTCTCTGTCTACTGCAAATGGATATTTCTTAATTGTGCCACGCTGGTTCCCTGACCAGCAGGGAAGAAAGACTAGCACACCAGTTCCTTCCAGAGAGAGTTTACTCAGAATGAATGTTTAGGTCCAGCTTGCTGAGTGTGTCCCCCGAATCTCCCTAGAGCGTGACTGACATACCCTTGCTAGGATGGCCCATTGTCTGAAACGACGCTTCGCTCTACCATTGGCCAAGCAACATGGTGTGAGATCATGCAACTGAGTGATCTAAGCCTCAAGCCTTATTCGGACTTGTTTATTCCGGATGGCCCGGCTCCGGCAGCGCCATCTTTAAGGCACGGTCAGCTCTCCACAGTTCTCCCTTTTTGTTTTTATAAATGGCTGATACCATTTGTTCAAACAAAACCCTTCATGAGTGGTCCTGTGATCAAGAACGGTTAGGTCAAGAAGTTGACCCACCATACTGGGTGCAATGGGCAAGAATCCCTCCAGGTGCAAAGGCTGGATCACAAAGCAAATGGACACCCATCCACAGTAGAATGTGAACAATGTCACGTGGGGTGCAAGGGCTGTCCTACACTCGAGAAATTGGGGAAAGGAGGTTATCACTTATCAATTGCTGCCAGCCACGCCTGAGGAGAAACTCCTGCCTCAAGGGCCTGTGCTCTAGAGCCATATGGCAGAGATAAAACGCACCCAGAGCACAGGACCCCAGCAGGGCAAGAGTCAACACTCCTACTCCTGCCCACTTCTTTAGGTGAGACATTGCTTGAAGAAATCCTTCAGCAAGCAAGGCATCCACACGTGGAGAATTAACCATGGTAATGGAGACACGCAATTCTTTCATGAGGCTGTCAAATGATCTGGACCAATTACCTGTAAGATAGCTAGACAATTCTTTAGAAAGATTTGCAGCTGGAGAATAATTATTATAATATACAGAGGTCACACACAATCCAGAAAACTTCCACTCACATCACAATTGGGCTATCTGCCAGAGTGTATCTATTTGTTCTTGCACTAAGTCAATTCGCTGATTGACTACCATGAGGCCTCCCTTAATCTGCCCATTAATGGAGGCTTGTACATCGAGTGCTTGTGCAACATTGGCAGATAGATTATTTAACGCGGCAGCATTTTGAATGCCCTGTGAAAGAGCCACACCAGCCGCAGGAGCTAATTTTTCAGAGGAGAGAGGCCACTGAGGAACCCACACTGGCTCTGTCTTCCAGGTGATAGGAATATAGTCTGCTGGCTGCTTTTACTTTCACTTTATGATGCCTCCTTCCAAGGACCTAAAAGGGATGAGGCCTCCTTCTGAGGACTTTCTTTCTTTCTTTTTTTTTTTTTTTTTTTTTTTTTTTTTTTTTTTTTTTACTATTTCCATGATGTTTTAGATATGAATGCAACTTTCATTTTTTGTATAATTTTTTTATTCGATATAATTTATGTACATTTCAAATGATTTCCCCTTTTCTAGCCCCCCCACTCCCTGAAAGTCCCGTAAGCCCCCTTCTCTTCCCCTGTCCTCCCATCCACCCCTTCCCACTTCCCCATTCTGGTTTTGCTGAATACTGTTTCACTGAGTCTTTCCAGAACCAGGGGCCACCCCTCCTTTCTTCTTGTACCTCATTTGATGTGTAGATTATGTTTTGGGTATTCCAGTTTTCTAGGTTAATATTCACTTATTAGTGAGTGCATACCATGATTCACCTTTTGAGTCTGGGTTACCTCACTTAGTATGATATTCTCTAGCTCCATCCATTTGCCTAAGAATTTCATGAATTCATTGTTTCTAATGGCTGAATAGTACTCCATTTTGTAGATATACCACATTTTTTGCATCCACTCTTCTGTTGAGGGAATACCTGGGTACTTTCCAGCATCTGGCAATTATAAATAGGGCTGCTATGAACATAGTAGAACATGTATCCTTATTACATGGTGGGGAGTCTTCTGGGTATATGCCCAGGAGTGGTATAGCAGGATCTTCTGGAAGTGAGGTGCCCAGTTTTCGGAGGAACCGCCAGACTGATTTCCAGAGTGGTTGTACCAATTTGAAACCCCACCAGCAATGGAGGAGTGTTCCTCTTTCTCCACACCCTCTCCAACACTTGCTGTCTCCTGAATTTTTAATCTTAGCCATTCTGACTGGTGTAATAGCGTATGCTCTAAGAGCAAGAATTGACAAATGGGACCTCATAAAATTACAAAGTTTCTGTAAGGCAAAGGACACCATCAAGAGGACAAATCGGCAACCAACAAATTGGGAAAAGATCTTCACCAATCCTACATCAGATAGAGGGCTAATATCCATTATATATAAAGAACTCAAGAAGTTAGACTCCAGAAAACCAAACAACCCTATAAAAAATGGGGTACAGAGTTAAACAAAGAATTCTCACCTGAAGAACTTCGGATGGCGGAGAAGCATCTTAAAAAATGCTCAACTTCATTAGTCATTAGGGAAATGCAAATTCTGAGGACTTTCTAATGTGGGGCCCAACTTACCAGCCACTTACCAAGCGCTTGCTCTGACTCTCAACAGGTTCTGGAACTCCCCGGAACATGAAGAAAAAAGGGTCCCCGTTCGGGCCACCAAATATGCCATGCTGGTTCCCTGACCAGCAGGGAAGAAAGACTAGCACACCAGTTCCTTCCAGAGAGAGTTTACTCAGAATGAATGTTTAGTTACAGCTTGCTGGGTGTGCCCCCGAATCTCCCTAGAGCGTGACTGGTATACCTTTGCTAGGACGGCCCATGGTCCGAGATGATGCTTCATTCTACCATTGGCCAAGAAACATGGAGGTGAGATCACACCACTGAGTGATCCAAGCCTTATACGGGCTTGTTTACTCTGAATGGCCAGGCTAGGGCAGTGCCATCTTTAAGGCACGGTCAGCTCTACACACCTAATGAGGAGGGGAGATACATTTCTCTGTGGGTTTAATGACATTGTGTCATTTAAGAAAGCTCAGCCCTAGCTTGGCAATTTGGGAGATTTGAAAATTCTCCTTGTTTCTACCCCATGGATATTGCATTTTGCTCTTACTCCTGTGGAAGCATAGCAGGAAAACTCTTGAGGATAGCAGATGCCTTCATTTATGTGACATGATATAATGTTCAGCTATAGCTGAATTTAATAAATACACACTAGAAACTTATCCAAATGGAAAAATGCCCCGATTCTTTTTCCTTATGGAGAACTGATCTTTCCAAGATCAGGAAGAAGTGGGGGTGAATAGGGGAGGGAGAGCATCTGCACTGAGGAGCCACAGGGTGGAAACTTTCCAACCAAGCAATGGCACTACAGGTCCGAAATACAAGAAGGAGACTGGATTCCATGGCTGCCAAGGAAGAGCTAGGGCCTCTGGCTGCTGGGCTGAACACATGGGAAGGGGGAAGGGGTAACAGTTCTAGCACCCATGGTCTATCCCTTGAGAGCACTACAAATTGGAGACTCTGGGTAAAAAGACTTAAATTTGGGTGTTCAGGAGACATGGGAAGAAAGCATATCACTGCACTAAAGCATGTCAGAGTGAATTGTATACTTCGCTCATGTCCTCCTATCCCAAGATATTGCTGAGCCTCTGAAATCACAACAGCTAGAGTCCTGTATTTGGGGACTTGAAATGGAAAGGAGCCCCAGATACAGTATCTCTGAGTAAAGATGCCTGCTGGGGGATATCAATTTGAGAGATTAAAATTGCTTCTACTGGTTATTCATTATGGTCCATAAGCCAGTGGTAACATCCTGTTGAGCCTGAAGCTGAGTGGCTCTTTTGATTTTTAAATTAATCATTTTATTTACATCCCAAATGCTGTCCCTTTACCAGTTACCACTCCCACAGTTTTAAACTTATATTAGTCCCCAAATAACTGCACTGAGAGACCAAGTTTTAGTTACTTATTTTATTGAAAATTGTCTAGTTGCATATACTTTTAATCCCAGCACAAAGGAGACAGAGGACAGCCTAAGCTACATGGTGAGAATGGAAGGGGTCACAGAACAACATGAGAGCCTATATACCACTCCTGTAGGCCTGACTGCCACAGTCACTGACCTCTGCTTATGTTCTGAAGGAGATTAATTTGAATACTCTTTGGCATCGAAGGCTATGCAAAGCCTGTTTGTGGTGGCCTCTACATTCCAGTGCCTGGCACTAGGTGTTCAAGAGATGCTGCAGGAAGGAACTGTTTTCCTCGCTGTGAATGTCATCAGATGAATGGAGACCTCCATCTCTTTTTCTTCCTGTTTCATCCTAGCAGAGACCAGGGCTGAGTGCATTACTCAAAGCGTGCCGGGACTGTGCATCCGTTCGATTAGGCAGTCCAGGAAACGGGTAGTGAATGGCTTCGCTTCCTACAGATGATTATTGTGGACCTTGTAGCTCTTGCTTTCATCATTTCTTTAGCATGTTAATATTGTTCCTGAGAAGCCAGTGGATCCCAACATGACCTAAATTCATTATTATGGAAGGCTCTGAGATCTGCTGTCCTGGGTCAAATTTCTGAAGAAATGCTGCCTTAGCACAGGCATAACATCACGTAGCTTTGGCTCACTCTCAAACTCTTCTTTCTATTATAGCCTGGTTTCCTAGACTGTCCAGTCCTCTCCTTGCTTGTTTTACTTTTCATGACTTGCTCTATCTTTTTTTGTAGTTGTTGTTTCTGGTGTTTTTTATTCTTCTCTCAGAGACCAGGAAGCTCAATTTTACAGCTTAAGCTCATCTATTTTACAGATGTTTTCTGCTAAGTCAGCATCTCCCTAAGTAGCTATGGCTGGCCTTGAAATGAAAACTTGTTTCTCTTTCTTAATACTCATATTGTGACTGATGAAAGGGGTTAGGTTGCTCCTGGACTAAGATGGCATGCCAGGACTTCTCCAGAAATGTTAGTCAATGGAAATTTGGGTACCGTTAGGGGCACTTTTGAGCTTTTGCAGTCTCTGAATTTTCCTGTAGTTAGCTCTTCTCATCTTAAACCACCGGTGCACTTCGGATTGTCCCATATACAGCTGTCTTGCAAGGATCTTCTTTGTGATCTCATTAGGGTACTGAACTTCTTGAAAAGCTTGTTCAAGTGTGCCTTGCTGCCAGGGTGTAAGACCTCTACGTATTCGTGGTCGAGTGCTCCGGGGATGAGGTTTTGGAACTCTGGCAACTATGGTTTCCAATCCTTCCAACTGTAGATGTCTGGGGCTTTGATGGCTCTCTTGGTTTGAGAAGGTGACATCACCACCAAGGTCGTTCAAGCTGACTTCTAGGTTCTTATCACCCGGTTGATTCAGGATACAATGGTGCTCAGGGTTGTCCAGAAAGCTTAGTGCATGTTCTAGGAGAACGCTGTTCTCTTCAGCAGCAAGTACTTGTGGTTGTTGAACTCTGGCATCTAAGGTGTCCAATCCCTCCAACTCTAGATGTCTGGGGTTTTGATGACTCTCATGATTCCAGAAGGCGACATCAACACCAAGGTCATTGAAGCTGACTTCCAGGTTCTTATCCCCCTGTTGGTTCAGGATACCCTGGTACTCAGGGTTGTCCACGAGGCCTAATGCATGATCATGGAAAATGCTATTTTCTTCAGCAGCAATTACCTCTTGGTCATCTTTGATTTCCACCTCAATCTCAGGTTCCTCCATGTTGAGGATATTGGATGTAGAGTTATCTCTGAGGAGTTCCATTCCTTGAACTCTGTAGAAGAAGCCTTCTTTCATAGATAAGGACATGGTCTGCATAATCCAACAGTCAGTGTCTTTCTTAATCTGAAAAAGCTGACAATCCAGAGCTGCTCAGTGCACCAAGCTGGACTTCTCCACAGTCTCAATCTGGCATAGAAATCTGAGCAGAATCCAGTTGTACTGTTCTGCAGTCTTTGGTCTTTGTTTAAATCGTAAGGAACTTGGTCCTACTTCCAGTGATGGAGCAGCAACCAGCAGGACAAGGTAACTTGCCAGCAAGAAGGAGGGCAAGTGGCAGAAAAGCAAAGGTTCCTTCCATCAAGTCCTTTTATAGATGCCCCAGGCAAAAGGCCCCTCCCACATTTAGGGAGGGCCTCACATCAAGTGGTCAATTACAGAAAACTCCTTGGTATCTGGGCATAGTAGCACATACCTTTAATCCACGAATTCTGGAAGTAGAAGCAAGGGGATTTCTTTGAGCTCCATGGGGACTTGTGTATATACAAAGTTCTAGATGGAAGGAGGGAGGTAGAGAGAGATATACAACAGAGAGAGACAGAGAGAGAGAGAGAGAGAGAGAGAGAGAGAGAGAGAAGCTGTGCATGACCTTGTTCAGGAATTTGTTTTTTATTCCAGATGCAATTAAAAGAACGGCCAATGATCCAATCAAAATTTTCTAGACGTAAACTCTTTTAGTGACAGAAGACTTACTTAGCAGGTAACTTTTAGATATTCCTTCCTTCACTTCTTACCTAACTAAATATATAAGTTGAAATTGCTGCCTCAAAATTAAAAACAATTGGAAAAGATATCAGTCAAATGAGAAAGAAAATTTAGTAACCAGATTTATGGTGAAAATTTGAAGATGCATTTTTTTTGGTTGGGTTTTTTGTTTGTTTGTTTGTTTGTTTGTATGGGCTTTGGTTTTCTGAAACAGGGTTTTACTATACAGTTTTGGTTGTCCTGGAACTCACAGGATCTACCTTTCTTCTGACTCCTTAGTGCTGGGATTAAAGGTACACACCATTAACTGACCTTGAAAATTAAGATGCGTTTTTGCGTTTTGTTTTGATTTTGAGATAGCCTTTTTTGTGTAGTCCTCCTTGTTCTTAACCTGGATTTGTAGACCATTCTGGCCACAAACTCAGAGACCCTACAACCTCTGACTCCAGAGTGCTTGCATTAAAAGCATTTGCTACCAAGGCCTGGCTGATGACCAATTCTTTTTTTTTTTTTAATTTGATGTATTCTTTATTTACATATCAAATGATTTCCCCTTTTCTTGGTCCCCCACTCCCCGCAAGTCCCATAAGCCCTCTTCCCTCCCCCTGTTCCTCCATCAACTCCTTCCCCCTTCCCTGTTCTGGTATTCCTGATGCTGTTGCATTGAGTCTTTCCAGAACCAGGAGCCACTCCTCTGTTCTTTTTGGACATCATTTAATATGTGGATTATTTCTTGGGTATTCAAAGTTTCTAGGTTATTATCCACTTATAAGTGAGTGCATACCATGACTGAACTTTTGAGACTGGGTTACCTCACTTAGTATGATGTTCTCCAGCTCCATCCATTTATCTACGAATTTCATGAATTCATTGTTTCTAATGGCTGCATAGTAGTCCATTATATAAATATACCACATTTTTTATATCCATTCCTCTGTTGAGGGACACCTGGGTTGTTTACAGCTTCTGGTTACTACAAATAGGTCTGCTATGAACATAGTGGAGCATGTGTCCTTATTAGATGCTGGGAAATCCTTTGGGTATATGCCCAGGAGGGGTATAACAAGGTCCTCCGGAAGGGCCATGCCCAGTTTTCTGAGGAACCGCCAGATTGATTTCCAAAGTGGTTGCACCATCTTACAATCCCACCAGCATTGGAGCAGTGTTCCTCTTTCTCCACATCCTTGACAGCACCTGCAGTCTCCTGAGTTTTTGACCTTAGCCATTCAGACTGGTGTGAGGTGAAATCTCAGGGTTGTTTTGATTTGCATTTCCCTAATGATTAATGATGTGGAATATTTCTTGAGGTGTTTCTCAGCCCTCTGAAGTTCTTCATATGAAAAATTTTATTTAGTTCGGTATCCCACATTTTAACGGGGTTATTTCGTTCTCTAGGTTCTAACTTCTTGAATTCTCTGTATATATTAGATATTAGCCCCGTGTCATATTTAGAACTGGTGAAGATCCTTTCCCTATCTGTTGGTTGACGTTTTGTACTTTTTACAGTGTCCTTTGCCTTACAGAAACTTTGTAGGTTTATGAGGTCCCATTTGTCAATTCTCGATCTTAGAGCATAAGCTATTGGTGTTCTATTCAGGAACTTTTCCCCTGTGCCCATGTCCTCAAGGATCTTCCCCAGTTTATTTTCTATTAGTTTCAGTGTGTCAGGTTTTATGTGGAGGTCCTTGATTCATTTGGAGTTGAGCTTAGTACAAGGAGATAAGAATGGATTGATTCGCATGTTTCTGCATGCTGACCTCCAATTGAACCAGCACCATTTATTGAAAAGACTATCTTTTTTCCACTGGATGCTTTCAGCTCCTTTGTCCAAGATCAAGTGACCATAGATGTGTGAGTCCATTTCTGGGTCTTCAATCCTATTCCATTGATCTGCTTGCCTGACTTTGTACCAATACCATACAGTTTTCATCACTATAGCTCTGTAGTAAAATTTGAGGTCTGGGATACTAAATCCCCCTGAAGTTCTTTTTCTGTTGAGAATAGTTTTAGCTATCCTGGGTTTTTTGTTATTCCAGATGAATTTGAGCATTTCTATTTCTAGCTCTATGAAGAAGTGGGTTGGGATTTTGATGGGGATTGCATTGAAACTGCACATTGCCTTTGGCAATATGACCATTTTAACTATATTAGTCCTGCCAATCTACGAGCAAGAAGATTTTTCCATTTTCTGAGGTCTTCTTCAATTTTCTTTTCAGAGATCTGAAGTTCTTGTCATATAGTTCTTTCACTTGTTTGGTTTGCGTCACCCCAAGGTACTTTATGCTGTTTGTGGCTATTGTGAAGGGTGTCATTTCTCTAATTTCTTTCTCACTCTTCTTATACTTTGAGTATATAAAGGCTACTGATTTTCTTTAGTTGATTTTGTAGCCAGCCACTTTGCTGAAGTTGTTTATCAGCTGTAGAAGTTCTCTAGTAGAGTTTTTTGGGTCACTTAAGTATACTATCATATCATCTGCAAATAGTGATAGTTTGACTTCTTCCTTTCCAATTTGTATCCATTTGATCTTCTTATGTTGTCTAATTTCTCTAGCAAGGACTTCAAGAACTATATTGAAAAGATAGGAAGAGAGGGGGCAGCCTTGTCTAGTCCCTGATTTTAGTGGGATTGCTTCAAGTTTCTCTCTATTTAGTTTGATGTTGGGTACCGGTTTGCTGTATATTGCATTTACTATCTTTAGATATGGGCCTTGAATTCCTGTCCTTTCCAAGACTTTTAGCATGAAAGGATGCTGAATTTTGTCAAGTGCCCTTTCAGCATCTAATGAAATGATCATGTGGATTTTTTCTTTGCGTTTGTTTGTGTAGTGGTTTGCATTGATGGATTTCCTTATATTGAACCATCCCTGCATTCCTGGGATGAAGCCTACTTGATCCTGATGGATGATCATTTTGATTCTTAAAGAACAAAGACACAGTACTTCCAGCCAGGAACAAAAAGCTTGAAATCACATCTAATTACCTTGAAATTTTGAGTACCCTCCTACCTCTGCAGAGCTAATTTTGGGAGTAAAAGGTAAGCCCGGAACTATAAGCTTTTTGAGCATGGATTTTGACTTTAGCAATGTGTTTATGCCAGAGTCATGAACAGTTGGGGTGTTCAAGGTATGCTGAAGAGAAGAAATGGATGGGAAGCAGAACCATGTTCACACAGATTACTCATTCCATGCAGTTACCTGGGCAATGATATCTGCACTCTTGGCATGAACTTGAGCAATGGCCTCCAGCTATTCCAGGAAGGCGAAGATCTCATTGAGCTAAAACAGAAATAAACAGCATCACAGCATCTTTTAGCATCATGGCAAAAATGGCCATTTATTAAAATCAGGACTTAAACTGTCTTAAAATGGATAGGAATATAGTCCAAAGAGATTAAAGAGGCGTTGTCTCCATAAAAGATTTGTCAGGACTTACATACAGTTTGGACCAGTATCTGAGGAACCTTCTCTCAGGCATCCAGATTGAATGGAGGAATTTTTCATTGAGCTTAGACATGGTACACTAGAATTCAGTTCAACAAGTGCTCCAACAGCCCCCAAGGGCCTGGTCAGAGCTAACACAAATATTCAAACTATTACTCTGAGTCTTTCAAGACAAAATTACCCTTACTCTCCACCAAGTTAAGAGTACTGTTTTCTTGCATTTCCCATGATTGATTTAGGTTTATCAAAACACATGCACATCCATGATATTTCCTAGGAAAAGGCAAACTGATACAAATATGACAGCCAAGTCAGTGCAATGGGCAGGAAGCCTACCTGATTCTATAAGGCAGACAATTGGACACTTTTACCAGGTTTATAAGGGTTCAGAGACCAGATTTCCCTTATTCAAGCACCTTAGGTACCCAAACCATAACCTTCTTTAAAATGTAGTATGTACAGCAATGTCTTCAATAAACAACCTGGCATAGTGGCAACCCACAAGCAACCATAGTGGCTCATGTCCCAAAAGCCAGGGTCAACAGCAACAATAGGAAACCCATGCAGACCATCTAAACCAGACAGGCTAATGGGTTGTTACCTCAGTGTTGAACAGTTGATATAAATCCTTGTAGGCCGAGTAAACCATGAAGGAATTTACACCTGCCAGGCAAAAAAAGGAAAAAAAAATCAGGAAAACGACATGATTAGCTATCAACATACTCCTCTCATGTTTATCATATATACATACAAAACCGCACCCCCACCCCCCCACACACACAGAGAGAGAGAGAGAGAGAGAGAGAGAGAGAGAGAGAGAGACAGAGACAGAGACAGAGACAGAGACAGAGACAGAGAGAGAGACAGAAAGACCCTGAGAACATGGCTCAGATGCCTGTCCAATAGAGGTGAAGACATTTGTAATGCTTTTATCCTATCATGTCCTTTCTTCTCCTTTAAAATCCATAGTTTTTTAGTAGTGTCTTGGCAGAATGGTGTCTCCCTTCTGCAGCTATAGCTAATCCAAATTACCAGCATTGCCAGAATTTAGAAGAGCAAAATTGATATTGTTTGAGGAAGCAGATACCAAGAAATTACATTAACATACCAGCTGTGCAAAGACACTAGGGGTTGTAGAACCTGAATGTACCACCACACCACGATCACCTGGGAATGTTTCCCTTTGGGGGCATCTGTTTCTCCACCCTTGTAAATTGGAAAATAACACTCACCTCATAAGGAAGTAGTTCACCATTAAAGGAGCCAATGGTCTTTTAGTCCCTGAGGCGAGCATATGGACTCCATGGGGTGGGTTTATTTCACTATTTAGTGAAAGACTGTTATATACTATGCTGCAGGCTGATGTGCCAAAGAGGAGAAAGAATACAATAAAACTAACCTTAAAAACTACTTATGGGCTAGACCTGGCGATGGGACAAGCTTCTCACCCTATTATTGGGTTGGCTATGGCAGGAAGATTACTTTGAATTTTCTTTCTATTACTTGGTGTATCCCTTGAGTTTTGCCTGTAGCCTGGGCTACATAAAATTTATCTGGCCACCCAGTAAGGCTTTGCATCAAAATAAAATTAAAGCCAAACCTCTGAAAGCCTTGTATCCTCCATAAAAACTATTTTGTAATTTGGAGAATGTATATACTTATAGGTTGTAATATTTTCTGCCATGGAACTTACACTTTTCAATACACACATACACAGCACATGTACACGTGCATTCACACATACACAGCACACCTGCACAGTTTTTTCTAACTATATTATTTTCCCACCATTCTCTACAATTTCTTTGAAGAATAAACCAGGTGGTGGTGGCCCAAGCCTACTTTTATCCCAGCACTAAGAAGGCAGAGACAGGCAACAATCTGTGAGTCCAAGGTCAGCCTGGTCCACAGAGCAAGATCCAGGACAACCAAGGCTACAGAGAAAACCTATCTCGGAAAGAAAAAATAATCTATATTTCCATGTAAAAATATCATGAGTTTTATTAGAAAAGTGTGCATACTATCTACTCAGTGTGGCTGTTTGGATAGGAGTGACTCCCATAGGGTGAGTTATTTAAATGGTCATTAGGGGGTGACAATGCTTGACAGGGATTAAGATGTAGCCTTGTTGGGTTTAGTATAGCCTATTGAAGCAAACTTGTCACAGGTGGTGTGATTTGTAGTTTTCAATTGTAGATTTAGTGTTTTCCTCTCTTCCTCCAGCCTACAGATCTAAATGTCTAAGCCTCAGCTACATCTCCAGCCCCATGTCTGTCTGTGTAGTACCATCCTTCCCAGCATGGGGATAAAGGAGTAAAGCGCCAAATCTGTAAGGTGGCCTCAATGACATGTTTCAGTTTTATAAGAGTTGCTGTGATCATGGTATATTCACAGCAAATAACATTGACTAAGACAATGTTCAACAGTTTAAAGAATAACTCTTTCGCGTGTGAAGTTTCTAAACTTTGAATGCAGTTTCTAAATTTCAAATGTAGAAATAAAAATTAGATATAAAACCTGGCTTCAGTCAATTAACAGAGAGTACAGATAGCGATTTGTGACTTGAATCTGTGCTCTCATACCTAAGTCATCAGCATTATAGGAAAAGATCTCTTTGATTTTCAACCAAATCAATAAGTAGTTGGGATGGTGGATCTCAGTGTGGGTCATCTCAGGGCAGTTTTCCACAATATCCTCATTTCCAAAAGCCTCCAAATAATTCTTGGAATGACCCAAGTTGTGTTATTTCCTTAAAACAGCTTAATTTTTACTACTATTAAGATTCTCGGTGTGTCAGGCAACAGAGAAGGAGGATGGGGCTAATTGCTTGTTTTGTGTGCTCAAGGATTGGGCAAGATTTATAGGGTGCAGGAAGGGATAGAAAGAAAGAGGCATCCTTTGAGGGAGCATCCTCTCTCCTCCAACTTAGACACATGATATTTCCGTAAAGTTTTTGCACAGTGGCAAAACAGAACTGGTGCTTTGAAGCATCCTATCTGCTGCCATTCCTTCAACTGCTTTCCTTTGCACCACACCATCAGCAGAGGCTGTTGTTTATCCATCTCTGATATTCTGGATCACCTTACAAAGCTAAGCACATGACACACATTTGCATAACTATGTGTGATCCTGTGGATGTACAGTGTCTAATGACAAGAACATAAGAAGAGCCCAGAAGAATCTATGATGATAATGGAACCCAAATCATCATTGCAATGATAGAACGGAATCACACACACACACACACACACACACACACACACACACAGACACTGCATTTTTTATTACTAACTATCAATCTATCTTTGCTCCTTGCATGTCTTAGACTTTCTTAAAGATGTGTCATTATTACATAATATTAACATTTGGTCTTATAAAACAGATAGAGGTTAGAATCATTTGTTCTCAGATTTGTTACAAATGTGACCTCAGGAAGGATTAGTCCCCTTGCTGCAAGTTCTGCCTTTGTAGTACTGGTATTGATGCATTGTTCTGGGTAGTTTCATGTCAACCTGATTCAAGCTAGAGTCATTTTGGAAGAGGGAACCCAGACAGAGAAAATGTTTCTACTGTGGGCAAACCTGTAATATATTTTTCTTGAATGGTGGCTAATGTGGGAAATCTAGCTCACTGTGAACAGAGTCATCCCTGGGATGATACTTCTATGTGCTGTAAGAGGCAGACTGAGCAAGTCATGAGGAGCAAGCCAGTAAGAGGTGCTTCTTCAAGGTCTGTACTTCAACTCTGACCTCCAGGTTCCTGTCCTGCTTGAGTTCATGTCCTGCCTCCCTTCAGTGACAGACTACCAGCTGTAAGATGTAAGAAACCCTTTAGTCCTTGATTTGCTTTTTGTCATGGTTTTTAATCATATCAATAATTAACTCAGAGGCCTATGAAGGTGGAAAACATCATCGTTGTGCACATCTGTTGCCTATTAAATGTCACCCCAGGCAGTTATCCTGACTTCCTGCGTTTTTCTTTTTTTTTTCTTTTTATTTATTTATTTATTTATTTATTTATTTATTTTGCTTTAAAAACAGCTTTTATTTAGCAAGGAAGTTACAACTGTGTACATGTCCTTTTTTTGCTTTTGAGTGTCTGATCTTGTCTCAGCTGTACTTAATCTGGGGAAATGTGTGTATCCCTGTGTTTGCTTGTATAGTCTTAGATGTGATGATCTTTAAATCTGTGAGCTCATAAATGATCTTCTTCAACTCTGCAACAAGAAAGAGACTGGACAGTGGGGTTTTCATTCTAAGAAATTCCTGAAAAGGACCCTGCTAATACAACACAGACTTCACAATACATAAGTAAACCAGCCATTCTGTTCACTCTTACAATGAAAAATGACTCAAAAATACGTTATGCTTTCTTTTTTTCTTTTTTTTAATATTTTTATTTTCTATATTCTTTGTTTACATTCCAAATGATTTCCCTAAGCCTCCCCATATGTCCCATAAACCTTCTTTTCTCCATCCCTTCTCCAATCACCTCCTGCCTTTTTCTTTTTCCTCATATTCCCTTCGAATGCTGGATCAATCCTTTCCAGGATCAGGACCCTCTCCATACTTCTTCAGGGGAGTCATTTGTTATGCGATTTGTGCCTTGGGTTTTCAGGGATTCTGGGCTAATTAATATCCACTTATCAGAGATTGCATTCCAAGTGTATTCTTTTGTGCTTGGGTTACCTCGCTTAGGATGATATTTTCCAGATCGAACCATTTGCCTAAAAAATTTGTGAATTCATTTTTTCTAATTGCTGAGTAGTATTCTATTGTGTAAATATTCCACATTGTCTGTATCCATTCCTTCTTTGAGGAGCATCTGGGTTCTTTCCAGCTTCTGGCTATTATAAATAAGGTTGCTATGAACATAATGGAGCATGTGTCTTTATTGCAGGCTGGGGAATCCTTTGGGTATATGCCCAGGAGAGGTATAGCAGGGTCCTCTGGAAGTCTCATGTCCAGTTTTCTGAGGAACCTCCAGACTGATTTCCACAGTGGTTGAACCATCTTGCAGCCCTACCAGCAGTGGAGGAGTGTTCCTCTTTCTCCACATCCTCGCCAACACTGTTGACTCCCCTGCTGTCTCCTGAGTTTTTGACCTTAGCCATTCTGACTGTCGTAAGGTGAAATCTCAGGGTTGTTTTGATCTGCATTTCCCTAATGACTAATGATGTTGAGCACTTCTTAAGGTGCCTCTCGGCCATTTGAATTTCTTCAGGTGAAAATTCTTTGTATAGATCTGTACCCCATTTTAATAGGGTTATTTGGTTCCCTGGGGTCTAACTTCTTGAGTTCTTTGTATATATTGGATATTAGCCCTCTATCAGATGTGGGGTTGGTGAATATCCTTTCCCAATTTGATGGTTGCCGTTTTGTCCTTTTAACAGTGTCCTTTGCCTTACAGAAATTTGTAATTTTATGAGGTCCCATTTGCCAATTCTTGTTCTTAAAGCATAAACTATTGGTGATCTCTTCAGGAACTTTTCCCCTGTGCCCATGTCCTCAAGGGTCTTCCCCAGTTTCTTTTCTATTAGTTTCAGTGTGTCTGGTTTCACATGGAGGTCCTTGATCCACTTAAAGTGAAGTTTAGTACATGGAGGTAAGAATGGATCAATTCGCATTCTTCTGCATGCTGACCTCCAATTGAACCAGCACCATTTGTTGAAAAGGCTATCTTTTTTCCACTGGATGTTTTTGGCTCCTTTGTCGAAGATCAAGTGACCATAGATGTTTGGATTCATTTCTGGATCTTCAATCTATTCCAATGGTCCAATTGTCGGTCACTGGGCAAATACCATGCAGTTTTTAACCCTATTGCTCTGTAGTATTGCTTGAAGTCAGGGATACTGATTCCCCCAGAATTTCTTTTGCTGTTGAGAATAGTTTTAGCTATCCTGGGTTTCTTGTTATTCCAGATGAATTTGAGAATTGCTTTTTTTTAACTCTGTGAAGAACTGAGTTGGGATTTTGTCGGGGATTGCATTGAATCTGTAGATCGCTTTTGGCAAGATGGACATTTTAACTATATTAATCCTGACAATCCACGAGCATGGAAAATTTTCCATTTTCTGAGGTCTTTTTCAATTTCCTTCTTCAGAGACTTGAAGTTCTTGTCATATAGATCTTTCACTTGTTTGTTTAGAGTCACACCAAGATACTTTTTATTGTTTGTGGCTATTTTGAAGCATGTCATTTTCCTAACTTCTTTCTCAGCCTGCTTATCCTTTGAGTATAGGAAGGCAACTGATTTGCTTGAGTTGATTTTATAACCAGCCACTTTGCTGAAGTTGTGTATCAGCTGTAGGAGCTCTCTGGTGGAGGTTTTCGGGTCACTTAAGTAGACTATCATGTCATCTGCAAATAGCGATAATTTGACTTCTTCCTTTCCAATTTGTATCCCCTTGACCTCCTTATATTGTCTAATTGCTCTAGCTAGAACTTCAAGTACTATATTGAAAAGCCTTGTCTAGTCCCTGATTTTAGTGGGACTGCTTCAAGTTTCTCTCCATTTAATTTGATGTTGGCTAC
This sequence comes from Apodemus sylvaticus, assembly GCF_947179515.1. Taxonomy (NCBI): domain Eukaryota; kingdom Metazoa; phylum Chordata; class Mammalia; order Rodentia; family Muridae; genus Apodemus; species Apodemus sylvaticus. The sequence continues at coordinate 59,306,467 of NC_067484.1, read as the reverse complement.
CGGTTTGCTGTATATTGCTTTAACGATGTTTAGGTAATGGCCTTGAATTCCTGGTCTTTCCAAGACTTTTAGCATGAAAGGATGCTGGATTTTGTCAAATGCTTTTTCTGCATCTAATGAGATGATCATATGATATTTTTCTTTGAGTTTGTTTATGTAGTGGATTGCATTGTTGGATTTCCTTATATTGAACCATCCCTGCATCCCTGGGATGAAGCCTACTTGATCGGGGTGGATGATCGTTTTGATGTGTTCTTGGATTTGGTTTGCAAGAATTGTATTAAGTATTTTTGCATCAATATTCATAAGAGAAATTAGCCTGAAGTTCTCTTTCTTTGTTGGAACTTTGTGTGGTTTTGGAATCAGCGTAATCGTGGCTTCATAGACCGAGTTGGTTAGAGTTCCTTCTGTTTCTATTTTGTGGAATAGTTTGAAGAGTATTGGTGTTAGGTCTTCTATGAAGGTCTGATAGAACTCTGCACTGAAGCCATCTGGTCCCGTGCTTTTTTTTTTTTTGGGAGACTTTCTATGACCCTTTTTATTTCTTCAGGTGTTATGGGACTGTTTAGTTGATCTATTTGATCCTGATTTAATTTTGGTGTCAGATATCTGTCTAGGAAACTGTCCATTTCGTCCAGATTCTCCAGTTGTGTTGAGTATAGGCTTTTGTAGTAGGATCTAATGATTTTATGAATTTCCTCAGTTTCTGTTGTTATATCTCGCTTTTCATTTATAAGTTTGTTAATCTGGATACTGTCTCTATGTCGTTTGGTTAGTCTGGCTAAGGGTTTATCTATCTTGCTGATTTTCTCAAAGAACCAGCTCCTGGTTTTGTTGATTCTTTGTATGTCTCTCTTTATTTCTACTTGATTATTTTCGGCCCTGAGTTTGATGATTTCCTGCCTTCTACTCCTTCTGGGTGAAATTGCTTCTTTTTGTTCCAAGGCTTTCAGGTGTGTCATTAAGCTGTTAGAGTATGCTCTCTCCATTTTCCTTTTGGAGGCACTCAGGGCTATGAGTTTTCCTCTTAGCACTGCTTTCATTATGTCCCATAGATTTGGGTATGCTGTGTCTTCATTTTCATTAAGTTCTAAAAAGTCTTTAATTTCTTTCTTTATTTCTTCCTTGACCAAGGTATCATTGAGTAGGATATTGTTCAGTTTCCACGTGTATGTGGGTTTTCTGTTGTTTTTGTTGCTATTGAAGACCACTTTTACTCCATAGTGATCTGATTGGAGGCATGGGATTAATTTGATCTTATATTTGTTGAGGTCTGTGTTGTGACCAATTATATGGTCGATTTTGGAGAAGGTACCATGAGGTGCTGAGAAAAAGGTATATTCCTCTGCTTTAGGATAGATTGATATATATATATATATATATATATATATATATATATATATATATATATATATATATATATATATATATATATGTTAAAATTAATTGGTCCAAAGCTTCAATTAGTTTCATTGTGTCCCTGTTTAGTTTCTGATTTCCTGATCGGTCCATTGAGGAAAGTGTAGTGTTGAAGTCACCCACAGTTATTGTGTTAGGTGCAATGTGTGCTTTGAGCTTTAATAAACTGTCTTTTATAAATGAGGGTGCCCTTGCATTTGGAACATAGATGTTCAGGATTGAGATTTCTTCTTCTTGTGTTTTTCCGTTGACCAGCAAGAAGTGTCCCTCAGAGTCTCTTTTGATGACTTTGGGTTGAAAGTCAATTTTATCTGATATTAAAATGGCTATTCCAGCTTGTTTCCTGAGACCATTTGTTTGTAAAATTATCTTCCAGCATTTTACTCTAAGGTAGTGTTTGTCTTTGACCCTGCGGTGTGTTTCCTGTACGCAGCAAAATGCAGGGACCTTTTTACGTATCCAGTCGGTTAGTCTATGTCTTTTTGTTTTTTGGATTTGGTTTTTTCGAGACAGGGTTTCTCTGTGTAGCTCTGGCTGTCCTGGAACTCACTCGATTGACCAGGCTGGCCTTGAACTCAGAGATCCACCTGCCTCTGCCTCCCAGAGTGCTAGGATGACAGGCATGGGCCACCACCGCCCGGCTAGTCTATGTCTTTTTATTGGGGCATTGAGTCCATTGATGTTAAGAGATATTAAGGAATAGTGATTGTTACTTCCTGTCATTTATGACGTTATGTTTTTACATTTGATTGGTTAACTTGTTTTGTGTTGATGAAAGGTTATTATCTTGCTTTTTCCAGGGTGAAGTTTCCCTCCTTGTATTGCTGTTTTCCTCCCATTATCCTTTGTAGGGCTGGGTTTGTGGATAGATATTGGGTAAACTTGGTTTTGTCATGGAATATCTTAGTTTCTCCATCTATGGTGATTGAGAGTTTTGCTGGATATCGTAGTTTTGGCTGGCATTTCTGTTCTCTTAGAGTCTGCATGAGATCTCCCCAGGATCTTCTCGCCTTCATAGTCTCAGGTGAAAAGTCTGCTGTGAATCTGATAGGTCTTCCTTTATATTGTTACTTGGCCTTTTTCTCTTACTGCCTTTAATATTCTTTCTTTGTTTAGTACATGTGGTGTTTTGATTATGTGACGGGAAGTATTTCTGTTCTGCTCCAGTCTGTTTGGCATTCTGTAGGCTTCTTTTATATTCATGGGCGTCTCTCTCTTTAAGTTAGGGAAGTTTTCTTCCATAATTTTATTGAAGATATTTGCTGGCCCTTTAAGTTGTAAATCTTCACTCTCATCTATACCTATAATCCTTAGGTTTGGTGTTCTCATTTTGTCCTGGATTTCCTGGATATTTTGGGTTACAAGCTTTTTGCATTTTGCATTTTCTTTAACTGTTGAGTCCATGGTTTCTATGGTATCTTCATCATCTGAGATTCTTTCTTCTATCTCTTGTATTCTGTTTTTGATATTTGCATCTATGTCCCCTGAGTTCTTCCCAAGGCTTTCTATCTCCACATTTGTCTCCCTTTGAGTTTTCTTAGTTGTTTCTACTTCTGATTTTAGATCCTGGATGGTTTTGCTTAGCTCCTTCACTTGCTTATTTGTGCTTTCCTGTAATTCTTTAAGAGATTTTTGTGTTTCCTCTTTCATAACCTTGGCGTGCCTGTTGACCAAAGTTCTCCTGCATTTCATTAAGTGTTTTTTGCGTTTCCTCCTTATTGGCTTTTGTATTCTCCTGAATTTCTTTCAATGATTTTTGTGTTTCCCTTGCAAGGGCTTCTAACTTTTGATCCATTTTCTCTTGAATTTCTTTAAGTATGTCCTTCATGTGTTCCTTTACCAGCATCATGACCAGTGATTTTAAATCTAAGTCTTGTTTTACTGGTGTGATGGGGTATCCAGGACATGCTTTTAAAGGAGAATTGGGTTCAGATGTTCCCATATTGCCTTGATTTCTGTTAGTGACATTCCTGCGTTTGCCTTTTGCCATCTAGTTCTCACTGGTGTTAGTTGGTCTTGTCAATGCTGGACTCATCAGTGCAAGCTGCTGCTTCTTCCCAGGTGGCCTCTGGTGCACAGCTTACCTCCTGCACTGCCTGGAGACAGGGTGCTGTTGCTCCGGCTGTTCAGATCCCGAAGCAGACACCTGAAGGCTCCTGCTGAGGGCCCGCTGGATTCACCAGAGCACATTGACTACTCCCAGCTGCCCTCCCAGAAGCTCCTATTGCCTCTTGCAGGACCTGGAGATGTGGTGTTGCCACCCAGGCTGATCGGGATCTGTAAGCAGAGCGATCTGAGGGCTCCTGCCAGAGGCCTCAGGACTGGAATGTAAGCTCCTTGCCACCTGAGCAAGCTGTGTGCTCCTAGACTGCCTCCGGGTGCACACCAGGTCTCCCGCACTTCCTGGAGACCGAGTGCTGTGGCCCAGGCTGTTCAGATCCCAACGCAGACCCCTGAAAGCTCCTGCCGTGGCCTGCTGCGTTCACCAGAGCACACTTGAAGCAGACACCTGAAGGCTCCCGCAGTGGCCCACTGGATTCCTTCCTGCGTTTTTCATCTGCATAGTGACTATTTATCTAATGAAAATCGTACAAAAAGTAAAGTTTCATAAAAAGAAAGTGCCTGGAACAAGGTAAAAGCCCCTCAGGCATCTCTCATGTTTTAGTTACCAGACTCCAATCAAGAGTAATGACTCACATGCATGGGAAGTTGTGGGAGGTGCAGACAAGGCAGCAGAGAGACAAGGCTGGTAAACTTGCTTTGGCTCACCTTTTGCTTTGCTGAGGTTCTGCACTTCCTGCTAGACACTGTCATTCCAGTGTGTGATGTCCACATCACGCTATGGAAAGCATAGTTGCAGCAGCTGTTAGCATCAGCCCACTTATGCCACTTTTCATAGGCCTCTGTCAGGTTAGACTCAGGTTCAGGCACCACATGGTCAACTGAAGACAGAGGGCAAAATGTGTGACTCAGACACAGCTTGGTCTCCCTGCCTCATTTCTGGTCCTTCCTACTTAGTTGACTCCAGGACTTGGAACAAATTGCTAGCTTTCTGAAACCTAGGCTTTCTTTTCTTAAAAATGGGTGTTAATTAAATAAGGAACATATTCTGACATTATTTTCCATCTAAGTTTGCCATTTGACTAAGAGAATAATGCATATATAAGGTGCTCACCGATACCTGTTGCATGCTAAGTGTCCTGTAAGTGTTAACACCACTATTCTCTGCATCCTGCTGGTACATGTTTTTATATAATTGTGGGTGTATCTGCATCTATTTGTGTCAGCTGCTGGGTAGAGCACCTCAGAGGACAGCCATGTTAGTCTTCTGTCTTAAGCATACCTGGGTATCATTAATAGTGTTGGAGATTGGTGCTTGCCGGTGGGATGGGTCTTAAGTTGGGCTGTTTATTTGTTGTCCTTTTCCTCAGACTCTGCTCCATCCTCCATCCCTACCTTTCTTGTGGGCAGGATACATTTTGTGTCTAGAGTTTGGTGTGTGGGTTTGTGTCCCTATCACTCCATTGGAACTATTGTGAGAGGCTGTGACCAGCAGGCGGGCGGTGACCAGTGTGTAAAGTGAATAAGTTGACAAAAAACTTAAACAATAATGGAGTTGTATTGTCAGTTTTGTTTGTCAACTTGATAGAGGCTGGAATTATCACAGAGAAAGGAGTCTCAGTTGAGGAAATGTCTCCATGAGATAATATTAGTATGGTTGCTCATCAGCTGTAAGGGATTTTCTCAGTTAGTGATCAATAGTGGGATGGCCAATTGTTGTTGGTGCTGTCCCTGGGCTGGTAGTGTTGGACTCTATAAGAAAGCAAGCTGAGCAAGTCAGGAGAACAATCCAGTAAGTCACATCCCTCCAAGAACTCTACATTAGCTCTTGCTTCCTGACCTGCTTGACTTCCAGCCCTGACTTGCTTTGGTGATGAACAACAGAGGGAAGTGTTAGATGAATAAAGCTAGCCAGGCAGTCCTGGCACAAATCTTTAATCCCAGCACTTGGGAGGCACAGGCAGGTGAATTTCTGAGTTTGAGGCCAGCCTGCTGTACAGTCATTTCCAGGACAACTAGGGTTATAAGGCAAACCCTACTACAAAAAACCAAAACAACAGCAACAACAACAACAACAACATCTATCTAGAGAGAAAAAGCTGCTTGGTAATCTCCAAAACTGAGCAAATTAAAAAAAAAAAAAAAGCAGTCTCCCAGCTGCCTTGAGCCAAACAGGTCATCAGCTTGGACAGCTGATTTGAGTTTGTTTTCAACCGTTGACAAACACCCCTTCTCTTAGAACCCATCTTTAAGCCAAGGTTGGTCCTTGGCAGTTATAGATGACACTAATTATTTTAGAAAATTTTGTGGTTGTTTAAGCATTTATTCTAGCATAGAATTCTCCAGTATATACTTTATTTGGATCAGAGCGTTAGACTCCCATTGGACACTCAGTTTAGAACACTTAGTGGGTATCTGCATATTTGGTCCACCTGTCTGGCCTTCCTAAAAATAAAAATGCTTGTATATCATTGGCAGCTGCTTGAACCTAATCCAGATCAAAGCTTTTTTCACTTGACTGACATTCAGAATTTCCCTTACATGAGTGAAATGAACTGGGACACAGTCCTGCAGAAGAGGCTCATTCTAGGCTTTGTTCAACGGTGAGTCAAGCCTTACAAGTCCAAAACGTTCCCACATTCTTTTCCCATTACTCTGTGCACAAGTCCACCCTGGGTCGCACTTGATGAGTACACCAGTAAAATAACACCCTGATGCTAGCTTTACAGAGAAGAAAATGGAGGCATATGTAGGGTAAGTTGAAAACCCTAAGTCACATGATTGGCAAGGCACTAAGCAGGATGTCAACATATGAACTTCTAGGCTTTAGCCACACATTTTTCTATAAGTGATTCTAGTGTTCCTAGTAGTCATTTTCAGAAATATTCTCATAGAAATAGAAGTTTCCTTATTGCAAAGAGGTAATCTTTTATGTCAATTAAAATCTATGATTTGGTTAATGGTAAAACTCCAGGATCATTTCTCCTCTTTTATTAGTTCTATTGTACTGATCCATAGTTTTCCAGACGAATAGTAAAATTAATAATAATATAAGTAAATTAATAAAAGTAAAAAAAAAATCTAATAGTGACAGAGAAATAATTTCCGTTGGTTCAGTACCCAATCTAGGGATATTGTGTCTCATGGAATATTGCTGGGTAAGTGTTAGGTTGGAGCCCTACTGAAGCTTCTCTCTCTTTTTCTTTCCTTGGTATTTAAATTATACTACAGGATATAGGAATATTGGCAAGAGCAATGTGCTCTGCAGAGGCGTATAGAGAGAAATCGGGGGTTTCTCTTCACGTCCAAGCGAGGCACTTGTCCTGGAGACATGGGCAACTGGCTGTTTCAATGAGCAGCTGGAAAAGGTGCATTGTTAATGTGTCAGATGAAAGCCTTGTGGAAGTTGGAACAGTGTGGTGGCATTCAAGTATGTCAGTGTCTACTCTAGTGAGTAAGAGGAAAGTGAGGTGACTATGGGGGACCTTGGGTACCACCTGCTGCAGACAACACCTTCGTTTTTTTAGCTGCTCCTCACACCCTAAGAATATATCCACTTTATAGATCTTGGCCCTTTCTGTAAATCTGACTCTTTGCAGAATTTATCGAGTTTCAAATTCTTGGCCTCACATTCAGAAATCCTGATATTGAAACCTGGTTGTGGAACTTGGATGGTGACCAAGCAATGGCCATGATTCTGGTATACTGAGAAACTCAGTATTTCAAACCTAAGCAATATTGTTTTAATATGGTCTGCTTCATTGTTCACCTAGGTATAGTTAGATTTTCATAAAATTAACTATACTGTCAAAGAATGTAACAATAAATGCTGCCATTAAATGCTATAAATTCTGAGAGGGAGAGAGAGAGAGAGAGAGAGAGAGAGAGAGAGAGAGAGAGAGAGAGAGAGAGAGAGAATCTGTTATTATTCTTGGGCTACCCCATCAATACTATTCATTACTCTCTGTGTTAGGCTTCTATATCTTAGGAATGATACAGGGATCTGAGGACTGAGCCATGCTCTCCTTCTTACCGAAAGGCAGGCTCAATTGTGATCCCAATTTGAACTAGAAGAAGTGATTTTGGAGTCCAAACCTCTTCACAAAAAAAAAAAAAAAAAAAAAAAAAAAAAAAAAAAAAAAAAAAAAAAAAAGAGGCTCCTGGCAAAAAAGTAGAAAGAAATGAGGAAAAGTGACTCCTCTCAGGTAGATAGGCTCCCAACCAAGCTAAGGGAAGGGCAGTTCATTTCAGAGTTGCTAAGGCAGTACATCTTAGAAGCTTGCCCCTGCATGATGCTGGGGACTTATAATAATAAGGGAGGCACAGCAACAGAGGCCATTAAGTTATTTGGCTTCACCCCTGTGATACAGCAACAAGCAGCAAGCAGAAGACAGTTTCCCAGGATTTAAAAGATATTGTCACAATTTCCCATCTGCAAGGTGTGGTACAGGTGTCTGAAGGTACATGTGCAGGATTCCTCTAAGAGACACCATGGGTGGAATAACCTCTACAGTATTAGCAGTGAAATTGCAATTTATCTGCACCTACTCATGGAAGTTATGCGTGATTACATCTATACACACACACACACACACACACACATACACACACTATGTATGTCTATATTCTAGAGTTCCAAAAACATTGTACCTAATTGTGATAGCGAAATGATCCAGGGTTGAGAACTGTCTTAGTTAGGCTTTTAGTGCTGTGAACAGACACCATGACCAAGGCAATGCTTATAAGGACAACATTTTATTGGGGCTTGCTTACAGGTTCAGAGGTCCAGTCCATTTTCATTAAGGCGGGAACATGGCAGCACCCAGGCAGCAATGGGGCTGGAGGAGCTGAGAGTTCTACATCTTCTTTTGAAGGCTGCTATCAGAATTCGCACTTCTGGGTAGCTAGGATGAGTGTCTTACAGCACAGCCCCACAGTGACATACCTACTGCAACAGGGCCACAATTTCTAGTCATGACACTCCTTTGCCAATTAATTTGGCCAAGGTTATATATATGTATGTATGTATATATATATATATATATATATATATATATATATATATATATATATATATATATATATATATATGTCGGACACTTTGTGCATCTGGAAGCAGGTCTTCCTCTATACATGGTGCTCACTGAATGCTCTATGGTGTATGGGACATTTGAGGTCCCCATGTGTCAAGTAAGTGTGCCTCTGTTTCTTTGTCATGTTCCTTTTGAAGACATGCCTTCCTAAGTGCATCTTGATGCTGTTCTGAAAGAATTTATTATTTTCAACAGAGAAAAGTAAATAATTCTGGGCTGTACACCAGTGACTTAAAATGATATCATATAGGCCGATTTTGTTTGTAGGGACATCATATATGTTATAGACCAAAGTCTGCCACAAGATAACCAGGATTCTTTGGTCCAGGAAGGCACAGGTCCAGGGAGATGACAAACTGACAAGACCAAAGAAGCAGTGTGAAATAAGAATGTATATTTCTGGATGTCTCTTGGTCCAGTCTGAAGGTCTTTCATCACCAGGATGAAGGGGCTTAAAAGGGGGGAGTATAGGGGGTTAGGTGAGTGTGGCTAGGCAGCGTGGGGAAAGGTGTCCAGGCGGGCCCTTGCCTGGGCACCACTGCCCATGAGGGGCCACACACACACACATACATGGTATAGAATAAAGTTTATTCAGAATGGGTGATGGGAGTTAGTGGTAGAGAAAGAGAGGTAGAGAGAGAGAGAGAGATGGAGAGAGAGAGAGAGAGAGAGAGAGAGAGAGAGAGAGAGAGAGAGAGAGAGAGAGAGAGAGAGAGGAGAGAGAGTGGAGGCTGGCCATGACCACGTAGAGGGGGGAAGAGCCCCAGGGGCAGAGAGGTGAGAGAGTGTGGGAGAGCTTAGAGCGAAGAGAGAGAGGAGGAGCAAGTAGACCCTCTTATAGTTTGCAAGATCTCTGGGGCAGCATACCTGGCTACTGCCATGTAGGTGTGGGATGGAGCTTAGACAAAACCCCAACATACCCCATGGTTTTGTTAATTAATAAAAGAAAAAGAAAAAAGAAAAGAAGGGCCAGCGAATACAGCAAAGCAGGAATAGGGTCATTGTTGAGATCTGGCTGCTTCATACTGACATTGGGGCGGCATGTCTCTGGGGAACCTAGAGAAAGGGGTATGGGGGGTGATTGTCCAGTCTCAGGAGGACAGACTGCTTCTTTGCTGTCCATGGTTTGTAGAGCCATTTGGAGATAGGTCAGTAGAACAGGTCCAGTAGAAGCTGTCTGCATTTGGAGAAGCTGAGAGGAGATTGGAGCATCTGAAGGTTGCTTCTCTGGAGCTGTCCTGGATATGGCAAGGGCCTGGACTTAACAAGATGTTGGAAAACATTAGTATAGTTAGGGAATAAGACTAAGTACATTTGGGAGAAAGGAAAATTTTCTTAAGATGTACAATTGAAACCCAGAGGAATCCCCCCCCCCTTTGGAAAGGTAGTAAAGTGGGAACTTGGGCAGATGTACTTATCTGGATGGAGCCTACTTGATCCATGAGCAGTAGATCTGGGTAGGTTTCCTGTAGCTAACAAGTTTATTAAAGAGATAACAACATGAGTTAACCACATGAACAGTCTTTAAGATGAGCCTTTGTGGATCAGAAGGAATAGAATTGAAGGTTGGGACAGTGACAGAGCAAAAGGGGAAATATGAAGCATTTAATGGAAACAGAGTAAGGAGATAACTGTCTAGCTGTCAATGTAGTCAGAAGTCTGAGGAATAAACAATATCTTAGCAGTTATATTATTAAAGAATGACAGATTCTAGTAGCCAGCAGTTCTTTGTGGTCTCTGGTCTCCATGGCGGCTTTGCCTGTCAGTCTGGCTTTCAAGCACAGAAGATGCACAGCTTTTTCTGTGGAAGGGATACCCATGACATGAGAAATGGCTTACTTTTGTTTAGCTAAGTCATTTGACTCAAGGTATCCAGTTTTGTCCACTGCACTCTTTCAGGCAGCATCCTGTGGCGGTATCCATCTTTCTTCTGAGACCTCCTGGGAGAAGCTGTCAGGCCCTTGGGAATTCTGTCTATCTTAAATCTAATAACAAACTTTTGACAAGATTGAGCACAAGAGAGGAGAGCAATAGTTAAGAGAGAATAGGAATGGAAACCTTAAGTAGCTTTGACTGGTTGCATAGGTAGAGGAAAGTATATTGCCTTGGTTAGTAAAGATGCTAGGATCAGAGTAAGAAAGCTGGCAGCAATGGATAAAATTGTGGTGAGAGAAAATGAGTTTGTCTAGGCAGATTTAGGCTTGTTAACATCAACTTGAGCACGCAAGCTAAAGGAGCAAATGAGTTAAGGGTGTGGGAGCACAGAATAGGTGAGGTTCAGATTCTTTATCGTTTACCAGACTGTTAATTTTAAAAGTATAGAGTCGAAAACAAGTAGCACCCACTGGGTAGGGGAGGGAGTTGTTCTGCAAACTTAGCATCCTAAAGAGTGCAGAAACAACTGAAAGGCAGCTAAGCCAAAGACTCCAGACCATCGTGAGGACCCTTGGGAGCTGGGGCTAGAAAAGCCTGAGGTTTAAAAGCTTGAGGAACCATCCCGCCTGGACCACGATTTTCGAGGACAGCTGTAAAAGCCAAAGGGAGACTCAGGATCACTTCCGGATTAGGATACACCGGAGGGTGGGTCTAGAAGTCCTAAGCAGGACTGTGGACTAGGCATGAGAGGAAACCCTTCGTTCCAAAAGAGGTTGGCCAGACTTCATTTGAAAGCTAAGGGTTATTTACTATTATGGTTAATGTTTATTTAAATTTTTAATCTGCTAGAGGGAAGAACCTGACAGGTAACACACATCAGTGGAAGCCAGTGTGGACCGCTTGGCTGTGGGACCCGGTCCCCCAACCTTGCTTCTCCTTCTTGTGCATGGCTGCAAGACCAGTCATGGCCTGCTCTATTAATAGTAGAGGACATTGGGAGTGGTGGGAAGGAGACCGCACAGTGAAGAAGAGGTAAGACAGGGTGGTAGGGCGAAGCCTTAGAGCTGTGAGAGAATCGGGTAGTAGAATTGATGGGGCATCCCAGCAGTCAGTGTGGAGCTGAGCATGGTCTGTGGCTAGGCTTTTGCAGGTAAAGGCCCTAGAAATCTGCACTTTAGCCAACAGAGCGGGACAGTATGGTGGTGGGGGGTGGGGTGCAGCAACGGGAAAGGAGTGCAGGCTTGTTGTGGTGAGGAGGCAGCATCGCTCGGCAGGCATGGAGCACAGCCGATTCTGAGAGCCTGGAGAGACCTCGCCATGGGTAGCAGTCACTGTCCCAACTCTGCTGCGGTTCTGAGGAAAGTTAGTGATCTCGCATGCGCAGGGCAGAACTTCCTGTTACCAGTGGAAGTAGGAAGTTAGGTAGCCTGCAGTGGCTAGGAAGTAGCTTGTTTCGTATCCTAGCAATGGCGCAGGAGGGGCAGAGCTGCCTCAGAAGTGGCAGCAGCAGCGGAAGCTTCGGCAGCAGTTCTGGAGCTGCAGGGGGTATGGTATGGGCTGTGGTGACCGCAGTCAAGCCTGAGGCTTGGCCAGCATGCCATGAGCCCATGGGTCACCAAGCCAATGCGCGGGAAAACAATGGGAACCAGTAGAATAAATGCTGCTGTCCTAGCAATAAGATGCAGGAGTGAATTACATAGCTGAGCCCGGTGGCACTCGCCTGGCAGGGCATTGCCACTACATGCTGCTGAGTTCTACCGGGAAAGAGGGAGGGAACAGAACAGCAGCAGTCCTGTGGGGGAAATTCGGGAAGTGCAGAGACTATTGCTCTGACCAGTGGGGGTGTAAGACTTACCCAGAGGCTTAATATCCCATGGTGTTACTCATTCCTGGGTTTCAGCACCAAGTGAAGGACTTTAGGCAGCATGATGAAGGGACTTAAAAGGGGGGAGTATAGGGGGTTAGGTGAATATGGCTAGGCAGAGTGGGGGAAGGTGTCCAGGCGTGCCCTTGCCTGCGCACCTCTGCCCATGAGGGACCACACAAACACATACATGGTATAGAATAGAGTTTATTCAGATTAGGGTATGGGAGTTAGTGGGGGGGAAGAGAGAGAGAGAGAGAGAGAGAGAGAGAGAGAGAGAGAGAGAGAGAGAGAGAGAGAGAGAGAGAGAGAGTGGAGGCCGGCCATGACCACGTGGAGGGGGTAAGAGCCCCAGGGGCAGAGAGGTGAGAGAGTGTGGGAGAGCGGAGAGCAAAGAGAGAAAGGAGGAGCAAGTAGCCCCTATTATAGTGGGCCAGATCTCTGGGGCGGGGCACACCTGGCTGTTGCCAGGTAGGTGTGGGGTAGAGCTTAGACAAAACCCCAACACAGTCAAGTTAACATCTCAAATTAAGCATCACATTCCTCAGTAAAAGGCTAGGGTTTCTAGGGCAGTATAGGATGTTACCCAAAGTCCAGGGCACATGTGGTTAAAGGGTTTCCTCACCTTGGCTCCACTGTCATGCTATCCTGGGAGCTGAAGAAGGATGGTTCCCATGTCTGCTCTTCCAGACAAAGATGGCGGCATTGTAAAGTTTGGGAACCTGCCGGGCTCAAGCTGTCTTCAAAGAGTACTTATGCCTAGTCTGCCCATTGTATTCTTCTCTGTGCAATGCCCGGTGCCACCATAGGCCTCTGTGGCCCCTGGTGAGCAGCTCTGGTAGCAGTCTCTAGCCCTCAGCCTAATGATCTCACCAGCTGCAGCCCTAAGGCCCAGCATGGTGTACTTACCAGCTGCAACCCTTAGGCCCAACTTGGTGTGCTACCTAACTCACTACTACTCCAATTATCTCTCTGAGTTAAAAGTACCTACTGTCTCCTGAATCTCACATGGATAAGGTAAAAATGTTGTTTTGGTCAAAAACTCCCTAGGTGGAGTCTGCAACACAAAAGCAGTTCCTCACAAACTTCCCTTGCCATCCAGGTTGGCCTGGGTAGACATAGCCTGTCTGCATAACAAGCAAGCTCAAGAGTTAAAAGCAGAACAGGATTAACATGTCAGTGGATGTCCCTGGGATATCCAAATTCAGTTGCAAGAGAGAAAGCCTGGCCTCTGGAATGGGGGAAGGTACCTATGAGCCAGGTACCAACTCAAATGTAAAATGTTTCTATTTTGTCCAATACCCATTCATATGGCAAGAACCTTGTATGGTTTTTCTGATGTAAATATCCTTAGTCTGGACCTATTGTTTGGAATATACCTGCCCAGAAAGAAAGAAAGAAAGAAAGAAAGAAAGAAAGAAAGAAAGAAAGAAAGAAAGAAAGAAAGAAAGAAAGAAAGAAAGAAAGAAAGAATGAAAGAAAGAAAGAAAGGAAGGAAGGAAGGAAGGAAGGAAGGAAGGAAGGAAGGAAGGAAGGAAGGAAGGAAGAAAGAAGGAAAGAACCTGGGATTTAGAGTTCCTGGAATTTTTTTTACAGTGATTAAATAAATGATTAGAGCAAAGCTTAGCAGAATTTTTGGCTACAAGATGGATTCTTTCATATCTATATTTTTTTGGTTATACTATTTCCCTGTCACTAGGAAGAAGGAGAGTTTTTGGAAGTATAGTAAATTGCCAAGTGAGATTTTCAGCTCATGAATATACAGGGAGTTCCACTTTTTCCCAGGAGACTTTTCTCACCTCTGTCTGTAAAATATGATTTTAAAGGTTTCACTGGGCCATCATGGCAATATTTTTAAGTTTTTATTTTTATGGCAAAAAAAAAGGATGCAATTCCAGGATGGAGATTTTGAAATAGTAGGAGCCGTTTTTTGTCCCTGTTTTTTAATTGTTAAATTAACCCTGTGTCGTATATTTGTGAACTGGAATGTAAACATGGTGACTATTTATAAAGTCTTAACATTTTCAGGCGTGAGATGAATGAGAGGTAGCCTCTGGACAAGCTGCAGGGGCCAGTTCTCCCCTTTCTACCATTTGTGGGCCCTTGGAATTAAATTCAGTGTGTCAGGCTTATTCATCAATGGCTCTAACTACTGAGCCCTACATGATGACTTGTAAAAGCTTTCTTAGCTCAGACTTCATTATAAATTGAGGCAACAGTGAATGAACTTTAGTGTTACATTCATATAGTTATTCATTTGTTTATTCGTGTAGAGCTTACATTCATATATTTATTCATTTACTTTTGTAACAACAATGATTAAAGACAAGAGGGCCGTGGATTTGGGAGGGGCTGGGTCAGACAAGAGATGGGTAGTAGTGAGAAAATGGACATAGAAATGTTTTAATTATCTCTTAATTACATTTTAAAAGAATGAAAAATTTTGGATTATATACTATCATTTCAAAAGTTTAAATTCCTTTCTCCTTTAATGAATGATACTCTCTCCCACCATCCCTCTCTCTCCATACTTTTTTCCATTAAGAGTAAAAAGAGAATCTAATCAAAGACAAGGAAATGTAGCCTTGGAACTAACCAAAAACAACACAGAAGAGGAGGATTGGCAGAATAACAACCCATAAAATGCTTCATAGGACAGTGTTTGGCACCTGGCTGGAAACTCCTGATTACCACAAAAGAAGAGCTGACAGCAGTTCTTGCCACTCCTGTACCTAATGACTTAGAGAATGTGAATGAAAAGTCCTCAAAAGTGGTGCCACTCTGCAGCAACAGGAGAGGAAGAGAGTTCCTGGTTGTGAGCACTTCAGTTCTGGCTTCTGTACACACTGACTCTGTGACCTTAAGGGAATCATTTAACTACTTCCTCTGTTTTAGTTCCCCACTGAAAAGGTAGAGGGTTATTTCAGAAGAACTGGTCTTTGCTCTGTTAATGCTACAGTTGTTCTAAACAGCCTTTATTCTTATTTTTAAATGAATATTTGAATGTAGATTTATTCTTTATTCCTTTTGATGACACTGTGAAACATGAACACTCTGTACACAGTGAGCCGCTTCAGGACTAGAGAATATCACACAGGGGCCAGAATTCCAAAGCTTGATTGTGTAGGAATAAAGATATTCCATCAGGAATAAATACATAGGTCAGATTAGAAGTAGGACCTTGCAGTGGGAGACTGCATCTGCAAGGAATCTGTTTGCAAGTGCCTCCTGTGCATATGACCTCTCCCCTTCTCTTCTGCCTTCGAGGTGGCCTTGATCAATTGAAAAAAATTCCACTGATAGGATTCACACACAGAGAAGTTGAGCAAATGCTGCGGGTTGGGAAACAGTTTTTTTTTTTTTTTTTTCCAGCATGGCAGGTGCAAAATATCATATGCCAGTATTTTTCTACCTTGAGTGCAAATGTCCCTGAAGATTATCAGAGATCAGCTTCTGCAGAGGATCAGACAGTACTGCTGAACTAAAGGGTTACTTGCACCTGTTCAGTGATGTTACACCATATAGTAGAGTTTTGCATGTTACATTTGGAAGCCAGCAAACTTTTCCTTGAGAAACTCCTAGCTCTCCAAAGTGAAAGGGAAAAAGTTAATAGCTTTTTGTTGTCAGGAAACATAAACATGATTTTGTATTCCTTGGCCCTTTGTTTTTCATAGAGCTTAACTAAAATATGAAACAATTTTACATATGCCGACATGTCTTCCCTCCTGAGTTACATTTAAAGCAGTAGGATGGCTTATAGATCCCAGAGGTCAAATTCAGGGATACTGATGCCCCCACAGTATATAATCACTGTGAGAAGGCTGGAAGAATTGCCTTGCTACTGAATATATTGTTGAGGTCTGACTCTTTGTTGTCTGTGTATTTCAGTCATGTGCAAAGTATAATTCACCTAACTGTTCATATGTTGTAACTCTACTGAGCTCATGAATATGAGATGTTTGAAGAACTTCTTCAGGTGCCCCACTGGTGACACTAGGTAAAACCAAGATATAGATAGTTTTACAGAGCACTGTTTTCAACTCTTGGGAAACTGAGGCCATCTAATGCTGTTCCCTATGGATAGTACAGGCATAACCATGGTGACAGCACTCTGGTCCAAAGGGCCAGCTTGATTAACAGATGTCATTTGGAAAAGGCAGACAGGTGGAAGTAAATGGTCGACACCGAGGCAAGAAAGCTTGTGTAGAAAAACAAGACCTGAAGGTGAGAATAGCATTTATAAATCTCCACATTCTAGTGTGACTGCGACATGGTGATTCTCTACTAAGAGAACACACACACACACACACACAAACACTCACACAGACACACACACACACACACACACACACACACACACACATATGTAGAAACATATAAAGACTCAAAGACCACCTCTTTCATTCAGCCCCTGTCTCTGAAGTTCTCAAATGTTATTTGTGAAATTTTGCTTGTACTCCATCACTGTTTAACTCAGAGCATTTCCCTGACCTTCAGAGGTGTGAATGGGTGAAACATAGCAACCCAGAGATTAGCCTGCAAGTGTCAGGTCCAAGTGCATGCTCCAGATTCCACCTTTTGTTCTTCTCTATTGATGACCCCATGTGTTGGATGTGTTATGCATTTAACTTCCCTCATCTGGCCACTCCTTCTCCTGGACCTTGTCAACATCCTCCAAAACAGGAGCCTAAAGGCCTGCAGGGCCAACAGGTCTCCATAGGGTGATTTGGACTGTTCTGTTCTGTGTTTTTAAACATTTAGATGGGGGTAGGAGCTCAGGTGACCTCTAAAATTTAAATCTCTAGATTGTATTCCCATTTGGCATCTTTCTGAGCACTGTTGCTTCCAGAAGTGGGGATATGCTGGTTACCATGCAGGGTAGGAGTTGGGTAAATGACTAGCACACAGTGTGTGGCTAGTTAGAAAGAAAAACAAACAGAAACAAATGCAGTGGGTTGAGCTGTGACTCAGTAGTAGAATATGTGCTCAGCATGAGCAAAGACCTGGGTAGATTCCCAGCACACAGAGAGATAGAATCACTGAATCTGGCTGTGTAGAATAGTTGGTTCTGAGCACCACTTACTGCTGTGCATTTTAAGAAGAGGAAAAACATCAAGAAGAAAACAAAGCAAGCATGCAAACAAACAAACAACAACTTTCCCAAAAACTGGTAATTGCTTCTTTGTTTTAATTTAATTAGGGCTAAAAGTTAGCACCCACCAGATGACATATACTTATTTCCGAGAAGGATTAGTTCTGAAAACTTCAGAAACCAGTGGGACTACTTTATCCTTTCTTCTGTTCCCAGTGCAATCTGTCCAAGCAGATTCCTACCCCCCCTTATTCTAAAGAGCATCTGAAAGTCCAGAGCAGTGTTTGAAAACCAAAATTTCCTGGATGTAAATCACTCTATGCACTGCCGTCAGAAATCTCCAGGGCATTCCCACTGACTCTTCGTGGAGGGGTGGGGTAGGTAGCTACCTTTGGGCAACCCTGGTAAGATCCTGACTCCCTAGAATGACGCATCCTCCTAAGAGCCAATGATCCTATTGCAACCCTGGTGATAGGCATGAATCTCAAGTGAAATAGAGCATTTTTTTGAGACAGGGTTTCTCTGTGAAGCCCTGGCTGTCCTGGAACTCAACTTGTAGACCAGGCTGGCCTTGAATTCAGAAATCTGCCTGCCTTTGCCTCCCAAGTGCTGGGATTGAAAATGTGTGCCATCACAGCCTGGCCCAGCATTTCTAAATTAACCCCAGTGATCTAATTAATTAGTGGAAGTCCAGAAATGCCTGGATTTCCTAACTTTATGGCTGTCTTGGTGACTCTTGAATTAGTAACTAGGAAGGCAGCTGTTGGTATTATTGCAGCTATTGATACACATGTTGCTGCTCATTGTTGACAGGGATTCTGGGCTGCAGTGTTTCATATGCTCAGTTGCCAGGCATGGAATTTGCTTGGCTCAGCCCCTCCGTGTTCCTGTGTTCTGTCCTCAAGATATCTGTCTTTTACTACTGTTCACTTGTGATTGCTAGTCACTGCGATTTCAGTGTGCCTGCTCAATATGACACCCTGAATCTCTGTATTTCATATTGTGAGCTGTTCTCAACTGGTGGCCGATTAAAAAGCTCCCACATCAAAAGAAAAGTTATATGCATAAATATATATGTGTGCTTCTGTTGAGCTATAGTGTATGTGATAAAAACGTGCATTCATGGATTAAAATGTCTTCTGTAACAGTATTCCCTTGGTCTTCCTTTGTCAACTGTGTGTGTGTCTGGCCCTCCCAGGTTATCTGCTCTTACTTCCATTTCCATTAAGCAGAAAGTCTCTTTAGCATGGATGGCGCTGTCGCTCTGTAGCTGGAACAGGAACAGTGAAAACAGGAACAGTGCAGGAACATATAAAGGCCTGCATAGATGCCTCAGCAGCCCTAGTGCAAGGAATGGCATATGCTGCGGCTATGAAAGGACAGATATTCAGCACCTATGTTAAACAATCCTATGGTAGAGGACGAAAAGGAACCTTCAAGCCTACTTGTTTTAAATGTAGAGAGTCAGGACATATGTAAAGGCAATGTCCAGGAAATAATAAGAGCAACTCCAATAAAAGGAGTGCTCCTCCAGGAGTTTGCGCTCATTGCCAAAAAGGCAAGCGTTGGAATGATGAATTGAAATCAAAGCTCCACAAGGATCGACCACCCCTTACAGGGCAAAAGAAAGGAAAACTCAACTTAGATTTTTAAAGTCAGAGGCAGCCCCTCAGCCACAAACTTGAAAGAGAGGAAACTGCTGTTAATATGGACGTAGAACTAGTAACCTCAGACAACCAAAATAAACAGCATTTTTCATAAGGGCCAATAAAGGCTCTTTTAATATAGATAAGGTGAAATAAAAAAGAAAAAAAGCCTATATGGCTCAATTGTGGCCCCTAACAGAAGAAAAAATACAAGCTATAAATAAACTTGTACAAAAACAATTGGAAAAGAAACATATTAAGAAAAATAACAGTCCTTAAAATACTTACATATCTGTAATAAAGAATGTCAACTCTGTACACCATTTTTAAGAGGGTTATTTGGTTTTCTGGGGTCTACTTTCTTGAGTTCTTTGTATATCTTGGATATTGGCCCTCTGTCTGATATAGGGGTTGGTGAAGATCTTCTCCCTAGTTGGTGGTTGCTAATTTGTCCTTTTAATGGTGTCCTTTGCTTTACAGAAACTTTGTAATTTCATGAGGTCACATTTGTTAATTCTTGATCTTAGCGCAAGTTCTAAAAGCAAGTTCTATTAGTGTTCTGTTCAGGAACTTTCCCCCTGTACCGATGTCCTTAAGGGTCTTCCCCAGTTTCTTTTCTATTAGCTTCAGAGTGTCTGGCTTTACGTGGATGTCCTTCATCCATTTGGAGTTGAGCTTAGTAGAAGGAGACAAGGATGGATCAATTCACATTCTTCTGCATGTTAGTCTACAGTTGAACCAGCACCATTTGTTGAAAAGGCTATCTTTTTTTTTTCCATTGGATGTTTTCAGCCCCTTTGTCGAAGATCAAGTGGCCATAGGTGTGTGGGTTCATTTCTGGAACTTCAATCCTGTTCCATTGATCTGCCTGCCTGTCACTGTACCAATACCATGCAGTTTTTAACACTATTTTTCTGTAGTATTGCTTGAGGTCAGGGCTACTGATTCCCCAGAGTTTCTGTTGTTGTTGAGAATAGTTTTAGCTATCTGGGTTTTTTGTTATTCCAAATGAATTTGAGAATTGCTCTTTATAACTCTATGAAGAATGGAGTTGGGATTTTGATGGGTATTGTGTGGAATATGTATATTGCTTTTGGCAAAATGAAAATTTTAACTATATTAACCCTGCCAATCCATGAGCTTGAAAGGTTTTACCATTTTTTGACGTCTTCTTCTGTTTCATTTTTCAGAGTCTTTTTTTTATTATTCGATATATTTTATTTACATTTCAAATGATTTCCCCTTTTCCAGCCCTCCCACTCCCTGAAAGTCCCATAAGCCCACTTCTCTTACCCTGTCCTCCCACCCACCCCTTCCCACTTCCCCGTTCTGGTTTTGCCGAATACTTTTTTATTGAGTCTTTCCAGAACGAGGGGCCACTCCTCCTTTCTTCTTGTACTTCATTTGGTGTGTGGATTATGTTTTGGGTATTCCAGTTTTCTAGGTTAATAACCACTTATTAGTGAGTGCATACCATGATTCACCTTTTGAGTCTGGGTTATCTCACTTAGTAAGATGTTCTCTAGCTCCATCCATTTGCCTAAGAATTTCATGAATTCATTGTTTCTAATGGCTGAATAGTCTTGAAGTTCTTGTCATACATATCTTTCACATGTTTGGTAAGAGTCACCCCAAGGTACTTTATACTGTTTGTGGCTATTGTGAAGGGTGTTATTTCCCTAATTTCTTTGGAGGCCTGCTTATCCTTTGGGTATAGGAAAACTACTGATTTGCTTGAGTTGATTTTTTAAACTGCCACATTGCTGAAGTTGTTTATCAGCTGTAGGAGTTCTCTAGTGGAGTTTTTTGGGTCACTAAAGTAGACTATCATGTCATCTGCAAATAATGATAGTTTGACTTCTTCCTTTCCAATTTGTATCCCTTTGACCTCCTTATGTTGTCTAATTGCCAGAGCTATTAACTCAAGTACAATATTGAAAAGATAAGGAGAAAGGGGGCAGACCTATCTAGTCCCTGATTTTCGTGGGATTGCTTCAAGTTTCTCTCCATTTAATTTGATGCTGGTTACCAGTTTGCTGTATTTTGCTTTTACTATGTTTAAGTATGGGCCTTGAATTCCTGTCCTTTAGGCAGGGAGCCTAAAAAGGACCAAATGCTTTAATCTCCTTCAAGAGGGGATATTCATATATGTCTCCACAGGATACTAACTCCTCACTTGAGATCCCTGAGCAGCTTGTGTGATCTACAGCTGTTCAGAGAGACAGCAGAGGAAAGAAGAGCAAGAGAGACAGAAGACAAAAGAGAAGCTACAAAAGTTTTCACTTGCTCCAAAGAGACTGCTGACTGCTGACATGGACACAGCTAATGAAGCTAACAAGAGAAGTTATAGAGTTGGTGACTGTTCAGTAGCAGCTACAGACTCTTAAATTTATTTTCCTTGCATTGTATGATTAATTGCTATGCATGTAGACTTACAAATTGTGTGGATTCTGACATAGATAAATATACAACAGTAATGATTCTAGAATCATACAACATATGATTCTACATATGTTATGCTTCCTATAGATTTATAAGATGCTTGGTTTGACAAGGAAATTTTACAGCTATTTAAAAGATTGAAGGGGCTTATTAGACCAAAGCATTTTATGACAGCCTTGATATTAAATATTAGTCCTTTGATTACAATTATAACTTCATTTAAAGCTTCATCAGTGACTCTAGTCTCAGAAACGAAGCCTGCACACCTCGTTAATGATTTAAATAAAAATATTTCTTTGATGCTACTAAAGCAACAAATTATAGATAAGAAAGTAGAAGCAAAGTTTGATGCTTTAGAGGATGCAGTTTTAGGATTAGGATAAGAGGTAGAAAATATTAAGATTCAGCTTTCGACCAGGTGCCATGCCAGCTTTCGATACATATGCATAATGCCATTAGCCTATGATAAACAACATAATTGGACTCTTATTAAAAATCATGTGTTGGGAATTTGGAAAGATAATAGTATTACTCATGATTTGGCTCAATTACAAACTCAAATTTCAGCTATGAGCAAGGCATATGATGGGTCCACCAATCTAGAAGACTTAGCTCAATCTATTAGTCTTGGTCTGCAGTCTCTGAACCCTATAAGTTGGTAACACCGGATTATTGTCATCACTATGGCTACAGGAATAATCCTGCTTCTCCTCCTTATTCTTCCATTCATTTTCAGACAAGTCTTCTCCTCCATTTCTGCCAGAAGAGATATTTATGAGCTTCAATTAAAAAACTAGAAAAGGGAGAGATGCCACACCAACCCCAGTATATTCTGTGTGGCAAAAATTTTCCACAGAATGAGGCATTTGAATCAGAGGAGAAAGTCTCCTGGAAAGGCTGTGGAACTCTCCAGTTGGAGGACAATTCTGCGCCCTAATTCTCAAAATCAGTTTACTCTAAAATTTCCTCTTTTCCTCTCTCACAAGTTGATCCTAAGAGCCCTGGCCGATAATCCATTTTTTGAAGTGGAATCACTGACTGCAAACTCCTTTTAAGACCTACAACACTTTGCCTCATAGTCATTGACATAATTACAACGCCCAACATCATGCAGGTTTATATGGCTATGCATTTGTAGATGAGGGTGGCTCTGACACTGTACTAAGGAAAGCATTGATTAAGTTTATAAGGTTTTATAAGTTAAAAGTTAAATGTTAGATAAGGATTTCACCTGGGAACTCATTAAGCCCCAGGGTGTATAAGAAATTTGAAACTCTTTTTAAAGGTTTGCTGTTAACTACAAGTAGCTCTGTATTCTAATCAGGAAGATACTACCAAGTATCTACAGATACTATCAAGTATCTGTAAATTGATCCTCTAAGTCTGTTACATGAGAAGCATTGTACCTGATTGATTTTGCATTTCCTTGTGCCAAATGCTTATAATAATTGTGCCTACCTTACTGGCTACATCTTTTGAAATGGTAATGCCAATTCTTCTTGTATAAAAATCCTTATTTAGAGCACCTAATTACATTCAGATTCATACCTCCTCTGTTGTTCTTTCTGTTTGCCACCACTGAACCTGTATCTCTCCTGAAATCCAAAGTCTGCCCTCAGATTAGAATCCTCCAGGCTGGGACTCTCCTCTACCCCCCTGGGTCCTGCATCTTTTCCACAGCCATAGGTGGATGTTCCAAGTCCTCCAATCTGAACAAGACAGACAACAGAATCTTTGGCAACTTTCAACTAACTCATAGACTCATCACAGCTCCACAGTTAGAAAACTGGGAGATCCAGGGTCTGTTCTGGAGTTAGTGGGCTTGGAATCGCTGCTCACCAACTGCCCTGTAGCCCCTGCCACACTACGTTTCCTGTATGCTGTTGCCATTAGCCAAAGGTTGGGGTTCAGCACCCTAGGTTCTGAAGAGCACCAGCCTCAGGTGTATGCTCTCATTTTTCAGGCTGCACTGGTCCCTTTATCCTCTATTTTCTCCTCAGATGTAAGTTTCTTCCGTGATGGGTTGGTGTGAGAAGAGCGACTTCTCAAAAGTTCTTTGGGACCAGACTGATTTTGTTACTCTTAACCCTGTTCAGTGTCCTCACTCCTGACCTGTCCAAGTGTGACGATCACGTAGTGGAGGCTTCATTGGTATGAAAGTTAACCAATGCATCAATACTTCAAATAGCTGTTTCCAACTTCCTCTATGCTCCATCCCAGTGAAGATCATTGTAAGTACCCACCACTCCTTTACAAGCCAATCATACATTTGGCTGGCTTAACTAGCTGTTCCTGGGTCATGAGAAGGGAAATATCTTTGACCACTCCTGAGGTTGGCGATAATTAATCTCTTTGGCTGAGAATATTGAGGGAATCTCTCTCCTCCTGAGTTGCCAAGGCAGATAAAATGAAAATCTAGAGAGATGCCAATGACCAGTTTAGACTTGACAAGGAATGAGCTTTACTGGGGCAGACGCACTTAGTTGGGAAGGCTGGATTGAGATGGAAACTGCCTGGGTTCATTATTTCCATTCAGCAAGCTCAAGTTTGACCTATTTTATCTGAGCTCCTTAGACATCCTAAAACCCCACTTCCAGACCTGCCCATGTACCCATCTATACCTTGCCATATGCAAATGAGAACTGGATTCAGGAATGTTTCCCAACACAGGGAGAGAAATGATGGAGGTTCATAGCCCAAAGGATCTAAAAGACCTGACTTAAGCTTTGAACTCTTTGTTCGTGGGGGGTTTTAAGTTTCTGTTTTTATATTTCTGGGGATCGAAACTAGGGCCTTTTGCCTGCTAGGTAAACAAATGCTCTGCCCACAAGCTTCATCCCCAAGGATGGATGACCTATAAACACTCATTACACAAGTCAAAACTTCCAACTTTCTAGTATGCACAGTGAAGCTCCCAGAACTGATGGCATTGCCAGGAGTTTTTTTCAGACATTTTCAGACTCTTAGAGATCACCTTGCTGAAGGATACATCTGGTGTGCATTTAGATGGGGGCTTTTGCTCCATGCCTAGACTTTAGGAACTAAGCTGATGGTGTGTACAGATTGGCATAATAACCTCTGTTGGGAGAAGACACTTACATGCATACACACACACACACACACACACACACACAAACCCAAAAAATACATAAAAGCACAACTTAAAAAAAACCCTTTTTAAAGTTCTGTTTCAATATCAGCTAGACTTATTCCCAATAAAAAATTTTTTACACTTATTTTAAATGTTATTATTTATTAGAAATCTTAAGTGATTTCTAAGGTTTCACCTTTCATTGTCAGGTCAGTGGCTCACAGTTCAATGTCAATGAAGGAAAACAGACGTTTCTTCTTTTGTCTTGTATGGTATGTGAGTGTGAGTGTCTCTGTGTGTATGTGTGTGTGTGTGTGTGTGTGTGTGTGTGTGTGTGTATGTGTGTGTGTGTGTGAAACATATACATCTAGATGTGGCTGTGCATCCGTGTGCCTGACGAATGATCCTGGGAACCAGGAAAGGACATAATATGTTCCTTTGTAACAATTTTCACCACTGAATACAAATTTCTCCCTGAACTTGAATCTACAAAACCCAGGTGTCCTTCTGTCTCTACCTCATCCCCAGCACCATGGTTATGGGTACACATGTTAGTCATACCTAGGTTTTTAGGTGGGCACTGAGATTGGAACTCAGGTCTTCTTTCTTATACTGTGAGCTCTCTTACCCACTGAAACATTTCCTAGACTCCCAGATTTTCAATATATTAGGTGAAATGGTTTTCCTCACACAAACGACTGGAGAGCAAAGGTGGTCATTTTGTAATTATTTGAGTAACCAGGTTTACATTAATAGTCAGTTGGTGAGCTTTTTTGTTTGTTTCTTTAATCTCAGCTAACTCAATGCACAATTTTCTTCACGGTTCAAACCAAATAACTCTTCAATCTCCAAGCTGCCTCACAGTTATCATAAGTCACAGGGGGACTCACTATCTTTCCAAAGCCACCAGACACAGAACTGAACACCCACACACCATGTCTCAATGGGGAATTTCCAGGAATGCTGGCTGCCTGGACCAGCGTATAACTGCATCACAACTCAAGCTGGGCTGTCTAGGGGAGAAGAAGCCAGGCTTGGGGCAAGAAGCAATGTCAGGAAGCACTCGCCTTTTGGAAGGGACTTAGCAGAAACAGCAGAAATGTGTCCAGGGTTAGGACTCAGGCCTTGGGAGATAGACCTCTGTATATCACAATAAAGAAAATCCAAAGTGCTACTGAACTTTGAAGATGGAGTGAGGCTATTTTGGCACATAACTATAATCCTATTAGTTTTAGAAAAACAACCCCCCCCCAAAAACGTTGAGATCTCAGATTTTCCTCTGGAGAAGCTGCTTTAATTGCTCCAGAGAGACCATATCAACCACTTGAATCTGTGGCCCTTTCAGAAAGAATGTTAATAAACAGATTGCCACTGTGGTCTCAGAAATAACTTGGCAGTTGGAGATTGCAGGGTTTTCTTAGAGGGGGATTGGTGAAAAACCCAGAGGACAAAGCCTCTTAAGAGAGCATACTCGCCCGAGCTTCATTCTCCTGCCAGCGATCTTGTAGAGTAACCCTAGAGCAAAATGCAGCTCACTGACATTTTCCTCCCTGAAACCCACTGACTGTGGCTGTCTTGTCTGTGAAGCAGAACCAATTTACATTTGAACTTGTAATTCAAGTAACACAGTTGCCAAGAAAAATTCCAGTTGTGGTGCTGCTCAGGAATGCTGAGGATTTACTCTCCTTGGTGCTACTTATAGTGAATGAATATAGGGGCACATCCTGAGATGGCACCTTGAGGACTTGGAGAAGCTAGCTGCTCCTTACTTGAGTGGATTATAAGGTTTACGGGATACTTTGGAAGTGCCAAGTTCAGTGCACATGACCCAGCGGAATTCATTTTTCATGACTAGGGAGACCCTGGAAGTCCTCAGGTATGGGAAACCAGACAATTCTGGAGGCCCAGAATTACGGTTCATTTACATGTCTCTTCCCCATCATGTGGCCAGTGGTGGTAGTATATCCTGTGCTGCTGCCAAACCTGGCTATTGAGGTATTTAGTTTACATGCTGCAGAACTGGCAAACACCCTTTGCATCTAAAAGTCCTTCTGTTTTCTTGAATATGTCCCCAAATTTGAATTGATATTCAAAACTTCATTCCCGTCTTTTTCTGCTAATGTTGCCTTTAGAATGAAAGCACCATGAGACCTTTAAAGTAACAAGATTCCTATTATGAGATAAAAGAGTCTTTTCCATGATTAGAACAGAAGGGAGCTTTCTTAAGGAAATTTCATTCTCTGCTACTTCCCAGTCCTTATGTATCCAAATTACTCATATTTCTCTAGTTTTCTGTTTTATTACAGCCTACAGTCAGGGCTCGGGGCAAGGACACAGTGGCAGAGTTTTGCCTAGCATTCGAGTGGCCCTGGACTCAGTTGTCCAGCATTACAAAATGAAATAAACAAAAATTCCCCACCTCAAAAACAATACCCAAACATAATCCACACATCAAATGACTTCCAAGAAGAACAGAGGAGTGGCCCCTGGTTCTGGAAAGACTCAGTATAGTAGTATAGGGAAAAACGAGAACAGGGAATAGGGAAGGGGTGGATGGGAGAACAGGGGGAGGGAAGGGAGCTAATGTGACTTTCGGGGTGTGGGTGGCTAGAAAAGGGGAAATCATTTGAAATATAAATAAAAAATATATCGAATAAAAAATATAACTTAGCAACAACAAACAATACCTGCAGGCAGAGATGGTGGTTTTTCATAAGTAAGTAGAAAGTGTATGAGGCCTGCTCTGTTCCTCAGGATAATTAATGCTCAGTGCAATAGTTCTCACCAAGATGGCCCCCAGAGCACAGAAGTCTGAGCCAAGGTGGCTGCCATGTTTTCTGCAGGAGAGTAGCTGGCTAATACAGACCCCTGCCTTGCTCACAGAATCTGGGTCACGATTGTTTCTGGAATGGTATGAGAGGAACATGGGCTTCCACCTCTGACAGACTGCCCCGATCAGCTTGGCAGACAACAGGGTTCCTGGAGCTACCTAAAACAAGGGCAGAAGGGCTAAGACACAAAGAGACTGACAGCAAGTCTTATCCTGATCAAGCTGTCAAATTTTATGTTTTACATAAGTCAATATAAAGAAAAGCTCACACGGTTTGGGAGGGGTAAAGGGGGAAACAATCTCAGGGGGTTGGCATCATTCTAAGAAACATAATTTTTGGGTAAAGTTAGTTATTGATGCCGGGATTTTGGCATGATAAAGGGGGTCAGGAGGAGGTAAAGTGGAAAAGGGTTGCTATAGTAACCTAGCAACAGAAGAGCTTCAAAAGGAAGGGGTATTGACATCTATGTAAGAATGGTTCCTGGAATGGAGATCTAAATGAGAATGACCACTGTTATCAAGGTCTCCTGGCATTGAGATCCGGGTGGGGATGGCTTCTGGTATGGAGATTTCTTGGCATTGAGATCTAAGTGAGGATGGCTCCTGACATCTCCATCTTCTCTCTATAGTAGAGACCAGAGTTCAGACAACCATTGATGGAAAGCAGATAAGGAACCAAAATAATGGGACAGTGCTTGTCTTAACAATCAACCCAGTCATGCAACATCCTCTTCCCATTAGGATGTCTCTGCCAGCCTCCAGAAACTCCTGTCTTAGGTGGGACTGGCCCTGGGAAGTTGCGAATCATTGGCTAACTACCCAGAAATTTAATTGTTACTGACGCCTTCAGCGTGTGGGGCTCCTTCTGGAGTCCCAGCTGGAATGGCTGTGACAAAAATGCTCTGTTAAGGTACCAGAGTGTGCTTTTTGGCTGTTTTGCCAGGGGGTATTGGTAGCCATCTCTAAATCCTCCAAAGCCAAATGATGGTAATGTACCTGAATAGGCTTGGCTGCCAAGTCATCTTCCTGCTGCTTAATTAGGGCAGTGACGCATTTAAAAGCCCATGGTCCAGAAGAAAATAACAGTAATAGTCCTACAAAGAGACCTAATATACTGGGTAAAAGTGTATTGAGCCATGGAGACGTGGAAAACCAATTTTCATACCAACTTTCTGTTCTATTTCTCTCTTATGTTTTTCTAGTCCTTTTCTATTTTCATGCTATTGTTTACAACACCTGTCTTACTAGCATAAAAACTGAAAACTTCTTTTAAAACTGCACAAAGTGCACCCTTTTGGAAGATCAGGAGATCAAGTCCTTGCCTATTTTGGAGGACAACCTCAGCTAGGGAGTCAATGGAGTCAGAGAGATCAATTATCCCCTACTGAAGGTGTTGGACATCTTGATCGATGGTGGCACTTAGCTCTGTGTACCTAGAGTTGCAAAGAACAAGGGAAGAAATACCTGTCCCCGCTCTCACAGATCCAAGGCCAAGTAGGACAGAGAGAGTTACAGCAGAGATAGGTTCTCTGCAAGGCGGCTCAAAGAAGTGGAGACTTCAATGGATGTGGATTGATCCCACAAGTGAAAAAATTCTTCAGAGTGATAATAAACTAAGTGAGGAATCATCTTAATAAGGATGAAAAACTCAGGCCTCACACCATTCTTTTGATTTTGAAAAAATGAGGTGGTGAGGCAAGGTATAAGGCCAGCAAGGCATGCCAACCATGTTCCTTCTGGGGAGGAGAATAAAATAATTGCCAGGAGGGGGAAATTAGGTTTGATTACACACGTGAGCATAAACTGAGGGGTCATTTGTTCAACTAGGGATCACACAAAGTCGCAGGCAGATATTTGGGTTAATGAAAGACCTGTACAAGTGTCCTTTTGCCAATGGCAGTGCTGTGGATCATCAGCATGTGGGGTATCACCAAGAACAGCAGTTCTTTCATAAAAGGGTGGTTGGGAATGGTAGTACAACCAGCAATCCTCATCAAGTTCAGAGGAAGTGTCATTTAAGGTGAGAAATATCTGATTAACTAAAGAAGGTACAAGATGTTTAGTGGAAGCTGGCTGTACAGGCAATTTAGTGGCTGATGCATTAGCTGATGGCTGGAGGGGAAATAGAGAAGGTAGGGAGGTGCCTTTAAAAGCAGGATCACGGGTGGTGTCTTGATCAATTCCTTTAGGAGGAACAGGGTTAGATATCAAAATTGAATTAGGTCCCATTGGGACTGGCTGGGCATGATATAAAGGCTCTTTAAGGAGCTTAATAGAGAAATTAATACCTGCATCAAAGCCAAGTACATAGAGGCGAAGACCCCATTCATAGCCTATTTGCCAGTGTAGATTGGGAGATTTTCCATGGGTGGTGAATGTAGTTCATAAAGGTGTGCACCATCCTTTTGTAGAAGGATTAGAGGCCAGGCAGGACTAATCATATTTCTGAGAACTAGCTGAGCGTGTAACATTATGCTTTACTTGAATATAATCCCACAAGAAGTTTAAAGGCTCTCTCAAGGGTCCCAAACAACCAAAGTAAATCCTGTGGATGTCTTAAAGAAAATAAATGGCAGGCCACCTTCTATCTGGTCTACACTTGAAATCTGTAATATTTAAAGATATGGCCTTTTGATACCCTGAAGCGGGGGGCAATCAGCAGTAGCCATTATCTCCCCTTTAATCTGTTTATAATCTGTTTAATTTTCAGCTAAATAAAATTGCCATGCAAAGAGGGATGTTGATGTCTGTGGCATAAGCATTAGTACGAGACATCCAAAGGTGTTGAGGACTGTGTCCATTTTTAATGATTATAATCGGCATCATTATTTGTCTCAGCATTAGCATAGTTTGACAGCTAGCATGTTCCTTCTGCATCCTGTAGAAAAAACACAAGCATGCCCTCTTTTCTACACTCAGAATGTTCCCTCGCATTAAAATTTTAAAATATTTGTGGTATATAAAGATATGATTCTCCCCTCTTTTATTTATTAAAATATTGTTGTAAAGTTTTATGGGCCTGTACCATAATATTTTGTCCTTGAGTGTTATAAGGAATCTCAGTAATATGAATAATGATAAATAAATAATAAAACATCTTACTAACTTTAATAATCAGTTATAATATTTTTCTTAATCTGATTTGGAACATTCAGTATAGAAAAAATAACATATGTAATGACTAATTTTAATTTTTGTTGTTGTTTCCTCTGTTAAAACATTTATAACTAGATTGCCTGAAAAGTTGTTAATAATCATATGTATATCTTTAATTAAACTTTTTAAATTGTATTTGTGCAAATAGTTAAAAGGTAAGAATTATTAGTATTGAAAAAATTTCAAGCAATTATAAGCCACGAGCTATATATATTATTAATATATAAATCCAAAGTTTGATTTTTAACATTGTAAAAAGAGCAGCTACCACACCCAATTCAGTTATCTGTGCTAAAACAAGGGGAAGCTCAAAGGAATAACGATGTGATCTAATTATATTTGCTTTACTCCCACAGTAGATGCATTTTTATAGGATGCATGTATAAGTTTATAAATATATAAAAACATGTATGGAGGCACATTTTAAACAATTTATCTTTTAGATAACAATTATTAATTTTGTCAAGAAAGGCTTGCCATGTAATAGATTAGCAGTTAATAATAATCAATTTGATTGCTGTTTAAAATAAGGAACAAACATTTCATCATGCTCTTAAAACATTCCTTTTAAATTTTTTTTATGATTTTATCTTAGATCACTTTATTATTACACCAAATTATTATTCGAGATGTTACACCTTTATTTGGAGAGATTTTACATTAATGCTCTCTTTGCCAAGGAATGGAAATGAACATATATCATAAACTGGAAACAAATATTTATTGTAGCTTTCTCCAAGTTATGTCTCTCAATATTTATTTTGCATTTACCTTGAGAACATCAGAGGCAAACTCTTATGGCAAACTTAAAGCAGTGTCTTAGCCAAAGAAATTATCTTAACATTTTTGAAAATGATTTACTTAAAAATTTTTGAAGCCCATTGTTAAGAGCAAGCCATTTCTTGAGGAAGAACTTTTTAATGAAATTACTTTATTGTTTTTTTTAAAGTTAGCTTCTTTAAAGCCATATTAACCTTTCACAGATCTAAGTTTGAACTTTATTGTGAACCACATCTGTATGAATCTGTTAAAAAGGTTCTTTTGGACAGAAACTCTCTAGGTGAGGCCTACAAGAGGAAAGTTGCATCTCTCAAGCCTCTGCTTAGACAGCTCTGAGCTTTGTATTAAATCAAATGTAAAACTTCTGATCTGAGTTGATTATCTCTAAGGCCAGATCTACACCCATCAATCTGGCAAGGAGTAGCCTGTAACTAGACCCCACTGTATGAAGGTCAAATAACAAAAGGAATCTGTAATATCAAAGCATAACTACAATTTTTTGAAAGCAAAACCCAATTTTAAACAATCTCTTCTCAAAATTAATGTCAAACACATCACCTTCACATTGCAAAGTTTGTCCATCATCTTGTCTGTTTGAATGTATGACAGTGTAACTTAATATTTTAATTCTTATTTTTATAAGTCTGATTTCTAGAATAAGAATCACTTAAAACATTATGCCAATTTAGAAATATCTCAGAGGTCTGTTATTCTTGGGTTGTGTCATGTCATATGCTGCTTAAGTTAGCTCTAACCCTGAATTATCAGTTTTAAACTTTCCTTTTGTGACCATCATTATATTTTTTAAATGATGTCCAATAACTTTTGCGCCAATACTCTATAGTCAAGGCACATAAAACATTTAAACCTTTAAGATCAATTAGAAATAAAGATGAAGTGATCACACAAATCTCATAAATTTAAACCAAATACATTTTTTCCAGCTGTAATTTCAGGCAAATAACGCACTTTGAAACCAATCATCACCATGGTAGAATTTTTTCTAGGAGAATTAACCATTCCTACTTGTCCTAGAGGTTGGGACTGTTGTCCCTTTAAGAAGTAGCTTTTTTTTCCAGATGTGTTTGACTCCTAGATATTAATCTACTTTTCTTAACCCAGCCCCT
Source organism: Apodemus sylvaticus (assembly GCF_947179515.1). Taxonomy (NCBI): domain Eukaryota; kingdom Metazoa; phylum Chordata; class Mammalia; order Rodentia; family Muridae; genus Apodemus; species Apodemus sylvaticus. The sequence goes on along the minus strand of NC_067484.1, from coordinate 59,273,991 downwards.
TGTGTCTTGAGCCGTAAATCAGGCTGAATGAATTTTGCCCCATTGTGTCTCACCTTCGAGATGAGCTGACATGGAGAATTTCCTCTGGCCAAGTGCACTGGCCTGTCAACTATGCCTTGAACTAATCTACTCTGGGAGCTGTATGTGAAGGGCCCTCCTCCTTTCTTTTCTATGGCCTTCTTTGTCTTACTAGCTCCACAGGTACTTCACTGTTGGGCGCCAGAGTGTCCCGACCTGCAGGACACTCAACAGTGTTCCTGGAGCTACCTAAAATGAGGACAGCGGGGCAAAGACACAAAGAAACAGAAAGTAAGTCTAATCCCAATTAAGCTGTCAAATTTTATGTTTTACACAAGCCAATATAAAGGGAAGATCACAATCCCCATCCTGTCCCCCTGTATCCCCCTCAAAGCAGTTGAGATCTACTGGTTGAGAACAACTGTTCTAAAGGATCAAATGACCATCTTGGCCTCCAGAGAGGGAAATGGCTGAGAGGATACTAAGCATTGCTGTAGATGTCAACAGAGGCAGCAAAAGATCAGCAAGTATAGCTAGCTAGAAGTAGGAACATGATGGAATGGAAGAACTATTAAGGCAGTTGGAGTAGAGCCAGTAGCATGGACAGGAGTCTTAAGATGCAGTCACAAACACTGGCAGATTAAGATCCGAAGGAAGGTCCACTCAGGGCTTTTCAGGGCTTTTCTCAAGTTGGGCATTGAAAGACCAAAGCTGAATGTCTGTGGTCCCACCCATTGACCTTCAGCTATAAACTTGCCTGGGGACTGTGTAGTCAGTCAGCAATATCAATCACCTTTGTGTTTTGTGCAGAGATAATGCCAAGAGCTGGGGTTTGTAGCCTTGTGAAATATGTAATGTCCCACAGCGGCATTTATGACCTATGAGACAAGCATGATTAGACCACCCAGGCAGTAGAAATCCAATCCAATCCTTGTCACATCATGGGCCGTACTGAGGCAGGGAGAATGTGTATCCCTATGAACTGGTCAGGGAAGGATGAAGCATGTAGAGCCCTACACCTGCCTTCTGTGCAGGGTCCAGGCACAGTGACCCTGTCCACATAGTATGAGGGATGGGGCAGTAATCAGTACTGCTCATCCAGCTACACTGTAGCAATGCCACTTCTTCAGTCCCAGAATATAAATTACAGTAAGAAAATGTCTATACTGGGGAAGTTTTGCTTTTATTCTCTTTTCTAGTAAGCCAAAAACTAAAGTAGAGAACTCAAGATGTCCACTGCTATCACATTCTCAGGGTCTGGGATAACTCACTTGAGGAGAATTCCAAGAATACTGGAAGGTGATGAGGAGAAAAGGACTCAGAGAAATGAGGACGGAGACCCCGTCTTCAACCCATCTTCAAATTACCCAGACATCTCAAGTTGTGTGTGTGTGTGTGTGTGTGTGTGAGAGAGAGAGAGAGAGAGAGAGAGAGAGAGAGAGAGAGAGAGAGAGAGAGAGGGAGAGAGAGAGAGAGATTTCATATGAACCACAGTAACTGAAAGCTGTAAGCATTTTCCCAATGGAGAAACCTTGGGCAAGCTAGATGGCTAGGTATCAAGTTTTTCTTGTATGAAGTCTTTTGGGAAGAATTTTTCTATAAAAAATACTATCATTATGTCAAATCCTGCCAATATGAAACTTAAGTATTATAATAATGTGTAAAAATTATTGGGGGAAATGAAATTTTCTTTGGCCAAACTTGTTTAGAAGTCCTGTTTTCATACTTTAAATTCTGCCCACCATTGCTTCGGCACCAATCTGTTGCTATGGCTGTGCCTGGGAGCGTCTGAGGAAGCCTAGTCCTAAAAGTCCCAGGGAATTCATGAGATTCTTCACACTTTCTAACCATCATACATCGCTGGTACTCACCTTCCTCCTTTGAAATGCATCAAGGTGGAACTGGCCTTTGGATGCTTTATGAGGCCTATGTTATATTTCTTGAAAGTAGGTAGAGATTCAGAAGGAAATGCTTTTCCTTAAAGTTGGTCGGCCCCTCATATCATTAGTTCAGCATTAGGGACAAACATATGTCGATAATCCTTACAAATTTTTTGGCTTTCATATTTTTCTACATTTAGCCTCCATAGTTTGCACAATCGTGTTCTATGAGATTTTGCAGCCAGCAGTATAAAGAGGTTTTACTTTATTTCAATTTCAACTGTTAACAATTCCCTGGAATAGTAGGTAGGGGGGGAATTCTATTTTTGTGTCTATTGTGTAGTGTATCTTCACTAGAAGATATGCATGATTGATTAGTGGTATCTACTACAGAAAACAATACAAGAATAGCAGTGATTGACATATGCATACCTTTCTGATGGGGTGGTAACGAAAAGGATTGACAAAAATATAGGGCCAAAAAGGAATTAAGAAGTGAGATTCAAGGAAAACACTCAGCAATGATAAGAAACATATCCTTGAGAGGACCATCTGTTCCTTAGGACTATATTTAGAATAGAATTTGGAGAAAGTAGCATTCTCAATTGATTGGAATTAGAATACTGGTCCATCAAGCTGATTGCACTAAATTCTGCATTCAAAACAAGGTGATAACAATGCCCACATCACATGACTTAATTTGTTTGAGAATACTGTATTTATAATAGTCACATCAGTGCTTCCCTGTATTACACAGTTTGTGTGTGGGTGTGAATATGTGTGTGTGTAGAAAGGGCTTGGCCCAGGTCCTTGTTCTTTGTCACAAGCGCTTTTACACAGGTGCTTAGGGCACCTCCCCTGCCCACCAGCCCTAAGTTAAGGTTTTTTATATTAATTATGAGCACCAGAAGTCTTATACTGTATGGATGGTGGATGATGAGATCCTTTGGAAATTGAACTTTAATAAATACAGGAGGAAGCCACATCCCATCTCTCTGTTGGAAGTACTCTCAATGCTCCCTGAGAATGGTTGTCCAAAAATGCTCATAGCTTCAATTTCTGAAGCCACTTATTTTGTCGCACAATTGCACATCTCCTTAACCATAGAAGAAGAGCTGTGTGAGTCCTCCTTACCAGACAATCACAAGTCAGAAGGCTCATGCAATGAATTTTTTTATCGTGAAATATGAAGCAATGGTAGCTTACACTTGATAATACACTGTCTGAGGGTTATTCCAAGCACAGAGCTCATGTGGGATACACCAGCAGAGGGCCGGAGAGGTTAATGTACTGGGTGGATAGGGTGAGTGTAATGGTCTCTCCTGCTCTTCCTTTCTCCCTCCTTTTCACCTCTTCCTATCCAAACCTCACTTCTAGTAAGGATAATTTGACTGCTTTTCTAGTTCTCCCAAATGCCTCTTATCCACTGCAGTAAGATCATTAACTACTGATCCATAAACCACCTGTTTTTCCATAAACATGGAAAAGTGGGAAATACCACAGAACCTCACCACTAGGAAGACAATTGGACTCTTAGATAGATTCTTGTCCCATGGGAAAAGGGTCCAAAAAGCCAGAGAACTGAAAAACATCGTCAGAATTCAGCTGGACTAACCCTAATCACCATAGTCACTATGAAATAAATTTTCCTTGGGATCACTTAGTTAATGAATCACTTATCTTAGGTCTCTCTGCTAGCAGATGGTCATCAGCACACAGCACCAGCAATGCATGACTGCCGGGGGAAGCTTCTTTCACAATCAAGAGATTGCACATCTCTAGTTTCTCAAATACACTGATTCCAAGAGCCTATCACAAAGGACAGACACAAAATAAAAAAAAAAATAAAATAAAACATTTGAACAGGGAGTTCTAGACACTGCATGCCCTGGTTAAATTAAAAGCAGTGGACAGCACAGCAGAAGGCAGAAAGGCAAGGAGGACAGAGCCCTGTGTCCTGAAGACCACAGCACAAAAGTCATTCTACTCCTTTCTAAACTAGCTTGTTCTGACCTGAATGTTCAGGTACAGTGACCTGTACCTGATGAGCTCCTCTGATGAACTCTGGGGACTGGCCTGATGATGCTTGCTCTGAGGCAGCCTCTGATTCAGACATGCACACAGAACCCAGGCAAAATAATCAAATTCTTAGATGCTTTCTTGGGCCACTTCTTTATTGTTTCCTTCACTGTGAATTGAGTACAATAGATACCCCTTTTCCCTTATCATCTATTCCGTTCACAGTTAATATTGATTGTGGAACCAACAGGGAAATAAAGAACTATAAAAAAAGGTGGATGAGAGGCTTAGTGTCCTAATGTCATTGCTGAAACCTGCAAAGCTACCTGTGCCCCAATCAGAAGCAATATTTTACTTGTTGATGTTTGGTTTAACCCAGTTTTGACCAGGATCTTTGATTTGTATAGTCTGTATAATATTTACTGAACTATCTATTTTTGAATCTTAGAAAATGTGGACTGACTGAAGACAGATGGACAATGAGTGGAACATGAACTAAGTCTTAGAGAAATTAATTTGTGGTGTTATTTTGGGCAAATTCCTTAAGCATTCTGAGCTTAGTTTACTCAAATGAAAGATGGAAAGACGCCTCAGAATTCTAGTTATAGGTAGGACTTCCTAGAGAGTATGGCAAGGAACAGAAGAAATGCCATTTCTATTACACTGGGCACCCTGAGAGGGAGGGGAGGGGCTACATGGGGCAGTGGGAAGTTCACCATCCTGGGAGAACATATCACCTTTCTTCCTGGCATGTGAGAGGAGATCAGAGGCACTCTTGCTCATGACCTTGGTGACATAGAGGGGACAGTTGTTCTGGCTGGTGACAGTGAAGGCATGGAACACAGCCTCAGTTTCCAACTATAAAACCAAGACCCAGCAATCAGTAAAACAGAGCTCCTCACTCTTGACAGGTCCTGCCTCTATAACAGGTGCTGATAAAGTACTTTGATGAGCCTAAAACCACCCACGATGATTTGAATTTACATGATTTGGATCTGCCTCTGGGATTCCTGTTCTTACATTCCTGTGTTTCCCTCTGTCTGGGAGGAGGAGCATATCATAGGGTTGTGCCTAGGGCACTGCCTGTCATTGTACCTTTCTCCTCTCCTATAGTTAGCATGAAACACCCTCCTCCAACATGCCTCAATTCCCCAACCTCAGGGCAGAGTCTCTGGGAAAGCAAAATCCCATCATTCACAGATGAAGACTCTTAGGGGCATGAGTTCTTCAAGAGATTTCCTGCAGCTATGGTGTCAGGAAAGGATTAGTTCTACATAGGATTTCTTATTAGAATTTTTACCAAGCCTCAAAGCACATCAACTCTTTTTATTACTGATCTCTTCAAGCCTACTACAATGTAGAGTTCATGCTTCCAAATATGCCAACTAAGCCAGCTGCACTTAATCCATGTGGGGAATACTGATTAGTTTACCCACACTTGATTAACCAATTGTGATCTGGGAGCTTGGGCTCTCTTGATTGACTGAGAGTAAAACCTGGTTCTGTTATGTACAAGGCAGGGAACCTCTGGTAGATCTCAGAATCTCTCAATGGTGCTGCAGCTCTCCTGGCTAAGTAGGAGCACCAAAGAGTCCTGATCTCTGGAGCCATTGTAAGGATGAAATGATTAATCCCTTTGAGAAATCAGTGCCTGGACCAGTGGCTGTTGGTGTGATTGTTGGTCAGTTTCTGACCAATGCTAAATCTGTCTTTGCCTAAACCCTTAGCAAGTAAAGCTCCTCCTAGAGTACAGACACAGTGGTGATTCATCATGGATTCAGCAGCCATTTCTTTTCATATGGATATAACTTTCTGGGTTATCTTGCACAGACCAATACTAAAAAAATGCTTCAAATGGCTTACAGATGTCTAGTGGCTTCATAAAGCAAAGGAGTCATTCCATTGTGGATATGGTTCAGTCTGCTTGAGGAACTGAGCTGACTGAGCTGGAATGTTCCAGATGGCTTTGGGGTGCAGGTAACTGCAAGCACTCGGACACAGCACCCTGGAGAATATGCTCAGTGCCCATTGCTCTGCTTTCTGAACAGCATCAATTGAGATTATGTCTTGATGTGCTTTGAGCTGAAGGCTTTGGCTTTACCTAGGCTCAGCCCCCCTCCCCTTCATACCTTTGCTGACCACTTCAGCAGCCTCTATGACTCCAGCCCTGGCCCCTTTGATCCGTACCCTCCAGGAGACAAACCATTTTCTGCACTTGGATAACATGACTATCTTTAGAAGGTGACTTCACATTTCAACTATACTCAAAAGAGCTTCTAGAGCTGAAGAGACTTACAGCTAAGTGGCCTTCTTTCTAAAAAGGAGAAGGGTCTGGGAAAGGTTGAGGTGGTGGGTGTAGAGCAAGGTTGAGAAATGAAACCAAGGAAAAAATAAAATTTGATGTGAAATCCCTGGTTGTTTCTAAAGAAATCAGTCTTGCCAGCCTATCTCTCCAGAGACCAGCATTTCCTGTTTCACAAAGTGTTGACCAGTATGGCCAGTGAACACCATAGAAATGAGTTTTTAGTCCTTCAAACATGATTAGCCCATGGCTGACCTCTAACTTTACCTATGAAAGGGAAGCAATAATACCTGAGATAATGCATGAAGTTAACACAGTTAGGAATAAGTATCTCTTACAAAGACCCTGGAATCATTAAGGCACATATGTTTTTCAGGAATGTTGGGTGTGACTGGAATGCCCATCCTTAATTTACAGATAATATCAACTGGCAACATCGGGAAAGCTGACCATGTTCTACATCTCCTTCTGGATGCACCTGATACAAATGTATTATTCAGCTTGCAAAAATGTATAGCACCATTGTAATAGGAAACTTTCCCTATATCTGTGTTACATGAAAATTTTTTGCTGGCTATAGAAGAGATGAGGGATAATCTAAATGTTTAGGTTCTGCTTCTTCAGTGGAGTTTGCCATAAGAGGATTAGCTTCATTGATATGTGAGCCTTGAGATCCCATAAGGTGGAAGGTCAGAACAACACTGCTCTCAGATTGGTGGGCAACAAATTTTAAGTTCTGTGCCCTGTGCCAGCAGCAGTTGCGGACAAAAGAGACAAGAATTACTAGGCATATTGCCTGAAACGTCTATTCAACTTCCTTCCCACCTTGTCAAAGTTTTCTAAGAATCACAACAAGGTGAAAAAAGTGCATAGAATTTCTCTAGAATTTGGGATGATTAGCAAAGGATGAGACATACAGCTCTACTAATAAAGCACTAGGGAGTACAAGGCAACTGAAGGGCAGAGAGCATCTCCATTACACTTTCTAGCCAGAAGAGGTCTCTGAGAGAAGTCACCCAACAATGATAAATTGAATCTTAGATTCTATCACATTCTTCCAGTCCCACTTGTGCCTAAACTGTGTGTGGATGTGGCTCAAGCAAGAACAAATAGAAACATCCCTGAGGACATAAAGTGAGTGGCAAGCTAGGACTGTGACAACCAGTCTCTCAGAAAACACTGTTGAAAACAAGTCTCATGCCCATCTTGGCTTTCACCCTGTGCTTCTCCCCCCAACCCCCATGAAACCCACCTCCTCCTGTCAGCTCATAATATGGCCTTCTAGGCCATCCACATTTCTAGCATCCGTGTCTGCTCCTAAAATAAGAGAAACAAAATGGGAAATATTCTTAGATGACTGAAGGCAGCATTTCAGAAAATTATATTTATATGCTCTGGGCTAAAATGCATTCAAGGGGGAAAAGTACAAAATTTATTATGTTGGGCAAATAAATATTTCTGCATTTGGAGCAATATAGTCAAATCTTTAAAAAGTTAACTGGTTTCTTTTATAATCATCATCATCATTATTATTATTACTATCATTATTATTAAAATCTTTTGATAAGAGTATCCCTGTAATATCTACATTACCAATAAAATGTCACTTATTCTTCAAGTCTTTCAGACCCAACTCCCTGGGAACATCTCCTTGCCTACTTGCTGGCTGGGTCAATCTTTCCTTTATTTCTATACAATGAAAGGGAAGAATGGATACAGAAAATGTGGTATAGTTACTCAATGGAATACTACTCAGCAATTAAAAATGATGAATTCATGAAATTCTTAGGCAAATGTTTGGAACTAGAAAATATCATCCTAAGTGATGTAACCTAATCACAAAAGAACACACATGGAAAGCAGTCACTGATAAGTGGATATTAGCCCAGAAGCTCTGAATACCCAATATATAATTCACATCAAATGATTCCCAAGAGGAAGGAAGGAGAGGGTCCTGGTCCTGGAAAAGATTGTTCCTGCATTGTAGAGGAGTACCAGGACAGAAAAGTAGGAAGGGTTGATTGGAGAATGGGCTGAGGGAAGAGGGCTTATGGCACTTATGGGGAGGGGTGAACTGGGAAATAGAAATCATTTACAATGGAAACAAAGAATGAGTGTGTATATATATATAATACAGGTCTTGTTCAGTGTGAAGTGTTAATTCCCTGGTTAGTTTTAGGAACTGTATCATAGAAAAAAGAGACCTATGAACAACAATCTGTATCTGGAAATGAATATACATACCCACAGTAATAAACCTAGTCATGTCAGTAATTAGAGTTAGTTCACTGGTACTATTGACTGGATACAGTCAATAAAAGATTAATATAACTGATCAATGAGTGATTTTGTTTTATAGCTACTGACACTGGTTTTCAGGTATTTCTACTTTACAAAGGATGCTGAATCCATTTACTTTTTATATAAAACTTCTGGGTTGTCTCTGGTTCCACATCCTAGGTATTATGTTCTTTCATTATTAGCACTTTGGTACTGCTCTTACAGAGAGCAATGTATCTTTTTCTCATTTCTGTGGTATTGATACAGTGCAGGGTGTGGTGATATGAAACCCTTGTAAGCTACTGCATATAGGAGAAACTTGTAAATATTTTAAGACATACTAAGAAAAGTTGGAGTGATATTATATGAATAAGATCAAATGTAAAGTATTGTGGCTTGCATTCACTAACTGGGACTGTATTCAGAAGTCGTGATTTTAACATGACTCTATTTTATAAAAGCTTTTCTGGAAGATTTTATTCAAATTCTATTCAAAACCCAACTTAGAAATCATTATTAAATAATTAGTGATGCCTCTAGAAAAGAAATTTTACTAGAGTTTTAAAAATCCATAATAGAATTATTTAAACCATTTAAAACAGAAAATAAATAAGATCATATGTTCAGCAATGTGTATGCTAATAGAATTATTTCCAAACTATGAGGTAGAAAGTATTCCTTAAAACATTAAAAGTGCAATAAAACCAACTATAAAAGAACCAAAGGATAATTGAAAATCGACGTTCTTCTCTCTGGTGTTTACAGAAATATGCAATAGGATATATTTAAGCATTTGGATATTTTGATGGTTTGTAACGGAATGGAAGTTTTGAGATAGGATGGTCTAGGCAGATAAAGCAGGCTGGGACAAATAAAACTTAATATATCACTCAGTTTTTGATTGGAGAAAATACTCACTATTGTCATATGTATTCATCTCTAATTGATCTATAACACATTATAAGGAACAGTATCATGGTTATCAAAGCTCTTTAGGACATGCAAATGTTATAAAACAATGTATCAGAAAATATTATCATTTATAAAATCTTTCCATTGGAAACACTGATATAAATGTTTAATTATATCGTACTTAAAATAAATTTTCGTTGCAAGGCCAGGCAGTGGTGGCGCACGCCTTTAATCCCAGGACTTGGGAGGCAGAGGCAGGCAGATTTCTGAGTTCGAGGACAGCCTGGTCTACAGAGTGAGTTCCTGGACAGCCACAGCCAGGACTACACAGAGAAACCCTGACTAGAAAAACCAAAAAAAAAAAAAAAAAAAAAAGATTTTCTAAGTAAAATCTCTCTGAAACTTTCACTCTGGGAGGCAGAGGCAAGCAGATTCCTGAGTTCAGCCTGGTCTACAGAGTGAGTTCCAGGAGAGCCAAGGCTACACAGAGAAACCTTGTCTAAAAAAAAAAAAAAAACAACCAAAAATTTTCGTTGCAGGAAAAAATTAAATAAAATAAAATTGAGGGCTAAAAAAAATTTATTCAACTCCTACTCAAAATGGAACTCTTATTCTAAATAGGTGCAGGTGTCTCTCTTTTCTTGGAGTCCATCCCAGGGGCAGCTTATAAAGGCAATACCATTAATGGTCACACACAGGATCAGGAAATATAGCTCAGTGGTTGGTGCAGATCCAAGCTTATTGTGGCTAAGTATACACAGCAGTTCTAACTGACTTCCCTTGTGATTGGCTTGTAAGAACGCCAAAGTGCAGAACATCCAAATAAGAGCAGCAAAAGTATGTGAGAAAGTTTTCTTATAGCTCTAATGATAGCACAAAATGGCAGACTAGACAGAAGATAGCTACCTCAGCCTTAGCATTCTATCTGCAACTTGATTGAATTTGTTATCACCTAGGAGACTAGATTAGTGAGGGATACTTCTGGGTGTATCTACAGATTAACTGAGGGTGGGCCAAATTCTTCCAGACAATTCAAACAACCAACAGAAAGCCAAGGGCCAGACAGTGGTTGTACGCACCTTTAATCCGAGCACTTGGGAGGTAGAGGTTTGGGGATTTCTGAGTTTGAGGCTAACCTGGTCCACAGAGTTCGTTCCAGGACACCCAGGCCTATACAGAGAAACCCTGTCTTGAAAAACCAAACCACAACAAAGATAACCAAAGCAAACCAAAGCCAAGCCAAGCAAACCAAACCAGACAAAACAAAACAAACCAAAAAAGAAAGCCAAATGACCAGCACTAGGAAGGCAGAAGAAAGTAGATATCTGAGTTCAAGGCTATCTTAGTCTGCAGATCAAGTTCCAAGGCAGCTAGGGCTATACAGAGAAACCCTATCTCAGAAAAACAAAAACAAAACAAATCTGGCATGGGGATGGTTGGTGTGGTGTGGCAGGGTGAGCACATAGGAGGAAACCTTAAGAACTTATATCACACACACTTTGAAAATATCTCTTAACACCTCAGAGGCTGATTATTCTAGTATATCAACCTCATTTTGTCTTCTGGCCATTCTCATTGATTGAATTCTAGATATATTTTCTTTCAGGCTCTAGTAAGAGCCCTCCTCCCTAATGAGGCACATAAAGGTTAAGGTTTACAATGAAAATCTTCTGCCTTATATCAACAGTCTTCTAGTAACATGTGTTAACACATAATGAAGCCAGTTTATCAGGGTCAAACTCTTAACACACAGCTTCCATGATTGATCACAACAATAAAGACTTCACTATTCTGGACAAAGCACAGCTGTGGCTTCCTTGCATGAATGAGGAAATGACCCTTGTTTTGTTTTGGCTTGGAACATAGGAGATACAGATTAAATATGTTTTTTTTTTAATTTTTGTTTCTTTTGATTCAAATATTATATTTCTCCCTTCCCTTTTTTTCTTCCACCTCCTCTCAAATACCCGCCCCTCACTTCCCCTCAAAAACATGGCCTGTTGACATGGTTTTTTAAAAAATTGTTATTGTTACATATATGTAATAGCAGAGAAATCTAATCAACCTGATGACCAGGAGGCTCAAGTGTTTGTTTCACAGATGTTTTCTGCTAAGTCAGCATCTCCCTAAGTAGCTATGGCTGGCCTTGAAATGAAAATGTAATAGCAGAGTCATCTAATCAAGTTGAGTCTTTTTGGAGGCACTCATATGCACATAATTTCAGGATTAACTAATTTGTATTAGATATCTATCTCTGAACTCATCCTGGGAGAGGCTAGTTCTCCTTTTGCCTGCAATTCTTTGCCTAGTGTTGAGGCCCTATGAGATTTTGTTCTTCTGGGTCATCATATCTATTAGTGTTTTTGCTTGGGTCTTGTTTTGGATGTTCTAAGATGGTATTAACAGGGTTGAGGTTTCCGAGTTGTTTACTGCAGGCACAATCTCACGGCTGACTTCCTAGATGATCTTACAACATTTCTGACTCCTCTAAGTCCTGTCAGTGTGAGAGCAGCTCTGTTGTAGCTATAACCACTGAGATAGTACTTCTCTGTCTTTGACCTGGTGTGGTTTTCTGATTGTCTCTGTCTACTGCAAATGGATGTTTCCTAATTATGCTGAGCTGGTTCCCTGACCAGCAGGGAAGAAAGACTAGCACACCAATTCCTTCCAGAGAGAGTTTACTCAAAATGAATGATTAGTTACAGCTTGCTGGGTGTGCCCCTGAATCTCCCTAGAGCATGACTGATTTACCATTGCTAGGACGGCCCGTGGTCCGAGATGACGCTTAGCTCTACCACTGGCCAAGCAACATGGTGTAAGATCACGCCACTGAGTGATCCAAGCCTCAAGCCTCATACAGACTTGTTTACTCCAGACGGCCAGGCTCTGGCAGCGCCATCTTTAACGCATGGTCAGCTCTCATAGTTCTCCTTTGTGTTTTTATAAAAGGCTGATACCATTCGTTCAAACAAAACCCTTCAAGAGTGGTCCTGTGATCAAGAATGGTTAGGCCAAGAAGTTGACCCACCAACTGGGTGCAATGGGCAAGAATCCCTGCAGGTGCAAAGGCTGGGTAACAAAGCAAATGGACACCCATCCACAGTGCAATGTGAACAATGTCACATGGGGTGCAAGGGCTGTCCTACACTCGAGAAATTGTGGAAAGGAGGTTAGCGCTTATCAATCGCTGCCAGCCACCCCTGAGGAGAAACTCCTGCCTCAAGGGCCTGAAAGGCTCGAACCACCAGGGCACGCTCCCTTGCCTGTGCTTGAGCCATACGGCAGAGATAAAACGCACCCAGAGCACAGGACCCCAGCAGGGCAAGAGTCAACACTCCTAATCCTGCCCACTCCTTTAGGTGAGACATTGCTTAAAGAATCCAAGAAGAAAATCCTTCAGCAAGCGAGGCATCCACACGTGGAGAATTAACTATGGTAATGGAGACACGCAATTCTTTCATGAGGCTGCCAAATGATCTGGACCAATTACCTGTAAGATAGCTAGACAATTCTTTAGAAAGATTTGCAGCTTGAGAATAATTATTATAATATACAGAGGTCACACACAATCCAGAAAACTTCCACTCACATCCCAATTGGGCTATCTGCCAGAGTGTATCTATTTGTACTTGCACTAAATCAATTCGCTGATTGACTACCATGAGGCCTCCCTTAATCTGCCCATTAATGGAGGCTTGTACACCGAGTACTTGTGCAACATTGGCAGATAGATTATTTAATGCGGCAGCATTTTGAATGCCCTGTGAAAGAGCCACGCCAGCCACAGCAGCTAATTTTTCAGAGGAGAGAGGCCACTGAGGAACCCACACTGGCTCCTCTGTCTTCCAGGTGATAGGGATATTCTCAGCGGGACCTAAGAAAAACCCAATTCTTTTTTATCTCTTTTAGGGATTGCCGTTACTGCATGTATATCCCCCTGAGAATCTTTACCCAATCCTTGCCCAGGCTGCCATCCCATGCGCCACATCATCCGCTGTGAGGGCATTGAATATCCACTATTGGTCAATTGATATGCCATGAGTGTTAGCAGGTCTCTGCCCCATAAGCTGATCGGTAACTCCAGCACATAAGGTTGGAATTGACCACTATGTCCTTCTTCATCCTTCCAAGAAAGGAGGGCTGCACTCATATTAGGAGCTTTTGCATACCCCAAGCCCTGCAAGGACTGAGCAGATGCCTGTACCGGCCAGGCGGTAGGCCAATCCTTAGTGGCAATAATGCTAAGATCAGCCCCAGTATCTAATAAACCCTGGATTTTCTTGCCATTAACTGTTAATTGTAACATCATCCAGATGTAAGCTAAAGAATATAGCATCATTCCCTGTTGAGCCAAATCCGCGGACACCACGGTGAGTTGTATGTGTGGCAAATGTACTATGACAACTGGGCAAAAGTAAAAGTTGGGCGATGCACTCTCCTGGAGAGATGGCCGTAACACCCCTTAGGAGAGGAGACCATGATTTTAACAACCCCTTCATAATCAGAATCAATAACTCCTGGATGAATGATTAGACCCTTTAAGGCAGAAGAGGATCTCCCCAATAGCAACCCCACTGTTCCTGCTGGTAATGGACCTTTAAAGTCCGTAGGGATAAGCTGTACCCCCATCTGTGGTATTAATACGACTCGGGTGGTGCATAGGTGGTCCAACCCTGTGGATCCTGGGGTTGCCCTTCTCGGTATCTCGGAAAGACCAGGGTAGTTCTGGGGGCTGGCGCTGTCATGACCCCATATATTTGTGGGCCCTGGGGTTGAGGGCCCTTCTGCACGTTTTTTCGCCGGGGGCCACCACTATCCCTGAGTTAAAGGCTGGCCATGGATGTCCTTGACAGACCTGCACTCATTGGCCCAGTGATTTCCTTTACAACACCTGGGGCAAATCCTCCTTTATTAGGACATTGCTTCTTCAGGTGTCCTTGCTTACCACAAGAAAAGCAAGCTCCAGGAGATCTTTGTTTAGTTTTAGAATATTGAACTACTCCTTGCACAACAGCTGCTGCCAATCCAGCATTAGATAAAGGTCCTCCTATCTCGTGACATGCTTTCATCCAGGCCTGAAGTCCCTTTCCTTTCCATGGGGTAATGGCATTGCGGCATTCACGAGTGCACTGCTTAAAAATTAATTGTTGCACCAGTGGCATGGCCACATCGGTATCTCCAAAAATCCGACCTGCTGCCTCCATCATTCTGGCCATAAAAATCTGAGAATGGCTTGGTAGCCCCTTGAAGAATTTTGGTTAAGTTCCCAGAAAACTCTCCTTTATATGGGAGAGACTTCCAGGCCTTCTTGGCTATCTGTCTCACCTGATCATACACCTGGATGGGAAAGTTAATCTGATTGTTCAGCCACTGTCCCTGGCCCATGAGCATGTCATAAGTCCAAGCAGCCTGGCCATTAGCAATATTCTCCCTGGCTTGTTGTGCCAGTTCACCGTATATGGACTTCCAGTCTAGATATTGCCCCATAGTCAAACACGCCTTAACTGTGGATTGCCAATCAGAGGGCGTCATAGCATTCCCAGATATGCGCTCAACCTGCGCAAGGGTGAAAGAGGCATTAATGCCATATGCTTGAACTGACTCTGCCAAATTCTTTATGAGCTTGAGGTCGAGTGGTTCATGAGATCTCACTTGATTAGCATCTTCATAGACTGGGAAAGCCATAGCAGCTTCTCTCCATGTATTAGGGCAAAAGGTATGAGATGTTTTAGCGCCCTCTGCTGATCCTAGGGAAGATGGGCCAGCGGACACTTCCGCATAGGGTGGAGGGCTGTCTGTAGGCAACACCCTGTGTCTAACTTCCATGTTCTCCCCTTTTAACTCCTTGTCTTGCTTCTCCTTCTTCTCTTTCTTTTTTCTCCTTCGTTCTACCTTTGCTAGGAGCTCCCACATAGCTTCTTCTAGATCCTCCATATCTAGCTCACTCTCAGAGCTGCCATCTGTTCCTGAATCCTGCTCCCCCTCTATTCCTTTCAAGCTAGGATACAGGCGCGGTGGTTTGCTAGGAGGATCTTGAGATTTAACAGAGTGTGTATCAGAGCGGGCCTCTTTAACCTGCTCTAAGGCCTCAGCTGTAGCCTGTATGGCAGGCAGGCAACTCTCACAAGTCAGACAGCTGAGGATAACTTTCCACAAACCCCGCACTCCCGTTAAAAAGTTCTGAATAGTTTTGCCTTTGAACTTATGGCAACGAGCAAAAACAGCTGATTAAAGTTATCAGAACCACTGCTACAAACACCAGAATGACAATTAACGGAGGGAATCCTCCCGGCGTGAACATAGTCTGCTGGCTGCTTTTACTTTCACTTTATGATGCCTCCTTCCAAGGACCTAAAAGTGATGAGGCCTCCTTCTGAGGACTTTCTAATGTGGGGCCCAACTTACCGGCCACTTACCAAGCACTTGCTCTGACTCTCAACAGGTTCTGGAACTCCTGGGGACGTGAAGAAAAAAGGGTCCCAGTACAGGCCACCAAATATACCACGCCGGTTCACTGACCAGCAGGGAAGAAAGACTAGCACACCAGTTCCTTCCAGAGAGAGTTTACTCAGAATGAATGTTTAGTTACAGCTAGCTGGGTGTGCCCCCGAATCTCCCTAGAGCATGACTGATATACCTTTGCTAGGACGGCCCATGGTCCGAGATGACGCTTTGCTCTACCATTGGCCAAGCAACAAGGCGTGAGATCACGCCACTGAGTGATCCAAGCCTTATATGGGCTTGTTTACTCTGGACAGCCACCTTTAAGGCACGGTCAGCTCTCCACACCTAATGAGGATGGGAGATACATTTCTCTGTGGGTTTAATGACATTGTGTCATTTAAGAAAGCTCAGCCTTAGCTTGGCAATTTGGGGGATTTGAAAATTCTCCTTGTTTCTACCCCATGGAGATTGTATTTTGCTCTCACACATGTGGAAGCGTAGCAGGAAAACTCGAGGATAGCAGATGCCTTCATTTAGGTGACATGATATAATGTTCAGCTGTAGCTGAATCTAATAA
Organism: Apodemus sylvaticus; assembly: GCF_947179515.1. Lineage (NCBI taxonomy): Eukaryota > Metazoa > Chordata > Mammalia > Rodentia > Muridae > Apodemus > Apodemus sylvaticus. Next base: position 59,257,559 of record NC_067484.1, on the reverse strand, counting down.
ATACACACTAGAAACTTATCCAAATGGAAAAATGCACCGATTTTTCTTCCTTATGGACAACAGATCTTTCCAAGATCAGGAAGAAGTGGGATGAAGAGGAGAGGGAGAGCATCTGCACTGAGAAGCCACAGCGTGGAAACTTTCCAACCAAGCAATGGCACTACAGGTCCGAAATACAAGAAGGAGACTGGATTCCATGGCTGCCAAGGAAGAGCTAGGGCTTCTGGTTGCTGGGCTGAACACATGGGAAGGGGGAAGGGGTGACAGTTCTAGCACCCATGGGTCCATCCTATGAGAGCACTACAAACTGGGGACTCTGGGTAAAAAGCTTTAAGTTTGGTTGTTCAGGAGTCAAGGGAAGAAAGCATATCACTGCATTAAAACATGTCAGAGTGAATTGTATACTTCGCTCACATCCTCCTATCTCAAGATATTGCTGAGCCTCTGAAATCACAACAGCTAGAGTCCTGTATTTTGGGACTTGAAAAGGAAAGAGCCCCAGATACAGTATCTCTGAGTAAAGATGCCTGCTGGGGGATATCAATTTGAGAGATTAAAATTGCTTCTACTGGTTATTCATTATGATCCATAAGCCAGTGGTAACATCCTGTTGAGCCTGAAGCTGCGTGGCTCTTTTGATTTTTAAATTAATCATTTTATTTACATCCCAAATGCTGTCCCTTTCCCAGTTACCCCTCCCACAGTTTTAAACTTATATTAGTCCCCAAATAACTGCACTGAGAGACCAAGTTTTCTTTATTTATTTTATTGAAAATGGTCTAGTGGCACATACTTTTAAACCCAGCAAAAAGGAGACAGAGGCAGGCAGATCTATCTCTGTAAGTTCAAGGACAGCCTAAGCTACATGGTGAGAATGGAAGGGGTCACAGAACAAGATGAGAGCCTATATACCACTCCTGTAGGCCTGACTGCCATAGTCACTGACCTCTGATTATGTTCTGAAGGAGATTAGTTTGAATTCTCTTTGGCATCGAAGGCTATGCAAAGCCTGTTTGTGCTGGCCTCTACAGTCAAGTGCCTGGCACCAGGTGTTCAAGAGATGCTACAGGAAAGAACTGTTTTCCTCGCTGTGAATGTCATCAGATGAATGGAGATCTCCATCTCCTTTTCTTCCTGGTTCCTCCAAGCAGAGTTCAGGGCTGAGTGCATTTCTCAAAGCATGTCGGGACTGTGCATCCATCCGATTAAGCAGTCCAGGAAACGGGTAGTGAATGGCTTCACTTCCTACAGGTGATCATTGTGGACCTTGTAGCTCTTGCTTTCATCATTTCTTTAGCAAGTTAATATGGTTCCTGAGAAGCCAGTGGATCAAAACATGACCTAAATTCATTATTATGGAAGGCTCTGAGATCTGCTGTCCTGGGTCAAATTTCTGAAGAAATGCTGCCTTAGCACAGCCATAACATCACGTAGCTTTGGCTCACTCTCAAACTCTTCTTTCTATTATAGCCTGGTTCCCTAGACTGTCCAGTCCTCTCCTTGCTTGTTTTACTTTTCATGACTTGCTCTATCTTTTTTTGTACTTGTTGTTTCTGGTGTTTTTTGTTCTTCTCTCAGAGACCAGGAAGCTCAAGGGTTTATTTTACAGATGTTTTCTGCTAACTCAGCATCTCCCTAAGTAGCTATGGCTGGCCTTGAAATGAAAACTTGTTTCTCTTTCTTAATACTCAGATTGTGACTGATGAAAGGGGTTAGGTTGCTCCTGGACTAAGATGGCATGTCAGGACTTCTCCAGAAATGTTAGTCAATGGAAATTTGGGTACCGTTAGGGGCACTTTTCAGCTTTTGCAGTCTCTGAATTTTCCTGTACTTAGCTCTTCTCATCTTAAACCACCGGTGCACTTCAGATTGTCCCATATACAGCTGTCTTGCAAGGATCTTCTTTGTGATCTCATTAGGGTACTGAACTTCTTGAAAAGCTTGCTCAAGTGTGCCTTGCTGCCAGGGTGTAAGACCTCTACGTATACGTGGTCGAGTGTGCCGGGGCTGAGGTTTTGGAACTCTGGCAACTATGGTCTCCAATCCTTCCAACTGTAGATGTCTGCGGCTTTGATGGCTCTCTTGGTTTGAGAAGGTGACATCACCACCAAGGTCGTTCAAGCTGACTTCTAGCTTCTTATCACCCTGTTGATTCAGGATACCATGGTGCTCGGGATTGTCCAGAAAGCTTAGTGCATGTTCTAGGAGAACGCTGTTCTCTTCAGCAGCAAGTACTTGTGGTTGTTGAACTCTGGCATCTAAGGTGTCCAATCCCTCCAACTGTAGATGTCTGGGGTTTTGATGTCTCTCGTGATTCCAGAAGACGACATCAACACCAAGGTCATTGAAGCTGACTTCCAGGTTCTTATCACCCTGTTGGTTGAGGATACCCTGGTACTCAGGGTTGTCCACGAGGTCTAGTGCAGGATCATGGAAAATTCTATTCTCTTCAGCAGCAATTACCTCTTGGTTATCTTTGATTTCCACCTCAATCTCAGGTTGCGCCATGTTGAGGATATTGGATGTAGAGTTATCTCTGAGGAGTTCCATTTCTTGAACTCTGTAGAAGAAGCCTTCTTTCATAGATAAGGACATGGTCTGCATAATCCTACAGTCAGTGTCTTTCTTAATCTGAAAAAGCTGACAATCCAGAGCTGCTCAGTGCACCAAGCTGGACTTCTCCACAGTCTCAATCTGACATAGAAATCTGAACAGAATCCTGTTGTACTGTTCTGCAGTCTTTGGTCTTTGGTAAAATCATAAGGAACTTGGTCCTACTTCCAGTGATGGAGCAGCAACCAGCAGGACAAGGTAACTTGCCAGCAAGAAGGAGGGCAAGTGGCAGAAAAGCCAACCTTCCTTCCATCAAGTCCTTTTATAGATGCCCCAGGCAAAAGGCCCCGCCCACATTTAGGGAGGGCCTCACATCAAATGGTCAATTACAGAAAACTCCTTGGTATCTGGGCAGAGTAGCACACACCTTTAATCCAAGAATTCTGGAAGTAGAAGCAATGGGATTTCTTTGAGCTCCATGGGGACTTGTGTATATAGAAAGTTCTAGATGGAAGGAGGGAGTTAGAGAGAGATATGCAACAGAGAGAGACAGACAGAGAGAGAGAGAGAGAGAGAGAGAGAGAGAGAGAGAGAGAGAGAGAGAGAGAACGGAGCTGTGTATGACCTTGTTCAGGAATTTGTTTTTGATTCCAGATGCAATTAAAAGAATGGCCAATAATCCAATCAAAATTTACTAGATGAAAAATCTTTTAGTGACAGAAGACTAACTTAGCATGTCACTTTTAGATATTCCTATCTTCACTTCTTATCTAACTAAATATATAAGTTGAAATTGCTGCCTCAAAATTAAAAACAATTGGAGAAGATATCAGTCAAATTAGAAAGAAAATTTAGTAACCAGATTTATGGTGAAAATTTGAAGATTCATTTTTGTTTGGTTGGGTTTTTTGTTTGTTTGTTTGTTTGTATGGGCTTTGGTTTTCTGAAACAGGGTTTTACTATACAGTTTTGGTTTTCTGGAACTCGCCGTATCTACCTTTCTTCTGACTCCTTAGTGCTGGGATTAAAGGTACACACCATTAACTGACCTTGAAAATTAAGATGTGTTTTTGCGTTTTGTTTTGATTTTGAGATTGCCTTTTTTGTGTAGTCCTGGTTGTTCTTAAGCTGGATTTCTAGACCATTCTGGCCAAAAACTCAGAGACCCTACAACCTCTGACTCCAGAGTGATGGGATTAAAAGCATTTGCTACCACTGCCTGGCTGATGACCAATTCTTTTTTTTTTTTTATTTGACGTATTCTTTATTTACATATCAAATGATTTCCCCTTTTCTTGGTCCCCACTCCGCACAAGTCCCATAAGCCATCTTTCCTCCCCCTGTTCCTCCATCAACTCCTTCCCAATTCCCAGTTCTGGTAATCCCCTATACTGTTGCATTGAGTCTTTCCAGAACCAGGAGCCACTCCTCTGTTCTTTTTGGACATCATTTAATATGTGGATTATTTCTTGGGTATTCAAAGTTTTTAGGTTATTATCCACTTATCAGTGAGTGCCTATCATGACTGACCTTTTGAGACTGGGTTACCTCACTTAGTATGATGTTCTCCAGCTCCATCCATTTGTCTACGAATTTCATGAATTCATTGTTTCTAATGGCTGAATAGTAAGTAGTCCATTATATAAATATACCACATTTTTTGTATCCATTCCTCTGTTGAGGGACACCTGGGTTGTTTACATCTTCTGGCAACAACAAATAGATCTGCTATGAATATAGTGGAGCATGTGTCCTTATTAGATGCTGGGAAATCCTTTGGGTATATGTCCAGGAGTGGTATAACAAGGTCCTCTGGAAGGGCCATGCCCAGTTTTCTGAGGATACGCCAGATTGATTTCCAAAGTGGTTACACCATCTTACAATCCCACCAGCAATGGAGCAGTGTTCCTCTTTCTCCACATCCTTGACAGCACCTGCTGTCTCCTGAGTTTTTGACCTTAGCCATTCAGACTGGTGTGAGGTGAAATCTCAGGGTTGTTTTGATTTGCATTTCCCTAATGATTAATGATGTTGAACATTTCTTAAGGTGTTTCTCAGCCCACCGAAGTTCTTCATGTGAAAAATTTTGTTTAGCTCTGTACCCAACATTTTAATGGGGTTATTTTGTTCTCTAGGTTCTATCTTCTTGAATTCTCTGTATATATTAGATATGAGCCCTCTGTCATATTTAGAGCTGGTGAAGATCCTTTCCCAATCTGTTGGTTGACGTTTTGTCCTTTTTACAGTGTCCTTTGCCTTACAGAAACTTTGTAGGTTTATGAGGTCCCATTTGTCAATTCTCGATTTTAAAGCATAAGTTATTGGTGTTCTATTCAGGAACATTCCCCCAGTGCCCATGTCCCAAAGGGTCTTACCCAGTTTATTTTCTATTAGTTTCAGTGTGTCAGGTTTTATGTGGAGGTCCTTGATTCATTTGGAGTTGAGCTTAGTACAAGGAGATATGAATGGATCGATTCGCATGTTTTTGCATGCTGACCTCCAATTGAACCAGCACCATTTTTTGAAAAGACTATCATTTTTCCACTGGATGTTTTCAGCTCCTTTGTCCAAGATCAAGTGACCATAGATGTGTGAGTCCATTTCTTGGTCTTCAATCCTATTCCATTGATCTGCTTGCCTGACTTTGTACCAATACCATGCTGTTTTAATCATTATTGCTCTGTAGTAAAATTTGAGGTCTGGGATACTAAATCCCTCTGATGTTCTTTTACTGTTGAGAATAATTTTAGCTATCCTGGGTTTTTTGTTATTCCAGATGAATTTGAGCATTGCTCTTTCTAGCTCTATGAAGAACTGGGTTGGGATTTTGATGGGGATTGCATTGAAACTGAACATTGCCTTTGGCAATATGACCATTTTAACTATATCAGTCCTGCCAATCCATGAGCAAGAAGATTTTTCCATTTTCTGAGATCTTCTTCAATTTTATTCTTCAGAGATCTGAAGTTCTTGTCATATAGTTCTTTCACTTGTTTGGTTAGAGTCACCCCAAGGTACTTTATGCTGTTTGTGGCTATTTTGAAGGGTGTCATTTCTCTAATTTCTTTCTCAGTCTGCTTATACTTTGAGTATATAAAGGCTACTGATTTTCTTTAGTTGATTTTGTAGCCAGCCACTTTGCTGAAGTTGTTTATCAGCTGTAGAAGTTCTCTAGTAGAGTTTTTTGGGTCACTTAAGTATACTATCATATCATCTGCAAATAGTGATAGTTTGACTTCTTCCTTTCCAATTTGTATCCATTTGATCTTCTTATGTTGTCTAATTTCTCTAGCAAGGACTTCAAGAACTATATTGAAAAGATAGGGAGAGAGGGGACAGCCTTGTCTAGTCCCTGATTTTAGTGGGATTGCTTCAAGTTTCTCTCCATTTAGTTTGATGTTGGCTACCAGTTTGCTGTATATTGCTTCTACTATGTTTAGATATGGGCCTTGAATTCCTGTCCTTTCCAAGACTTTTAGCATGAAAGGATGCTGAATTTGGTCAAATGCCCTTTCAGCATCTAATGAAATGATCATGTGAATTTTTTCTTTGCGTTTGTTTGTGTACTGGTTTGCATTGATGGATTTCCTTATATTGAACCATCCCTGGATCCCTGGCATGAAGCCTACTCGATCCTGGTGGATGATCATTTTGATTCTTAAAGAACAAAGACACAGTACTTCCAGCCAGGAGCAAAAAGATTGAAATCACACCTAATTGCCTTGAAATTTTGAGTACCCTCCTACCTCTGAAGACCTAATATTGGGAGTAAAAGGTAAGCCCGTAGCTATAAGCAATGTGATTTGATTTTAGCAATGTGTTTGTGCCAGAGTCATGAACACTTGGGGTGTTCAAGCTATGCTGAAGAGAAGAAATGGATGGGAAGCACAACCAAGTTCACACAGATTACTCACTCCATGCAGTTACCTGGGCAATGATATCTGCACTCTTGGCATGAACTTGAGCAATGGCCTCCAACTTTTCCAGGCAGGCAAAGATCTCATTGAGCTAAAACAGAAATAAACAGCATCACAGCATCTTTTAGCATCATGACAAAAATGGCCATTTATTAAAACCAGGACTTAAGCTGTCTTAAAATGGATAGGAATATAGTCCAAAGAGATTTAAGAGGCTTTGTCTCTATAAAAGATTTGTCAGGACTTACATACAGTTTGGACCAGTATCTGAGGAACCTTCTCTCAGGCATCCAGATTGAATGGAGGAATTTTTCATTGAGTTTAGACATGGTACACTAGAATTCTTTTCAACAAGTGCTCCAACAGCCCCCAAGGGCCTGATCAAAGCTAACACACATATTCAAACTATTACTCTGAGTCTTTCAAGACAAAATTACCCTTACTCTCCACCAAGTTAAGAGTACTATTTTCTTGCATTTCCCATGATTGATTCAGGTTTATCAAAACTCATGCACATCCATGATATTTCCTAAAAAAAGGCAAACTGATACAAATAAGACAGCCAAGCCAGTGCAATGGGCAGGAAGCCTACCTGATTCTATGAGGCAGACAAATGCACACTTTCACCAGGTTTATAAGAGGTTCAGAGACCAGCTTTCCCTTATTCAAGCACCTTAGGTACCCAAACCATAACCTTCTTTAAAATGTAGTATGTACAGCAAGGTCTTCAATAAACGACCTGGCATAGTGGCCACCCACAAGCAACCATAGAGGCTCATGTCCCAAAAGCCAGGGTCAACAGCAACAATAGGAAACCCATGCAGACCATCCAAACCAGACAGCCTAATGGGTTGTTACCTCAGTGTTGAACAGTTGATATAAATCCTTGTAGGCCATGTAAACCATGAAGGAATTTACACCTGCCAGGCAAGAAAAGGAAAAAAGTCAGGAAAAAGTCTTGATTAGCTATCAACTTAGTCGTCTCATGTTTATCATTTATACATTCAAAACCATACCCACTCCCCCACCCCCCCCACATATATATATATAGAGAGAGACAGAGACAGAGAGAAAGAAAGACCCTGAGCACATGGCTCATATGCCTGTCCAATAGAGGTGAAGACATTTGAATTGCTTTTATCCTATCATGTCCTTTCTTGTCCTGTAAATTCCATAGTTTGTTAGTAGTGTCTTGGCAGAATGGTGTCTCCCTTCTGCAGCTTTAGCTAATCCCAATTCCCAGCATTGCCTGAATTTAGAAGAGCAAAATTGATATTGTTTGAGGAAGCAGATACCAAGAAGTTACATTAACATACCAGTTGTGCAAAGACACTAGGGGTTGTAGAACCTGAATGTACCACCACACCACGATCACCTGGGAATGCTTCCCTTTGGGGCATCAGTTCCTCCACCCTGGTAAATTGGAAAACAACACTCACCTCATAAGGAAGTAGTTCACCATGAAAGGAGCCAATGGTCTTTTAGTCCCTGTGAGGGACTAAAAGTGGTCTCCATGGGGTGGGTTTATTTCACTATTTGGTCTCCATGGGGTGGGTTTATTTCACTATTTGGTGAAAGACTGTTATATACTATGCTGCAGGCTGATGTGCCAAAGAGGAGAAAGAATACAATAAAAGTAACCTTAAAAACTACTTATGGGCTAGACCTGGCGATGGGACAAGCTTCTCATCCTATTATTGGGTTGGCTAAGGCAGGAAGATTACTATGAATTTTCTTTCTATTACTTGGTGTATCCCATGAGTTTTGCCAGTGTCCTGGGCTACATAAAACTTATCTGGCCACCCAGTAAGGCTTTGCATCAAAATAAAATTAAAGCCAAATCTCTGAAAGCCTTGTATCCTCCATAAAAACTATTTTGTAATTTGGAGAATGTATATACTTATAGGATGTAATATTTTCTGCCATGGAACTTACACTTTTCAATACACACATACACAGCATATGTACACATGCATTCACACATACACAGCACATCTGCACAGTTTTCTTCTAACTATATCATTTTCCCACCATTCTCTACAATTTGTTTGAAGAATAAAACAGGTGGTGGTGGCCCAAGCCTACTTTTATCCCAGCACTAAGAAGGCAGAGACAGGCAACAATCTGTGAGTCCAAAGTCAGCCTGGTCCACAGAGCAAGATCCAGGACAACCAAGGCTACAGAGAAACCCTATCTCAGAAAGAAAAAATAATCTAGTTTTCCATGTAAGAATATCATGACTTTTATTAGAAAAGGGTGGATACAATCTACTCAGTGTGGCTGTTTGGATAGTAGTGACTCCCATAGGCTGAGTTATTTAAATGGTCATTATGGAGTGACAATGCTTGACAGTGATTAAGATGTAGCCTTGTTGGGTTTAGTATGGCCTATTGAAGCAAACTTGTCACAGGTGGTGTGATTTGGAGTTTTCAATTGTAGATTTAGTGTTTTTCTCTCTTCCTCCTGCCTACAGATCTAAATGTCTAAGCCTCAGCTACATCTCCATCCCCATGTCTGTCTGTGTAGTGCCTTCCTTCCAAGCATGGGGATAAAGGAGTAAACCGCCAAATCTGTAAGGTGGCCTCAATGACATGTTTCAGTTTTATAAGAGGTGCTGTGGTCATGGTATGTTCACAGCAAATAACATTGACTAAGAAAATGTTCAACAGTTTGAAGAATAACTCTTTCATGTGTGAAGTTTCTAAGCTTTGAATGCAGTTTCTAAATTTCAAATGTAGAAATAAAAATTAGATATAAAACCTGGCTTCAGTCAATTAACAGAGAGTACAGATAGCAATTTGTGACTTGAATCTATGCCTTGTACTCTCATCCCTAAGTCATCAGCATTATAGGAAAAGATCTATTTTATTTTCAACCAAATCAATAAGTAGTTGGGATGGTGGAACTCAGTGTGGGTCATCTCAGGGCAGTTTTCCACAATATTCTCATTTCCAAAAGCGTCCAAATAATTCTTGGAATGACCCAAGTTGTGTAATTTCCTTAAAACAGCTGAATTTTTATTACTATTAAAATTCTCTGTGTGTCAGGCAACAGGGAAGGAGGATGGGGCTAATTGTTGTTTTGTGTGCTCAAGGATTGGGCAAGATTTATAGGGTGCAGGAAGGGATAAAAAGGAAGAGACATCCTTTGAGGGAGCATCCTCTCTCTCCAACTTAGTCACATAATATTTCCCTAAAGTTTTTGCACAGTGGCAAAGCAGAACTGGTGCTTTGAAGCATCCTATCTGCTGTCATTCCTTCAAATGCTTTCCTTTGTACCACACCATCAGTAGAGGCTGTTGTTTATCCATCTCTGATATTCTGGATCACCTTACAAAGCTAAGCACATGACACACATTTGCATAACTATGTGTAATCCTGTGGATGTACAGAGTCTAATGACAAGAACATAAGAAGAGACCAGAAGAATCTATGATGATAATGGAACCAAAATCATCATTGCAATGATAGGACGGACACACAGACACACACACACACTGTATTTTTTATTACTAACTATCAATCTATCCTTGCTCCTTGCATGTCTTAGACTTTCTTAAAAATGTGTCATTATTACATAATATTAATATTTGGTCTTATAAAACAGATAGAGGTTAGAATCATTTGTTCTCAGATTTGTTAGGAATGTGACCTCAGGAAGGATTAGTACCCTTGCTGCAAGTTCTGCCTTTGCAGTACTGGTATTGATGCATTGTGCTGGGTAGTTTCATGTCAACCTGATTCAAGCTAGAGTCATTTTGGAAGAGGGAACCCAGACAGAGAAAATGTTTCTACTGTGGGCAAGCCTGTAATATATTTTTCTTGAATGGTGGCTAATGTGGGAAATCTAGCTCACTGTGGACAGAGTCATCCCTGGGATGATAGTTCTATGTGCTGTAAGAGGCAGACTAAGCAAGCCATGAGGAGCAAGCCAGTAAGAGGGGCTTCTTCAAGGTCTGTACTTCAACTCTGACCTCCAGGTTCCTGTCCTGCTTGAGTTCATGTCCTGCGTCCCTTCAGTGACAGACTACCAGCGGTAAGATGTAAGAAACCCTTTAGTCCTTGATTTGCTTTTTGTCATTGTTTTTAATCATATCAATAATTAACTCAAATGCCCATGGAGGTGAAAAGCATCATCTTTTCTGCAGATCTGTTGCCTATTAAATGTCACCCCAGGCAGTTATCCTGACTTTCTGTGTTTTTCTTTTTTTTTTTTTTCTATTTATTTATTTATTTATTTACTTACTTACTTACTTATTTATTTATTTATTTATTTATTTTGGCTTTAAAAACAGCTTTTATTTAGCAAGGAAGTTACAACTGTGTACATGTCCTTTTTTTTTGCTTTCGAGTGTCTGATCTTGCCTCAGCTCTACTTGATCTGGGGAAATGTCTTTCTCCCTGTGCTTGCTTGAACAGTCTTAGATGTGATGATCTTTAAATCCGTGAGCTCATAAATGATCTTCTTCAACTCTGGAACAAGAAAGAGACAGGGCAGTGGGGTTTTAATTCTAAGAAATTCATGACAAGGACCCTGCTAATACAACACAGGCTTCACAATGCATAAGTAAACCAGCCATTCTGTTCACTCTTACAAAGAAAAATGGCTCAAAAATACATTATGCATTCTTTTTTTTCTTTTTTTAAATATTTTTTATTTTCAATATTCTTTGTTTACATTCCAAATGATTTCCCCTTTACCGGATCCCCCCTCCCTATATGTCCTATGAACCTTCTTTTCTCCATCCCTTCTCCAATCACCTCCCTCCTTTTTGTTTTTCCTTATAATCTCTTCCAATGCTAGATCAATCCTTTCCAGGATCAGCACCCTCTCCATACTTCTTCATGGGAGTCATTTGTTATGCTATTTGTGCCGTGGGTTTTCAGGGCTTCTGGGCTAATTAATATCCACTTATCCGAGATTGCATTCCATGTGTATTTTTTGTGCTTGGGTTACCTCGCTTACGATGATATTTTCCAGATCAAATCATTTGCCTTAAACTTTTGTGAATTCATTGTTTCTAATTGCTGAGTAGTATTCCATTGTGTAAATATACCACATTTTCTGTATCCATTCCTCCTTTGAGGGGCATCTGGGTTCTTTCCAGCTTCTGGCTATTATAAATAAGGCTGCTATGAACATAATGGATCATGTGTCTTTATTGCATGCTGGGTAATCCTTTGGGTATATGCCCAGGAGAGGTATACCAGGGTCCTCTGGAAGTCTCATGTCCAGTTTTCTGAGGAACCTCCATTCTGATTTCCACAGTGGTTGTACCATCTTACAGCCCTACCAGCAGTGGAGGAGTATTCATCTTTCTCCACATCCTCGCCAACACCTGCTGTCTCCTGAGTTTTTGACCTTAGCCATTCTGACTGGTGTAAGGTGAAATCTCAGGGTTATTTTGATCTGCATTTCCCTAATGACTAATGATTTTGAGCACTTTTTAAGGTGCCTCTCGGCCATCCGAATTTCTTCAGGTGAAAATTCTTTGTTTAGATCTGTATCCCATTTTAATAGCGTTATTTGGTTCCATGGGGTCTAACTTCTTGTGTTCTTTGTATATATTGGATATTAGCCCTCTATCAGATGTGGGGTTGGTGAATATCCTTTCCCAATTTGATGAGATAGTTTTAGCTATCCTGGGTTTCTTTTTATTCCAGATGAATTTGAGAACTGCTTTTTTTAACTCTGTGAAGAACTGAGTTGGGATTTTGTCAGGGATTGCATTGAATCTGTAGATCGCTTTTGGCAAGATGGCCATTTTAACTATATTAATCCTGACAATCCAGGAGCATGGCAGATTTTTCCATTTTCTGAGGTCTTCTTCAATTTCCTTCTTCAGAGACCTGAAGTTCTTATCATATAGATCTTTCACTTGTTTGTTTAGAGTCACACCAAGATACTTTATATTGTTTGTGGCTAGTTTGAAGGGTGTTATTTCCCTAACTTCTTTCTCAACCTGCTTATCCTTTGAGTATAGGAAGGCAACTGATTTGCTTGAGTTGATTTTATAACCAGCCACTCTGTGGAAGTTGTTTATCAGCTGTAGGAGTTCTCTGGTGGAGGTTTTCGGGTCACTTCAGTAGACTATCATGTCATCTGCAAATAGTGATAATTTGACTTCTTCCTTTCAAATTTGTATCCCCTTGACCTCCTTATGTTGTCTAATTGCTCTAGCTAGAACTTCAAGTTCTGTATTGAAAAGATATGGAGAGAGGACAGCCTTGTCTAGTCCCTGATTTTAGTGTTATTGCTTCAAGTTTCTCTCCATTTAGTTTGATGTTGGCTACCGGTTTTCTGTATATTGCTTTAACGATGTTTAGGTATGGGCCTTGAATTCCTGTTCTTTCCAAGACTTTTAGCATGAAAGGATGCTGGATTTTGTCAAATGCTTTTTCTGCATCTAATGAGATGATCATATGATTTTTTTCTTTGAGTTTGTTTATGTAGTGGATTGCATTGTTGGATTTCCTTATATTGAACCATCCCTGCATCCCTGGGATGCCTACTTGATCGTGGTGGATGATCATTTTGATGTGTTCTTGGATTCAATTTGCAAGAATTTTTTTTAAGTATTTTTGCATCAATATTCATAAGAGAAATTGGCCTGAAGTTCTCTTTCTTTGTTGGATCTTTGTGTGGTTTTGGAATCAGCGTATTTGTGGCTTCATAGAACGAGTTGGGTAGAGTTCCTTCTGTTTCTATTTTGTGGAATAGTTTGAAGAGTATTGGTGTTAGGTCTTCTATGAAGGTCTGATAGAACTCTGCACTGTAGCCATCTGGTCCCGTGCTTTTTTTGTTTGGGAGACTTTCAATGACCCTTTTTAATTCTTCAGGTGTTATAGGACTGTTTAATTGATCTACTTGATCCTGATTTAGTTTTGGTGTCAGATATCTGTCTAGGAAACTGTCCATTTCCTCCAGATTCTCCAGTTGTGTTGAGAATAGGCTTTTGTAGTAGGATCTAATGATTTTATCAATTTCCTCAGTTTCTGTAGTTATATCTCGCTTTTCATTTATAAGTTTGTTAATCTGGATACTGTTTCTATGTCGATTGGTTAGTGTGGCTAAGGGTTTATCTATCTTGTTGATTTTCTCAAAGAACCAGCTCCTGGTTTTGTTGATTCTTTGTATGGTTCTCTTTGTTTCTACTTGATTGATTTCGGCCCTGAGTTTGATGATTTCCTGCCTTCTACTCCTCCTGAGTGAAATTGCTTCTTTTTGTTCCTGGGCTTTCAGGTGTGTCATTAAGCTGTTAGTGTATGCTCTCTCCATTTTCCTTTTGGAGGCACTCAGGGCTATGTGTTTTCCTTTTAGCACTGCTTTCATTGTGTCCCATAGATTTGGGTATGTTGTGTCTTCATTTTCATTAAGTTCTAAAAAGTCTTTAATTTCTTTCTTTATTTCTTCCTTGACCAAGGTATCATTGAGTAGGATATTGTTCAGTTTCCACGTGTATGTGGGTTTTCTGTTGTTTTTGTTGCTATTGAAGACCACTTTTACTCCATAGTGATCTGATAGGAGGCATGGGATTAGTTTGATCTTCTTATATTTGTTGAGGTCTATGTTGTGACCAATTATATGGCCGATTTTGGAGAAGGTACCATGAGGTGCTGAGAAAAAACTATATTCTTTTGCTTTAGGATAGATTGTTCTATATATATCTGTTAAATCTAATTGGTCCAAAGCTTCAATTAGTTTTATTGTGTGCCTGTTTAGTTTCTGTTTTCCTGATCGGTCCATTGAGCAAAGTATAGTGTTGAAGTCACCCACAATTATTGTGTTAGGTGCAATGTGTGCTTTGAGCTTTAATAAACTGTCTTTTATAAATGAGGGTGCCCTTGCATTTGGAGCATATATGTTCAGGATTGAGAGTTCTTCTTGTTGTATTTTTCCTTTGACCAGCAAGAAGTGTCCCTCAGAGTCTCTTTTGATGACTTTGGGTTGAAAGTCAATTTTATCTGATATTAAAATGGGTACTCCAGCTTGTTTCCTGAGACCATTTGCTTGTAAAATTGTCTTCCAGCCTTTTACTCTAAGGTAATGATTGTCTTTGACCCTGAGGTGTGTTTCCTGTATGCAGCAAAATGTAGGGTCCTGTTTACGTATCCAGTCGGTTAGTCTATGTCTTTTTGTTTTTTGGATTTGGTTTTTTCGAGACAGGGTTTCTCTGTGTAGCCCTGGCTGTCCTGGAACTCACTCTATAGACCAGGCTGGCTTCGAACTCAGAGATCCACCTGCCTCTGCCTCCCAGAGTGCTAGGATTACAGGCGTGGGCCACCACCACCCGGTTAGTCTATGTCTTTTTATTGGGGCATTGAGACCATTGATGTTAAGAGATATTAAGGAATAGTGATTGTTACTTCCTGTCATTTATGACATTAATTTTTTTACATTTAATTGGTTAACTTGTTTTGGTTTGATGAAAGGTTACTATCTTGCTTTTTCCAGGGTGAAGTTTCCCTCCTTGTATTGCTGTTTTCCTCCCATTATCCTTTGTAGGGCTGGGTTTGTGGATAGATATTGGGTAAACTTGGTTTTGTCATGGAATATCTTAGTTTCTCCATCTATGGTGATTGAGAGTTTTGCTGGATATCTTAGTTTTTGCTGGCATTTGTGTTCTCTAGGAGTCTGCATGAGATCTGTCCACGATCTTCTAGCCTTCATAATCTCAGGTGAAAAGTCTGCTGTGAATCTGATAGGTCTTCCTTTATATGTTACTTGGCCTTTTTCTCTTACTGCGTTTAATATTCTTTCTTTGTTTAGTACATTTGGTGTTTTGATTTTGTGACAGGAAGTATTTCTGTTCTGCTCCAGTCTGTTTGGAGTTCTGTAGGCTTCTTGTATATTCATGGGCATCTCTGTCTTTAAGTTAGGGAAGTTTTCTTCCATAATTTTATTGAAGATATTTGCTGGCCCTTTAAGTTGTAAATCTTCACTCTCATGTGTTCCTTTAATCCTTAGGTTTGGTCTTCTCATTGTGTCCTGGATTTCCTGAATATTTTAGGTTACAAGCTTTTTACATTTTGCATTTTCTTTAACTGTTGAGTCCATGGTTTCTATGGTATCTTCAGCATCTGAGATTCTTTCTTCTATCTCTTGTATTATGTTGTTGATATTTGCATCTATATCCCCTGAGTTCTTCCCAAGGCTTTCTATCTCCAAAGTTGTCCCCTTTGAGTTTTCTTAGTTGTTTCTACTTCTGATTTTAGATCCTGGATGGTTTTGCTTAGCTCATTCACTTGCTTGTTTGTGCTTTCCTGTAATTCTTTAAGATATTTTTGTGTTTCCTCTTTCATGACCTTGGCCTGTTGACCAAAGTTCTCCTGTATTTCATTAAGTGGTTTTTGTGTTTCCTCCTTATTGGCTTTTGTATTCTCCTGAATTTCTTTCAATGATTTTTTGAGTTTCCCTTGCAAGGGCTTCTAACTTTTGATCCATTTTCTCTTGAATTTCTTTAAGTATGTCCTTCATGTGTTCCTGTACCAGCATCATGACCAGTGATTTTAAATCCAAGTCTTGTTTTACTGGTGTGATGGTGTATCCAGGACATGCTGTTAAAGGAGAATTGGGTTCACATGTTCCCATATTGCCTTGATTTCTGTTAGTGACATTCCTGCGTTTGCCTTTTGCCATCTAGTTCTCACTGGTGTTAGTTGGTCTTGTCAATGCTGGACTCACCAGTGCAAGCTGCCGCTTCCCAGGTGGCCTCTGGTGCACAGCTTACCTCCTGCACTGCCTGGAGTCAGGGTGCTGTTGCCCAGGCTGTTCAGATCCTGAAGCAGATACCTGAAGGCTCCTGCTGGGGGCCCGCTGGATTCACCAGAGCACATTGATTACTCCCAGCTGGCCTCCCAGAAGCTCCTATTGCCTCTTGCAGGACCCGGAGATGTGGTGTTGCCACCCAGGCTAATCTGGATCTGGAAGCAGAGCGATCTGAGGTCTCCCGCCAGAGGCCTCAGGACTGGAATGTAAGCTCTGTGCCACTGGAGCAAGCTGTGTGCTCCTAGACTGCCTCCTGGTGCACACCAGGTACCCCGCACTTCCTGGAGACCGAGTGCTGTGGCCCAGGCTGTTCAGATCCCAACGTAGACCCCTGAATGCTCCTGCCGGGGCATGCTGGGTTCACCAGAGCACACTTGAAGCAGACACCTGAAGGCTCCCACAGGGGACCGCTGGATTCCTCCCTGTGTTTTTCATCTGCATAGTGACTATTTATCTCATGAAGATCCTACAAAAAGTAAAGTTTCATAAAAAGAAAGTGCCTGGAACAAGGTAAAAGCCCCCCAGGCATCCCTCATGTTTTAGTTATCAGACTCCAATCAAGAGTAATGACTCACATGCATGGGAAGTTGTGGGAGGTGCAGACAAGGCAGCAGAGAGACAAGGCTGGTGAACTTGCTTTGGCTCACCTTATGCTATGCTGAGGTTCTGCACTTCCTGCTAGACACTGTCATTCCAGTGTGTGATGTACACATCACGCTATGCAAAGCAGAGTTGCAGCAGCTGTTAGCATCAGCCCACTTATGCCACTTTTCATAGGCCTCTGTCAGGTTAGACTCAGGTTCATGCACCATATGGTCAACTGAAGACAGAGGGAAAAATGTGTGACTCAGACACAGCTTGGTCTCCCTGCTTAGTTGACTTCAGGACTTGGAACAAATTGCTAGCTTTCTGAAACCTAGGCTTTCTTTTCTTAAAAATGGGTGTTAAGTAAATAAGGAACATATTCTGACATAATTTTCTATCTAAGTTTGCCATTTGACTAAGCGAATAATGCATATATAAGGTGCTTCACCGATACCTGTTGCATGCTAAGTGTTCTGTAAGTGTTAACACCACT